>NC_064628.1:895951594-896261480 GCF_023864275.1 Schistocerca cancellata
TTTAGCTGTCAATATGAACTGCCAGTTATTCAAACTATTAATGATTTGAAACATTTTCGGTATGGTTTACATGCTTAAAATTCGTGGGTGTTCACTTTGGTCTTTCTGCTATGTGGCACTACATTCTCCTGTCCACTCATTCATCGACTCGCACACTGGGCAGCAAGGGCATTACAAACCACTTTTTATAAGTGGTTCTTCATAAAGCAAAAATGAATAGCTTTTAACATTTTTCTTTTCCTTAGAAGTCAAAATGTTGACAGCATATTTCTTTTGGCATATTTTCCTGGGTGAAAAATTTCAGGGCAGGTTTTGACATGCCGCATTGGATAATTCCCTTGTAACAGTGATTCAACACACACACACACACACACACACACACACACACACACACACACACACACACACACAGGGACACTGTATTTTGTGAACATCAAGGTCCACTGTGTGTATTTGAAAGTACCTATCAGACTATAGCATCCTGAGATGATAGTGACCTGGTGTGTGTGTGTGTGTGTGTGTGTGTGTGTGTGTGTGTGTGTGTGTGTTCCTTCCTCTGAAGACAAACTTAGTCCAATGGCTTAATTTACATTTGAATGAACTTTAAATGTGCCTGTTTGGCATTCATTGCCTTCAATGCCCCTTCTATGTGGTGAGTAGCACTCTATCCTATTTCATTAAATCAGAGACAGACAGAGAGAGAGAGAGAGAGAGAGAGAGAGAGACTGACATTGTGACTAAAGGTAATGTGTACACAGAAGAGTATATTTTTAAGTGACTGTATGATTTGTGATATCTATCCACAGTTTTATGAAAATATTGTCTCAATTGTCAAACATGGTAATGCTTCTAAGTTTTCTTCAAAAGTCTTCTAAATTAGCAATGAAATGTAGAATGAAGCTTACATGTGTAATTTTTAACATGGACTGTTCTAATCTGTAACTAACAGCAGGCAGTAATTACAAACAAAGAGCAAATATAATTAGTATTTATTTTAACTGAAACTTACATTGCTTTATTGTGGATGTCACGTGCTCTCTCCCGTTCACCTTCACTGCTGATGTTATCAGGTTTGTTACGAACACAAAGATTTACTGCAAGTTCATTCTCCTGCTCTGCTTCATTCTGCTCAGGATTGTCTCTCTCCTAAAAAGTGCAAATGCAGTAAGTATCATTTGTATATTATTATAGTTCTGTTTCAAACATCAAGTGCTTACTGCATAGCAAGATTACCATCAAAACACAGATCCAGGACTCAATGAATTTTATCAGCAAGTTATTCAGAACCTACTTTCCTGCTTCAATTACAGTCTTTTGCATTATCTGAGTCTCTGAAATTGTCACCTAGAACTCAATGGAATTTCTTGCAGTTGTTACTACTTTTGAGCAGTCCCTATATGTAGTGATAGTGGTAATATGGTTGTGTATATGGGTTAGGTCCTTCACCAGATGTTCCTGGAATGTATCTTCAATGATTAATTTCCTGTAAACTGGAGTCTTTCGTTATCCCACTGATTGTTTTACACTGTCCCAGACTGTTCTGAATTTAAGACTGTGTGTTGTTTTTGCTGTTTTCTTCAGTCTGCAGACCAGTTTAATGCAGCTATCCACATTAGTTTCTTCATAATTATTGCACCCTACATCCACCTGAATCTGCTTAGTGTATTCAGTCTTGGCCTGTCTCTACAATTTTCACTCCCCACACTTCCCTCCATTGGCAAATTTACAATTTTTTAATGTGTCA
This sequence comes from Schistocerca cancellata, assembly GCF_023864275.1. Taxonomy (NCBI): domain Eukaryota; kingdom Metazoa; phylum Arthropoda; class Insecta; order Orthoptera; family Acrididae; genus Schistocerca; species Schistocerca cancellata. The sequence goes on from NC_064628.1 coordinate 895,953,339, forward strand.
GGATATGTTTGTCAATTAGTCCCTTATTTTAGTCAAGATGTACCATAATTTTTTCCCATACTCTGATTCAGTACCTCCATTACCTGATCTCCCAGTCTGTCTTCAGCATTCTTCTGCAACACCACATTTCTGTTCTCTTCCCACACAAATTTCTCCATTCTTAATTACTGACTGACTTTTAAGTTGCTAGGTGGACTTGTTACTGGGTGTATAGCACCTCAATTGAAATGTCCTCCCATTATACAACTTATCTTTATTATGTTCATAATATTATTGTATTGTGAGTCCAAGCAGAAAAATGCAGTATGACTATGAAGTCTTTTGTTATGGATCCCTTGGGGAAAAAGGTTCTTGTTCAACTTGTCATGTCAGGTTTGGGTAAAATTCCAAGCTTTTGCTGACTCCCTCCATCATCATTGTCGTCAGGGGCTACTTGAAAGCAGTGACACTTGGATTTTTTCCTGGACATGGCTATGATTTTGGGCTTTGAGCTCAGTATCATGTATTTACTAGTATTGTACAAATAAACTGTGTTATACTGGTATTTACAACACAAATAAATCCCACCAGTAAACAGAAAGAGTACCTATCTGAAACTAACATATTTCATCCCCCCTCCCCTCCCCTCCCACACACACGCACACACGCGCACACACACACACACACACACACACACACACACACACACACACACACACACACACAAAGAAAATATTATGGCTCATATTAATAGTTACTGCACTAAGGTGGTGACTTGTTTGTGGGTTAAGAGAAGTCACAGTGATTTACTTGTTCAAATCATGAAATGTCCCAAGAGGTAATGTTATACAGCTATTCAAATTACCAAGTTCATCAAGCACAGTAGGATTTTCAATAAAACTGATAGCAACAAGAGAAGCAAGATTATTTGCTCTGAAACATATGCTTATAAGAAACTGAATTAGAGATAGCTGTTATGTTGGAAAGGGAACGCACTTATCATCACAGAAACAAAATAGTTTGGAGTGTCACATTACTGATCTCCTGTGACAAGTGTATTGGCAGTTGACACAAGAATAGAGTGCAGAATGGGCAAGACAAGCAATATCAGCACATCAGTTTGCGGCCACACTGTGGGAGAAATTCCATCTACAACATTATGCAGGCACAGAGCTATTTACTTGTCATTGTGTCAAGCATTTACTGCAAGTTTATAACACTTGGAAGACAAACCACAGTGCAAAAAACCTTTGCCAATCAAGTGATGGACAACAACAATGTTTGAGCAGATGTACTATCCAGAACCATCTTCTCACTATGGTGTACAGAAGTCACTGTCCCACATGTGTGCCTCTGTTCATTGTGTCACCTGGCATAGAGATCCCCATGAGCACAAGATACTCCCAAATACTGAAAAAAGGCTGCATGGTCATATGATTTGTAGTACACATTGGTAGGCATCAATGACAGGATACAAATATGTCAAAATACACAATTTGGCAATGCATCCCGCTTGGCAATGTGGCACTGGTCTGTCATGGGGTGTAGGTAAGTTTCTCATGTGTGCAATGTTTATGTAGAATGATACATCTGCCATTTTCTCTCTCTGTTGAACAAACCTACTATCTGATCATACACATGATCAAACATACCCATTTATTCACCCACATCATCCAGATCATACAACATTTGTTTATGTGATACCTGTAGCAGACGACATTATAAACAACATGAATTTGGTTAAATAAAGTACTGCAGCTTGGTTTGATACATATGATTTACTATTTAAATGACAAAAAGCCATGACTACATTGTTCACGCTATCAACACTTAACAACAAAATTACCTGGAATTCTTATGAAATATCTACTGAGGACTTTGGTGGCCTCTGCAACTTGAGGATACAAAAGTATAGCATATTTTGCATTTTTTTTAAATTTGTGTTAACGTAAGGGTTAGTACTAAGGGAAAACTGCAAAAACATAAATGATTTTCTTATAAATCAGATGAATGCAATCAAAGTGAAGGCAAGAACACATTGAAGGCCTTTGTTAGATAAATCTGAGATCTTAATAGTAATTAACATATTCTTACTATGTCGATGATGTATTTGCTTAACTACTGAACATATCTGTAATAAATCAATGACATAAGTACAATACCAGAACCTGTACATCTCTAGTCTTACCAAAAAACAGATTGGCAGAAACTAAAACCAGCCATGTTTATATAGTAATGAAAGTGTGTAACAAAATCTCAAATTCACCCAATGTATGCCTGTCAAATTGTTTAAGGAAAAACTTCGTAGTTTCTTATGAACAAATCCATTTTAGTCATTAGAATAATTCCTTGATAAGTCTAATACAAGTATAACTTTGTAATAATACATTTATGGAAAATTTTTGAGAAACATTGATATTAATGAAGTCTACTACTTGTCTTTCTGCCAAATGACTAACAAATAATTAAAATCTAAATCTGACATGAGAACAGAGATGAGAGAGAAATCCAAAATAAATTTTCTATGCGAGAAGATACACGGAGAAGAAAAAAATGTTAGTTCAAGACAACAGCAACAACAACCAACAGCGAATAATAAAATAAATAACCTGAACATGTTAAACAACGTAGGCAGAAACAGACTGCTAATTACAGTGAAGAAGACATGTCAAGTTGCAGATAGGCACAATTACAAGACACTCACATATAGCTTTCAACCACAGCCTTCGTCAGTCAAAGACGCACAAGCACACATGACCACCCACTCCAGCATCTCAGGCCAGAATGCTGACAATGTTGCATTCCCCCAACATGGCGGAGATGGCAATTGTGTGACTGAGGCATGCATGCTTTCTTGCATGCGCACACACACACGTGTGTGTGTGTGTGTGTGTGTGTGTGTGTGTGTGTGTGTGTGTGTGTGTGTGTTTTACTGACAAATCCTGTGGCTAAAAGTTATATGTGAGTGTTTTTTAATTGTGCCTGTCTGCAACTTGGTCTGCCTTCTTTATGGTACATGGGGTCTGTCTTTTACTACATTGTTGATGTTACTACCTGGAGTTCCCATTGCTTGAACATGTTAAAGTGAGAGACATTGAAAGGGAATGCAGCATGACAGAGAAGCCTTATAAAATGAGAAATGAGGGACAATTGAGATGTAAATCTTTAATTGAAATGTATCCAGTGTAGGCAGGAAGAAGCAAGTGACTATTGTAAATATGAAACAACTTTAATAAAAATTACTATATTTGTTTAAAAGGAATTGTGATTGTTTCTGTGCAATTGTACAAGTTGATCTTCAGGGTTAAATGTCTGTCGCTGAATGAGAAATGCTGAGGTGGCCTCTTTACATGAAGTGTAGCATTCAGTGATACTGGAACAGAAATGGTGGTGGCCTTTGCATGAGCCTCTTTTTACTTTGCTTCCATGGACATCAGAAGCTGCCACACAAAGCTAATGAATATAGGATCTGTGATGGACATTGCTAGAAGTGGTTATCCTAGGATGTCAATGTCTGAGGAAATGAGCAATTTGTGCAGGAAGTGTTTATCAGGGGAAAAAAAAAATCACCACGCTGTTGTGACCATCACATGGAGTATGATGAAATCATGGTATGCTCGTTCAGAGACTTCTCCCAGTAGTTATTGTCAAACATAATCTGGAGTGATGAAGCTGTGATTCATATGGCAGAATATAATCAGTCACAATTCCCATTACTGGGCACAAGATTCTCCACATGCCACCAATGAGAAAATGCAACATCGGTCTAATGTAATGAATAGTGCCGTGCAGTATGACATCAACACAACTTAGCAATCCATTCCTTCTTGGAAACACAATGAAACTCAGACCAGTAGCTAGCCACACTATAAAACAGATTTTGCCAAATGTGTCCATGTATGAGAATATTACTGACCTCATCTTTATACAACATGGTGCACCACTGCATTTTGCAATCAACGTACACGAACGGCTCGACAATCATTGTGTGAGATGTTGGTTGGGCTCTGTGGCCCTCAAGAGTGCCCAATGCAAAGACCTGGCCACACACTGTGCACATTTATTTGTGGGGATGGGTGAAGAATGGAGTTTATCAGACCAAATCATGCATGTTAGATGAATTGATGATTTGGAAGCTGACATCTAGCATGTTCTCACCTATGTACCACAAGAGTTCCATTTGAAGTCAGTTGAGAATGCACCCAAGCAACTAGAAAAATGACATCCATGCAGAATTTCCATTGAAATAAAAACTGCTACTATACCAGTCATAAAACACTTTGTTTCAATAAAACAGACCAATTATTTTACAAAATATTAGCTATTTCCTATAGGCACTAACTTCGCACTGATTCTGTAATTCCAAGACTATAAAATGTATGCTCTAACAGAGCTCATTTAAGTAAAATGTATTAGTTTGTGGATGACACTCAGTTTTAATTGTAAAGTAGAAACCACTGTTCAAAAGAATAGCAATATCCAACTTTGTCTTTTGATTTATTTTACAGGTAAATTTTATTTTTTTCTGACATTGTAAACTAGCTGACAAACACAGCATTGCCTAGGTATTCATTTTGCCAACTTCATATTTTTTTAAAAAACTGTGTTTGTTGTGTAATATCAAAGAAATTCCATGTATGTGTGAAAACACCTTTAAAATTATGAAACAGTCATACAAAAAAATATATCAACCTACAAATGTATAATAAGGTATCCAAATTGAGAAACATAAGAGGGCTATACAGAAAGCAACTGGCATTTTGGTCTCTCACAGCAGTGGGCAGCTCTACACTCACCATCTTGGTGCCATAACATTCCTACACTCAGTATGCATCCAGTGGTGGTAGCATGTGGTTTGTGTCTCTGTTACTTTGCTTTCCGCGACATGTTAAAATGTTTGTTGCAACAGAAAATCCTGTCACTTGTGATGTGCAGTCTATGATTAGGTTTTTGTTGGCAAAAACTGCAAACCAATTGAAACTTATTACAACCTTAGTAATGTGTGCAGAAAAGGAATAATGAGTGAAGCCGAGTGTGGCAACAGTGCACTGATTTTAAAAACAGCTGTACCAGGACCGCAGTGGTAGGTCTAGCCTTGTGACTGATGAACTGCTGATGAAAATCAATGACAACATTTGTGTAATTGTTCATTTCATGATTACAGAACTTTTGGAACATTTTCCCCAAATTTCACAGAGTTTGGTGCATGAAAGTGTGGCAGAGAAGCATGGTCAAAACAAATTTTTGGCTATGTGGTTTCCAAAAATCCTAATGGAAAACCACAAAAAACAGACCGGTTGCAGCACTGACCTTCATCGAAGATTATGAGAAAAATGGTATTGTGAAACAAAGAGGCAGTTAATGAAATAAAGATACGCAAATTCTCCCAAGGAATCGAGGAAATGTTTGCAAATGCTGTCAGCAAGAAACATCCTGGCAACTGTGTTTCTGGACTCTGAGAGAGTGATTCTCATCAATTTCCTTGAACATGGCACAATAATTAACTCAGAGAGGTATTGTCAAACACTGACAATGTTAAGGTGGTTAATAAAGAACAAACACTGGCGAAAATTTAGTGCAATTTTTTCCCCACAACAATGCACGTAAATACATGGCCAATCACCCCAAGAGTTCCTACAGGGTTTTGGGTGAGAGTTGTCTGTTCATCCACCATACAGCCCAGATTTGGCGCCGACAGACTACCATCTCTTCCCAGTAATGAAGACATGGCTCGTTACGCAACACCTTGACACTGATGCCAAACTGTATGCTGGTATAAACCAGTAGTTGCAATCGTAGGTGGCAGATTTCTGCAGAGACAGTATTGACAAACTTGTGCCATGATATGATGAGTGTGTCTCAATCAGAATGGCAATTATGTAGAGAAACAGCTTATGAGTTTGTCTTTAATATACATATAGAAGGCGTTGACAGATGTGAAAATTACCAAACTATCAGCTTAATAAGTCACAGCTGCAAAATACTAACACGAATAATTTACAGACGAATGGAAAAACTGATAGAAGCCGACCTCGGGGAAGATCAGTTTGGATTCCATAGAAATGTTGGAACACGTGAGGCAATACTGACCTTACGACTTATCTTAGAAGCTAGATTAAGTAAAGGCAAACCTATGTTTCTAGCACTTGTAGACTTAGAGAAAGCTATTGACAATGTTGACTGGAATACTCTCTTTCAAATTCTAAAGCTGGCAGGGGTAAAATACAGGGAGCGAAAGGCTATTTACAATTTGTACAGAAAGCAGATGGCAGTTATAAGAGTCGAGGGGCATGAAAGGGACGCAGTGGTTGGGAAGGGAGTGAGACAGGGTTGTAGCCTATCCCCGATGTTATTCAATCTGTATATTGATCAAGCAGTAAAGGAAACAAAAGAAAAATTCGGAGTAGGAATTAAAATCCATGGAGAGGAAATTAAAACTTTGAGGTTCGCCGATGACATTGTAATTCTGTCAGAGACCGCAAAAGACCTGGAAGAGCAGCTTAATGGAATGGACAGTGTCTTGAAAGAAGGATATAAGATGAACATCAACAAAAGCAAAACAAGGATAATGGAATGTAGTCGAATTAAGTCGGGTGATGCTGAGGGAATTAGATTAGGAAATGAGACGCTTAAAGTAGTAAAGGAGTTTTGCTATTTGGGGAGCAAAATAACTGATGATGGTCGAAGTAGAGAGGATATAATATGTAGACTGGCAATGGCAAGGAAAGCGTTTCTGAAGAAGAGAAATCTGTTAACATCGAGTATACATTTAAGTGTCAGGAAGTCGTTTCTGGAAGTATTTGTATGGAGTGTAGCCATGTATGGAAGTGAAACATGGACAATAAATAGTTTGGACAAGAAGAGAATAGAAGCTGTCGAAATGTGGTGCTACAGAAGAATGTTGAAGATTAGGTGGGTAGATCACGTAACTAATGAGGAGGTATTGAATAGGATTGGGGAGAAGAGAAGTTTGTGGTACAACTTCACTAGAAGAAGGGATCGGTTGGTAGGACATGTCCTGAGGCATCAAGGGATCACAAATTTAGAATTGGAGGGCAGCGTGGAGGGTAAAAATCGTAGAGGGAGACCAAGAGATGAATACACTAAGCAGATTCAGAAGGATGTAGGTTGCAGTAGGTACTGGGAGATGAAGGAGCTTGCCCAGGATAGATTAGCATGGAGAGCTGCATCAAACCAGTCTCAGGACTGAAGACCACAACAACAACAACAACAACAACAACATACATATAGTAAAATTTTGTTTTTCCATGTTGTTAACTTTTTATTTAAAAACATGTTACTTTCTAGAGAGCCCTTGTACTATGTAAAATACAAACTCTCTGTACTGTTTGTTTAACTCAGAACTTGATTATAAATAATATTTTCCATTACATATCCAGGAGCTACAATGAATAACTTCTCGGGTGAGTCCATTCTTGAGCAAGTAACATAACACTGTCCATGAGGAAAACATGGAGATGTCAAATCCAATCTCCATTATTTAATAGTTTGCCCCAGTGATTTGTTAATTTTTATGGCAAATGAAAGTCTCTCTGGAAATTGCAGTCTCTTGAGGTGAAAGTGATGCAGCTGTTTCACGTGTCTACAAAGTGATTTTGTTAGCGTCCCTGTGGCAAAGCCTATTTACAACTCAACAGATGGCTCCTGTTTCTGCCTACAGTGGTTTTTGCTTCACAGCTGAAAGATGTCAAAGCTGTTGCCAGGTGTCAGGGACTTCTTTAAGTTGACCGTCTGTATGAGTGTCATAGAAGTAAAGAATAAATGTATTAAAACTTCATGCACGATGCAGCATTTTTTCACAGGTCTCAGTGTTTATGACAAAATATCTCTTGAATTATACATCTTACAATGATATATTTCTATAGGTACATTCAGCGGCATATGTGGATACTGTCTGCAAAATATGTTGCAAATAGAGTCAGTAGCAAAGACGTAATAAATTCAAATGCCATGAATGGTGCAGCAGTTTTTCATGCATCTCAGTGTTGATGACGTCATATCTCCTGATCTGTGTGTTACACAATGATATAATTTTGTAAGTACACTCAGCATTATTTGAGGAGACTTCTGCAAAATGTGTTGCAAATAGAGTTAATATCAAAGAAATAATAAATTTAAATGTCATGCACATGTGGCAATTTTTCATGCATCTCATCATAATATTTAATGCAGACAATTAAATAATATTTAACACACCAATATCAAGAGTAATTAAATGATTTATGGAAGGTGAGTGCAATAACAATGGTAACAAATTCAAACAGTTCAGTTGAGGTAATCATTTATGAGTCACAACAATTTTTTTCAGGAAAAATGATATTTACAAATAGACTATTCCCTTAGAAATAATAGGACAAAGTCTTAATTTACAGATGTGCAAATCTTCAGAGGACTTATCACTGGCCTATATAGCTAAATATTGACTGTAGCCTCTGACTTCTGGAAGGGCACACTGTATGAACCATACAAATTGCATTTGTTAAAAGAAAGAAGCACAAATAAGAACACTGAATCTAAGAACATCTATTACAAACAATTTGGAGACAGAATGACTCAATGTTCACCACTACAGAGAAAAAGCAACACCGGAAATCCTGAATAAAAAGAATTAAAAGAGACCAGTGGAAAAATGCTCCTATTGGAGCACAAAAAGGGTGCATATGCTCCTGTTTAGACACTGACTGAAAAGTAGGGTACCAGCTGCCTCATCCTACCTTATGCAGCACTTTTAAAAATCTTCCCAAAAATGTTGGCATGCAAACATATTCATGCTCTTTTTGACACGCAACTCCACTCCCACTCCCACAAGCTCTCCTAACTGTAACTTGGCCACACCAACTAATCCATTGCTGTAAGTTGCTCATATCTACCCTCTTCCACTTGCCAATTCTCACTCACTCATTTGGCCCAATTCATTGCCACTATCCCTTTGTGCCCCTCTAACTGTCGATGTCTCCTGTCTCACAGCCACAGTCTCCTTCATTCTGGAACCACATGCTACTGTCTTCTCTCACCGTCACTGTCACTGTCTTCCTCCTGCTACCTCTTACTATTACTATTTAATTCATTCCTTGCCACTGCTACTGTCTCTTCTCACTGTCACTATCTCTCTCTTCCTTGTTGTTACTGTCACAGACTCGGTCTCTCATTATAACTGGCTGTCACCAATTTCCACTTGCTCCTGATCTTTATTCCTCTTGCACCCGCATTGTTCCCTTCACTCTTTTCCTAGCACTGTTCTGTCTCTTTCAACTATGTTCCACTGCCACTGAATCCCCCTTTTTCTATCACGCTGCCATGGTCTCATTTGCTATTTCTATATCACACCAACAGTCTATTATGTTCCAGTATTAATTACTTTTCCATCTCTTCCCCAGTGATACTGTCTCCTCCTCTCTCAGAGTAAAGAGGGATGAATACGTTCACAAGTCAACATTTTTAAAGGTGCTGAGGAAGGTGGAATGAGGCAGCTGGTACTCTACTTTTCAGTCAGAGTCTTTTAAATAGGAGCACATTTGCCTCTTTTGTGCTCCAATAGGAGCACTTCGCTGCTCGTTTTCTTCTTTTCACTAATGTGAAATGAACTTAATGGACTAGTAAAATTTTGATATTTTACTTATGTGAAATTGAAATAACACAAAACTAATTTTACACCTCAGATTGGATTTTATGTGCACAAATATTTTGTATTTGCTTCAATACTACAGTATGCGGTTCCAGAATCCTTTTGATGACAAACACACAGTACTGTGTATTTCTCTGCACTGTATCACTTTATAAACTAAGTTTTTGCCTCACACTGGATTTCACGTGCATATTTCACATGCACAGGTAGGGTAACTTTGAATCGTTGTATGTCAAAAATGGATAGACACATCAATAAAATTTTCAAGGATGTTCAAGATTGTGATCTTAGGAATATATTGTAAAAATTTCAACCACTTGTTTTGCATAGCCATCTTGGTATCCACAGCTCAGTTTTGGTACGCAAAAACCATGTTTTTGGGGTGTTTCTCGATAACAGATAAAGATTTTTGAAACAGGAAGATAGCATTTCCAGATAAATACCTACAAAATATACCATTAAAATTTGAGACATTTGCTGCATTTAGTTATTTAGATATCCACTGCTGACAGAGAAAAAAATGGTGCAAAACACTTTTTTTTATTTCTCAGGAATCACCTATGAACTAAATGGTGCCTCAATAAGCCACTTAAAGCACACTGTAGACAACATTTAATGCTCCATTTGCCTAACTTGGAGGAAGTGTGTAATATTCAAACTTTGACCCAGTAGAATAGGATGGTTACAGTAAGATGATCCTTCTGTTTGGTATACAAAGGGTCCCTAGCCAAAGGGCTATCCAAAACACTTGACCCTATCTTTTTATCACCAACAGAACCTGAGGTCCAAGCTCTGGTAAAACCCCATTTTTATGTGCAGCATTTTGGAACATATCGGTAGTACATGCAGTAGCATGTGTACCAGTCTAAGGATCTGTAAGAAGGAAATTGAAGAAACAGTGAAAGAAAGGTGCGTAAATACTCCATCTTCAACAAATATTTGAAGACAGTGGAGGAAGCTGAAATGAAAAAGAAAATAATGCTAAAAAAATTAAATATGCACAACAAGAACATGGAAGCCAATTGAATTCATGGCAGCCAATATCTTGAGTAAAAAGTTTTTGACACATGGACAATAGGAATAAAGTAAGAATAGATGTGTTACACAAATATCCATGAATCAATCACTGCAGCAGAAAAACAGAAAGAGCTGTCAGCAGGAGGAGGAACTGACTTCATTCTAATGAATGAGCTTCAATGATCCTTGCAAAAAATTAAAAACAAAAACTACTAAAATAGGTCAAACAAATTATTAAAATATGCAGGCATGATGATACACTGGAGGCTGCTAGAAATAATCAATGGCTGTTATGGAACAAGTGAAATGTCAGACACATGAAAAAATCAGAAGTTTGTTCAAGACTGATTACACTACAGACTCTACAACTTATTGTGGTATAAATTTTATTAGTTCAGTGAACAGGTTATATGCAAGGTTAAATATAGTGGTAAAGCATTTGCTCACTTGGGGTACCACCCTTGTAATCAATTAGTCGAGAATATAAACATATTGTCTACAACCTAAGCATCACACATACTTTTGTTGTTGAAACAGGTTTCAACGTAAGACAAGAAATTTGTGTGTCACTTATGCGACTTACAGAAGTCCTCTGCATATTCCAACTGAGAATTTATTTAAAACTACATTAGCTGTGAGAGTAGAATGAATGCTGGCTGGTAAAAATACTTTTTCTTTCACTAATAAACATGACTCTGAACACAATTCCAGAAATTCCCAATGAAGATGAATAGATCTGATTCAGAAAGGAAAGATCAATACAATTTATTTATATTATTTCATTTTAGGTATGCTTGTTTATATTCTATATTTCATGAAACATGAATAAAAAACTTATTATTTTATATAAAGTAAATGATATACACAAGATGTGCACTATTATTACATTATTTTCACCAATTTTAATGTTTCAATAACTTCTTACCCCACCAGATGAGTCAAGATTAATAGTGGCAACAACGTTCTGAAGATGAGCCAGCTGGCTTTTAAGTGATGAGAACTCAGCCATTCTGTTTTGGACCTGCTCCACGACCACATCCACATCACCATCACTACCTTCTGCTAAACTGCCTGTCTCACCAGCCTCATCTGGAAACAAAGACCAACAATATGTCACTCAAGATCATTCAAAACATTCAACAAGAAGTTACAAACTATAGTAATGTGATCTATGTATACAACCAACTGATTTTCGGTTTGATCACACAGGCTACATCAACCTAAGAATACTCATATGCACCTCACAGTATTGTACATTTACATATTTTGTGAGAAGAAATACATTTCATTTTTTACATGTTCTACACTTGTGGAATAAGTGTGTGTGTGTTTGTGTTTGTGTGTGTGTGTGTGTGTGTGTGTGTGTGTGTGTGTGTGTGCGGGCGCGCGCGCGCGCGCGCGCATGTAATGTTTGGTCATTTGTTTATTTGGGACTAGAAATGTTGAATGAAACCTAGCCAGGTCTCTTACATCCATTCTAAGACCAACAAAATGACATATCGCAAAGGAATTGTCTGGATGGGACAGAAATCATTACAATTGCGGAAAAAATTGGATTACTTACTCGAGAGAAAGAGCTTTACAAATTGAGCAAGTCCATAATGCACTGGTCCACAGCTCGCCCTTATGCAAGCAGTTATTTGGCTTGGCACTGACTGAGTTGTTGGATGTCCTTCTAAGGAATATCATGCCAAATTCTGTCCAATAGATATGTTGGATCATCAAAATCCCGAGATGGTTGGAGGGCCCTGCCCACAATGCTCAAAACTTTCTCAGTTTGAGAGAGGTCTGGCGACCTTGCTGGACAAGGTAGTGTTTGGAAAGCGTAAAGACAAGAGGTAGAAACTCTCGAAGTGAGGGGTGGGCATTACCTAGCTGAAATGTACACCCAGGATAGCTTGCTATGATGGGCAAGAAAATGGGGCATATAATATCACTGATGTACTGCTGTGCTGCATGAGTGCTGCAGATGACAACAAGAAATGGCACCCCAGAGCATCACTCCTGGTTGTTGGGCCATACGGGGAGCAACATTCAAGTTAGTATCCCATCGTCATCCGAGGCGTGTCTGGTCTGGATCTCACTGACTGGAATTGATCTGTCTTCAGTGATGAGTCCCGTTTCACACTGAGCCCCAATAACCAGAAAAGACACATCTGGAGATGTCCAGGACAGCAAAGGGATACCAACCTGACTATCGCCCGGCATATTGCCTGACCACCCGCAGTGATGGTCTGGAGTGTTATTTCCCTTCATAGCAAGACCTCTATGGTTGTCATCTATGGCACCCTTACAGCACAGCAGTACATTGATGATATTCTACAAGCTGTTTTGTTGCCCAAGATGGCAAGCCAGTCTGGGCATTGAGAGAACGAGACATTATTGAGAGCTTCAAATACAGCATTAGGCAACAGAAGATGAATGGGTAACTTTGAGAGATGAAATAGCAAAGACAACAGAGAATCAAATATGCAAATAGACGACACCCAGTAGGCATCCTTGGATAACACAAGAGAAATTGAATTAACTAACAATAGGAGAAAATATTAAAATGTAGCGAATGAAGCAGGAAAAAGGAAATAAAACACCCAAATAAATGAGTTTGGTATGAAGTGTAAAACGGGAAAGAGAAATGCAATACTAGTGGCCAGAGCTTTTTTTCCTCATAGTGACACCCTCCTAATAGCTACAATTTCACGAGGCACTCTGTCATTAATACTAATGAAAGAGATTTTGTTGTAAGAGATGATATTTTAAAGAAATATTAATATTTTTGTTCCATTTCTAAGTACAGTGTAATTATACATTAAACATCTTTCCACAAATCCAAAAACTTTTCAATACAACTATGAATTCAATGACAACTCATGAGCTTGACGAGCATTACAAATCTGTCTTATGTTATCTGGGATCTAGGGCAAATTCACACGCATTTCCTCATCCGACTTTCTCAAAGTTCAATATTTATTTGTTTTTATATGTCATAATACAAAATGCACTTTCAAATGAATAAATTGTATAAAACTGCAGCAAAGTGATGAGTGCTCTTTCACTTAGGCAGAAGAATAAAACTCCAGAAGCTGCATAAATATGATTCTTGGTACTTAAGATTAAAGTATGATAGTTCTTCAGGCCTGCCAGTTGCTCCTCCTCAACAAGCTGAAGTTAACAAGTACCGGAAAGTGTGAAAGGATTTCTTAACCAGTCATCCTGGTTTATATCTAATGTTGGGAAATATGCATAAAACCTCTCTTTAAATTGCACTTAATGAACACAAGTCATTGGATGCATTTTGTTACTAACTGCACATTTAGATGTCAATGGGAACATTTTGAAATTGCTTTCTTTTGTTTTTCTCAACAGTTCCTCAACTTTTGTCTCTTAGGGTTGCAATTTTATATGTAGTGGTCAGGAGATCTGAACCCTTACCTTGGAGACCAGCATTTGTCTTATTGAGGGAACAGTTTTGTGCTCCAGAGCTTGTCTTTCAAGGCATCCACAAACTCCATTTTGTTTTGTTGCTCAGACAGCAGCATTACATCCAATTCCTTGAAATACACATGACTAAATATTCTCTCTCCAGACAGCCAGTGGACTTCTTTATGAAAGAGGAGGTTACAATGCAATGTTCCTAGCTCATAAAATATTTGAGTGAAAAGTCTTGATTTGAGATGTCTGCTCTTAACGTAATTTAACATTTCAACAGTATTGTCCAAAACTGATTTCAGATGCTTTCCAATGATTTTTGCTATGGACACATACCTATACATGAAGCAGTATGTAATAATAAGTTTTCATTTCACTGTTTCGCCAGTGTAATGAATCCTTTTACAGAACCTGGCACTGACAGGGCACCATATGTGCAAATGCTGACACAATTCCTCACAACAAAATTCATTGTCTCCATGTACCCAGGGGCAGTGGCAAAGGGGGAGGGGGGGGGTAGCCCATAGTGAGCGCCCCCCAATGGAGTATCATATTACACCGGATAAAATGACTTCAGAATCAGCGACTATATTACTCCAACAGAATCAATCGTCTTTTTTTTTATAATTATGTTGCAATATAGGTTGCAATGTATTTCCAATACATTTTAACAAAAGAATAAGAGTGGCAAATAGCTTACTGTCTAAACCAATAAATATCATTTAACTTAAAATGGGTGTCTTATTATTTATTAATATACATTTTTTACCCTGAGCTCCAAAACAGTTACCAAAAACTACTTTCAGCAAAACCAAATTTTACCAGTTTGTCAGTAGAGGACCCCAACTCTCTTTTTATTAAGCAATATTCCATTTTCCCAAACCCCCACTACCCCCCATTAGCCCCCCCCCCCTTTCACCGGCTTCTAGAATCGCCCCTGCATGTATCCATTCATTATTTTAAAAATGTCTTTGCCATTGGTAGTTAAGGGCATTTCCTTGCAAGAGAGATACTGTTTAACTATGTTTCTTTCATTAATGAAGCAAATAAAAAATGATCTAGGCCAGTTACCTCAGTAGATTCATCCAACTGAACCAATTTGAGTTTTAACAGAATGTTCAATGTTTTCAGACATGCCCTGAATACATTACCAGTGAACAGAAGTTTTTTTTTACATCAGGTTCATACGCAGTGCCAAACACTGTTTTCACTATAGCACACCAAGCCGGTTTTTATGGTTGTCTCTGCAACTACATGAGGTAATGCATCTTTTGTAATACTCTCAGCTACAAGACAATTGGCTTCTTGAGTTTTATCAGATGTCCCAAATGTCTTATTAAATAAAGAACTCTGTTGAGTCTTTTCTCTAAAATTTATTTCAAATAGTCAAAACTTTTTCCTCGTAAATGTTTGTGTTTTGTTGAAATACATTGCAGCAGTTTATTCAATAGCATGCTTCCCCTGGCAAGTTTCTCTCCACATATCATATGCTTCGGTGTAGGACATCCTTCATCTCCACACCACATGAACCCCATTCTTAAGTATTCTTAACTAAACAGCCTCGCATTTGTGTTCTTGCTGCTGCATGATGGCACAGAGCAGAGATTTGAGATGCACTATTTGACTGTTCTGTTGCTCTGCATCCAATGTTTCATTAACTGCCAAAGGTCTCTTTCCAACAATGAATTTATCCATTTCTGATGACTTCCATAAATTACATCACTTTGAAAAAAAGTAAAATAACAACACATCACAAACAAAACAAAACAAAACAAAGAAACAGGCTGAAGGATAAGTGTGCAATCTCCCATTATTGCTGCTCAAAAAGCTAGTTAAGGTGTGGACCGATAATGTTTGCCAATGTACAGCAGACGAAGATGACATCTAGTGCCACAAATAGAAGTTACATGCACAAAATAGTGGAATTCCACACACGATCACTCGAGGACATGCTCTATGGTTACACACAATGAAGAGAAGATTGTTTTGTATTATTTCATCACAAGTTTTTAATTTGTTCTACATTCTGAATTTATTAGCCTCACAACAGCCCAGGGTGCTGGGACAGCTCTGCTGTAAACTCATGCATAACTATGGGAAAAATAGATACCACTACAGAAAGGTAAAGAACCCTTACAAAAAAAATGAAGTACCTGGATGAATCATTGGTCAAGACGTCCATGATTGTAGAAGTGTGTGATTCTAACTTGAAAAAAGTTACAGTTATACGGCTAAAAATGGATTTTGTAAAAATTGTAACATTGAAATAACAGCACTAAATGAATGAATTTCAAGCTTAAAATTCTTACTCAATTCTTTAAAGAGATATAACTTCATTCAAGAAAGAAAATCAGAATGTGCAACCGAAGCCAACACAGTGAAGTTACACAAGTCAAAAGTAACAAATTGTCAGAGTGGATAAAAGTGTCACTTAAAGGCAGTTTTTCAACTGCACAAATAACAAACCCTGCAAAAACTGATACATTTTCCGATAAAAACAAATATGATGTTTTGCAAACAAGTGACTGTGATAACGACTCTCCAAATAATTGTAAGCTTGTAAAAATCAGTGGGCTGAAAATGAATGGTGCTTTTGCAGCTAATACCAATAACAAACACAGATCATCAAGGAAAAACAGTTGTGCACTTTTAGTAACAGAGTGTTATGGCAGAAATCTATCCAGCACACTCCAAGAGAAAAATCACAACATAGTGGTGACTAGTATAGTGAAACCTGGAGCTGGAAGTAAAACCATAGACTCTAATTCAGGGGTGAAACTAATGCAGGAAAATGACAATATCATCTGTATAATGGGATCAAATGATAAAAAAATGAAGCTGAGGTTTGCCTGAAAATGCTCCAGTATTTTCTAGAAGCTAACAAATGCAGAAACACATTAGATGAAAAACTACTTCATAGGCATGATCTAATTTATAGTTCTTACGTAAACAAAGACATTCAGAAAACAAACTTCACAATAAGGAAACGGTGTTCACAATATGCCATGTGCAACCTATTGGATATAAGCAAGCTGCATTGAAATTTGCATGTGAAGCATGGAATGCATTTAAACGATGAAGGGAAAAGGTTTGTTTGTGATCATGTCAGTGAAACAATTATAGAAAGACTTAAGCAATAGAACAATCTAGCAGACCTACTGACAACAGTGAGGAAAGTAAAATGAGCACAACACAACTGGCGATCCTAAATTAAACTGAAGGCATGTGATGCTATAAATATGACTCCCAACAACCAAGTCATGAATACTCCCAATCTAAATATTTATCACCATAATTTGCAATCAATGCGTAATACCATCAATGAAATTAACATACTGTTAAATGATCAACTAAAGGATATCTCAGCATTATGTATTCCTGTCGATTGGCTTAACCCAGAATTAGTTTAGAATATGAAAATAAATAAAGTCATTTTGTCCTCATACTACTACAGAAAAACAGCAAGCAGGGTGTGGTGTAAATTTACACAAAGGAAAATACAGATTTCGATACCCTACCTGATTTAACTAGAACAAATGTAAAAAGGATTATGAAATTGGAGTCACTGCTAAATAAAGTAAAAAAAATGGATTGTGAGTCGATAATCTATGGGAACTTCAATACTGATTTCCTCAAAAACAGTAGATACAGAGGCCCTTTTGAACCTTGCAACAGCCTATAATTTTACAGCTGAAGTAAAGGTTGTTACCCGAGTAAAAGAACTTGTGAAACAGTTTTTGATCAATTTCTAATCATGAAAAGTTTGCACAACACTTCACTAACAATTTTCACTGCAGGAGTGATCATCTTGCTCAAATATTAAACTTAAAAATGAAAGGCAGTAATATTAACAACATGTCTTTAAGAACCACAAGTAGAAGGTATAATCAGGATAATGTAAACTACTTCAACAGATGTGACTTTGTAGGCTTTCCTGGCATAATAAGTCTTGAAAGTCTCGCCAAGTTTGCTGCCGGATCATAAAATCAACTTGATTCAATATTTCGGTGATCCAACTGTTCTCCATCTTCAGGAGAATGCTACTTCTACTGATCAGTCCCGCTGAGAACTGCAGGACTCATCAGCAGAAGCAGTGTCCTCCTGAAGATGGTGAATAGTTGAAAATCACCGAAATATTGAATCCAATTGATTTTAGGATCCAGCAGCAAACCCGAAGAGACTTTCAATACTTCAACAGCTTATTACAGAGAGGAAAATAGTCACAGGTTTGCAAAATTAATGACATAAATGGAAAATTCAATCCCTTCGTTGATACATTAACCCAGTTCTTTCAAATTGCCTTCCCACTGAAAACTGTAACCATAATAAGGAATTCTAGAACTAACAGCTAGATGACAAGGGGAATAAAGGTTTCATGCTAGAAGAAAGGACTACTACATGAAATATGTTAAGTCAAAAAATTCTTCACTTGAAATACATATGTACTATAAAAAATACTCCAAAATACTAAGAGCAGCAAAAATAATGCATAATGATGAAAAACTTCTTGACAGATTAAAACTGTGTGCTGGACTGAGACTCGAACTTGGGACCTTTGCCTTCTGCGGGCAAGTGCTCTACCACCTGAGCTACCCAAGCACGACTTACGACCCGTCCTCACAGCTTCAATTCTGCCAGTATCTCGTCTCCTACCTTCGAAACTACACAGAAGCTCTTCTGCGAACCTTGCAGAACTAGCACTCCTGCAAGAAAGGATATTGCAGAGGCATGGCTTACCCACAGCCTGGGGGATGTTTCCAGAATGAGATTTTCACTCTGCAGTGGAGTGTACGCCAATATGAAACTTCCTGGCACATTAAAACTGTGTGCCGGACAGAGACTCGAACTGACCTTTGCCTTTCTGCAAGGTTCGGAGAAGAGCTTCTGTGAAGTCTGGAAGGTAGGAGACGAGGTACTGGTAGAATTGAAACCGTGAGGATGGGTCGTGAGTCACGCTTGGGTAGCACAGATGGTAGAGCATTTGCCCACGAAAGGCATAGGTCCCGAGTTCGAGTCTCGGTCCGGCACACACTTTTAATCTGCCAGGAAGTTTCATATTGCCACAAATCTCACTCTGCATAATGATGAGTACATTTATAATTCAGTAAATAAAGGGAGGCTATGTGGAGTGTTACAAAAAAGAATCTGGTGAACACAGGCCACCCTGCAAAAATATGACACTATTACAAAAGAATAAAAAACAGTAACAAACCTCTTAATAGTAGCTAACACCTTCAACAATTTTTTCGCAGGTGTTGATTATAATATGACATAATCAGACTTACATAAGGACACCCAAACCAATGAATACAAAAGCAGGCAGGCAGTGCTTGTAGAGGGTCAAAACTCATCAGTTCAGTCTCACAAGCTGAAGTAGCTAATGCAAGAAAAGGACTACAAAATTCCATCTCTGCAGGCGTTGATGGTGTCCCTGCAACAATCTTAAGGACGAGTGCATCAAACCTAACTGAAATATTTATACACTTATGTGAGTGCTCATTTCAAGCAGGCACTTTCCCTGATTTATTGACAACATCTTAAGTCATTCAAGTCCAGAAAAAAGGTGAGAAAGGTAATGTAAATAACTGGAGACCCTTCACAATTTTCTCCTGCATTTCAAAAGTATTAGGAGAAGTTATATATGACGACCTTATGAAATATGTGAATAAAAACAATATCCTATGCAATGAACAACATGGATTCAGAAATAAGAGGTCAACGACAACTGCTATTTATGAGTGCATCAATTCCATATTAAGCCTGATGGACAAGAAACAGGAATCAATACTGACCTGTCAAGTCTTTTGCATGGTGGACCATAAGATTCTGTAGTCAAAGCTTGAAAAATACAGTATTCAAGTTCTGTCCGACAATTGGATCAGTTCCTTCCAGTGCAATCTTAAGCAGGCAGTGTGCATGAAGTACACAAATATCCACCTAATAACAGTATCTGAACACATATCCGACAATAAACAATTTAAATATGGTGTACCCCAAGGATCAGTAATGGGAAGCCTTCTGTTAAAAATGATCTCAAATGTGGATGCACATAAAACAATCACATTTAGATGACCCAAAAATTCTACTAAAAGGAGAAAGCAAAGAACAATACAGCAATGAGTAAACATTGCCCGAAACAACTTAGCAGCTGGGCATAGAAAAATGGGCTTATAATACATAGTGAAAAAAAAAAAAAACCATGCACTAAAATTCCACAATGCTACAAACAAGGGCATGTTTATCCTATTGGTCTCTATCAACGACGAACTAGTTAGTAACAGTACTGAAATGAAATTCCTAGGCTTGGGCTGCTGAGAAATGTAAAATGGAATAAGCATTTTGAATATCTTAATGCAGAACTTAGTACGACATGTTACCTTCTTTGCACACTAAAATCATGCTGCAATAAGAAAAGAGTAATGAATGAATATCATGCTGTAATGGATCTGGGAGATGTTATTTTCTTTACCGTATTTGTCGATACCGAATTGTAAATGTTTTCTTATATTTTTGTCAGGATTTATTATAATTTGTCTTATTATATGTTAATTTACTTCTGTTTTTGAGAGTAAAAGCATATTGATTACTATTAGAAAATGTATCGAAGAATAGCAAAGAGACTGATTACAACTGGAAGATTGTGTGTGGTGTAAAACATCTTTGACGTTGGAGTCTTCTTTGACTGTTTTTAGTCGGCAGCTAACTCTTGGTGTGTGTTGACCATGTTGTTGTCGGAAGAACAATGTGAAGGTCGCCGTCATAAATGATTTTGAAGTATGTTACTATTATTTTTGTATTAACTAAAAAAAAAGAAGAAACTACATTTGAAGAAACTGTATTTGAAACACCAAAATGAGAGAAATACGTTGAACCACGTCAATTCTGCAACCAACAAAGATGCATTGTGGAATCATACTTAGACAACTGAAGCCAAGACTATATCGCCGTATAAACGTCTAATGGAAAAGGTACTGTCACGAAATATGGCAAATTTAAGTAAATAAGAAAAAATAGTGATCATATTTTCAACTTGTGTCTTAGCCGTATTTCAACTTGTGTCTCAGCTGGAATAACATTTGCCGTATTTCAACTGGGGGCTCAGCCGGGATATTGTGTTCACGAGATTTTCAACAGTGCTACGAGGAAGAAAATTTTTGTGTGTTAATACCAGTTTCTTCAGCATGTGTGTTACAGTGTTTGTGTTCATCGGGAAGTGAAAGTTTTGATGAAGAAATGTTTCGGCAAAAAATATAGTTTTTGACAGAAGAAAATACTTCAAGAATTTTGGTCAACAATCACATGGATGGAAAACGTGGTTTTGCAACAGTAGAAGAGTGTTCCAGATAAGTCACGAAACCATCGTATTTTGTTAAAACAATCTTTTTATCTTGTTTTGTATTGTTGTGTATAAATTTTTTGTTCTTCACAATGACTTATGAGATTTTCGAGAGTATTGTGCCTAAAGTAGAAAGTAGTAATTTAATAGACTTCGAACATCAGGACAGGTCAAATGAAAGTGAAAGAACCGATAAGTTTGATTTAAAAAGTTTTCTTGTAAATTTCACGAAAGAAATTAAACAAACACTTGACGACAATAAGACTTACTGGGATGAAAAAATTGATAACATTTTGTTGCAAGTCCAAGCAGTCAATACCCAAGTGGGTGATCTTTCGAACAGAGTTGGCAATGCTGAGGAAAAAATTGAATCTGTGGAAGCAAAAGTAAATGAAATTGATGCTAAATTGAGTGGTGAAATTAATACTGTAAAAAATGAGTTACTGGCAGATAGGGAAATAAATTTAATTGATTTTAATGACATTAAAGGGGAAATTAAAAATTTGGATGAGAACACGAAAGTTTTAGTAAAAAATGTAGAACAAAAAACTGACAATCGTTTGGTTACTTTAGAAGAAAAAGTAGAATGCAATGATTTAGAAAACAAAAAATCTGTCAAAGAACTTAGCGAAAAAATTGAAAGTTTTAACATTGAATTTCAAAACAAAAATTACAATTTCAACACCTGTAATCTTGTATCTAATATTCCAGTGAAGCACTTTTCGGTAGATGGACCCTTACATCCCGTTGATTTTATGCAGTATTGTAAGGATTGCTTTTTACCTCACTCACCAGATGAAATAAAAATTAAATTTGTGAAAAAATTCTTGGAAGGGGAAGCTTTGACTTGGGCAAACCAGATTGTAACTATGGGGATGGCATTTTCAGAATTTGAATCAAAATTTCTGGAAAATTTTTGGGATGATCTTAAACAAACTAGAATCAAAAGTGAATTTTTGAATGGGCGAAACTATAGAGAATCAGATGGGAGCATGAAACAATTTTGCAAAAGTGAACTTCAAAAACTTATTCATTTAACAAAACCTTTGGATGACTTGATCAAAATTGATACCTTAAAGAGAAGATTGCCATCAGCAATGCAGTTGAGTTTAGTTCAATGTCCTGATAGTAATGTAGAGCAGTTTCTCAATTATATTGAAAAGTTGGATAGGGTAACAACAAGAACACACAGTGGGTTTACTCAGAAAGGTAACGGTCAAAATTGGGGAAATGATAACTTTCAAAAAAGGGAACAAAACAATTATCATGGTGTTAGTCAAAATTCAGGGGGATATAACAATTTTCAAAAGAAGGACCATAATTTTTATCCAAAACAAGAACATGATTTTCGCGGTAATAATCAACAAAATAGAGAACACTTTAGGGATCAAAATCACAGAAATTTTGATAGAGATCAGTACAATAGAAACTACCAACAATCAGGTAATGTTTGGCATAGGAATGGGAACAGAAATGTGGATCAGAGGCATTGGCAGAACCACAATCAGCAGTTCAAACAGGAACAAGTTGTAATTCAGGAAACAAAAAACGAGTAGATGCCCCCTTGAAGGTCCGCAAGGTTGAGGCAGAAGGTGAGCATGATGAAAGGACCAATGGATGTGAGTATCATAAACCCAAACATGACAGTTCCAAACCTAAGCAATCACATGAGGTCATTAGTTGCTACTTATTGAAGAAATTTCAAGAGGAAAATAATATTGATAAAAATAAAATTTTCAGTACACAAGAACATACAGTAGATAAAAGTAATTGTGATTCATTTAATTTAACAGAGTTTTACACTTGGGCAGATAAGAACAACACTTTGTCAGATGATGTAATTTGTAGTAGTTCAGAGACATGTGTGTATGAAAGAGAGAATGCATGCTGTGAGAATGAAAATATTGGTGAAAGGGATCTGGTAACTTTAGAAAGGGGAAATTATATTTTGGGGGTTAATTTGAATGTGTATGACCTGAATATGTATAATGATAATGATGTTGATGATAAAGTTGATAATGATAGTAATGGGATTGATGATGATGTTGAGGAAAGGTATTTCATTAGTTTAAATAGGGAGTTGGGTATACACATGGTTGAAAATGGATTAAATAGTGAGAATTTTATAGAAATTCCCAGGGATGTTACCAAGATGAATAAGACTCACAAGCTGGGTGTATGTAAAAGTGTGAATTTAGATGTTGTTGGTAAAGAATCTGACTACACAAATAACGATGACACATGTATAACTTCTAGCCTAAGTGAAACTTTTACAGATACTAATGACACACACACATTTCTTATGAATATATGGCTGAACAGTGAAACTGTTTCTTTTGACAAGAACTTTAGAAAGATGCTTATTAATGTATGTGAAACTGTATGTCCTGAGTGGTGGAAAAAGATGAGATATTTTATTTTTGAAAAGCTGAAGGATAAGTACTTCAATAGTATACAATGTGATTTGGATGAAAATTCTTGGCTATTTGAGATAATAGAGAGTACTAATGACAATTTTGTATCTTGTGCAAATTTTATAACTGTGACAAATAATATATGTAATGATATACCATATGATTCTGATAAGTATAGGTTTGGGGAAATTGAAAGTGATTTGTTACATGAGAATACAGGTTCTGAGAAAAGTGATCAATTTTGCAGTCCTTATATAAAAGTTCAAATTGGGTCATGGATTGGTAAATGTTTAATTGATACAGGAAGTGAGATCTCGGGAATATCTGAAAGGTTAAGCAAGAAATTGAAAGTGGGGAAAGATTATGTTGAAATGCCAGTTGTTGGGGTAAAGATAAAAGGTGCTACTGGGAAGAGCAGTAAATTGGTAAAAAGCCAGGCTTTAGTGACATTTTTAATTGAAGGCAAGTTGTTCACACATGGATGTTTTGTAATTCAGGAATTTAATGAGGATTTTCTTTTGGGTATGAATTGGATGGTAAAAGTAAATACAGCATTTGATTGGGTTGGAAGAAAACTTTTGATAGAAACTAGTGAAAGGGAATACATTCAGACAAATTTTGTGAACACACTTGGTGATCAGAGTAATGGAAATTTTGACAGTATCAATTTACTAAAAGAAAATAGATTGGAGAATATTGAAACTCATAGATTTGATACTGATGAAGTTGAATTTGGGAATTTAGTAAATTTGAAAATTTCAGAAACACAAAATTTATCTGGGGAGCAAAAACAACAGTTAGAAAATCTGCTGTGGGAATACAGTGATGTTTTCAGTGACATACCTGGTAGAGTAAAGGGTTATCAGTGTGAGCTTCAGGTAAAATCTCATGAACCATTTTTCATAAAACCATACAGTATTGCAATATCAAAAAGACCTGCTGTTGAGAAAGAGTTGAAAAAAATGGAAGGATGTAATATAATAGAAAGGAGTATCAGTGCATATAATAATCCTCTAGTAGTAGTTTCGAAAAAAGATGGTGGAGTAAGATTGGTTTTGGACTCTAGACACTTAAACAAAATTTTGTTCAGACAGACAGACCATCCCGAAAACATTGATGAGTTACTCTATAAATTTACAGATATAAAATACATGTCAAGTTTGGATCTAACTTCAGGTTTTCATCAGGTACCACTTTCGTTTAATTCTAGGAAATATACTGCTTTCTTGTACAATGGTAAGAGTTACCAATATTGTGTTGTGCCATTTGGGTTAAATTCTTCTGTTTCCGAATTTATAAGAGCTTTGGATCATGTACTGGGGCAAGAACTTGCGTCTAAACTGATAATTTATGTAGATGACATTTTGGTTACAGGGCAAAATTGGCAGGAACATTTTTTGATTTTGAAGTCAGTTTGCGAAAAACTTAGAAAAGGGGGGATGACATTGAAATTAGAGAAATGTAAATTTGCAGTTTCTGAATTAAAATTTTTGGGTCATGTTGTCACAGACAAGGGAATTTTGGCAGATCCAGAAAAAATTAAAGCAATTTCAGAAATTTCCTAAGACTAAAAAACAATTAAAGTCGTTCTTTGGGTTATGCGGTTATTACCGAAAACATATAAGTGATCAGAGTCTGAATGCACCATGTTTAAGTAAATTACTTAAGAAAAACACTGTTTGGGTTTGGGATAAAAGTTGTCAGGAAGAGTTTGATAAAATTAAGCAAGAGTTGAGGAAGCAACACTTATTACACAGACCTGATTTTAATTTACCATTTTGTTTGAACACTGATAGCAGTAATTATGGGCTTGGAGCAGAGTTATTTCAAGAAAGAGTAGAGAATGGAGTTAAGATACATTGTACCATAGCATTTGCAAGCAGAATGTTGCTCAAGCATGAGAAAAATTATACAGTCACAGAGAAGGAACTTTTGGCAATTCATTGGGCTTTTACAAAATTTAGAATTTACCTTGTTGGACATAAAACCATAGTATTTTCGGATCACAAAGCTTTAAGTTACTTACAAGAGTGCAAATTATACCACAGTAGATTGACCAGATGGGCAATTTTTCTGCAACAGTTTGACTTTGAAATCAAACACATAAAAGGTTCTGAGAATGTAGTAGCTGATTCGCTTTCAAGGTTACCAATTGGGGGAGAAAAGGAGATTTTTGAACAAGAGGAGGAAAAGCAATTTAAAATTAGATACTTGAAAGGGGTGGAAAATGAAAAAACAATTAGAGCTATGTGTAACAAAATTAGAAAAAATCAAAATTTAGATCAGAGTTGGAAATTAATCAAAGAATGTTTAGGCAAGAAGGGATATGAGAAACTTGATAAATTTTACAAATTGCATAAGGGGATTTTATTTCGGAGAACAGATGTAGATTCTGATAATTGGAAACTGTGTTGGCCAGAGGCAGATGCTGATAAGCTGATCATTTACATACATGAAAGTTTTGGTCATTGT
This sequence comes from Schistocerca cancellata, assembly GCF_023864275.1. Classification (NCBI taxonomy): domain Eukaryota; kingdom Metazoa; phylum Arthropoda; class Insecta; order Orthoptera; family Acrididae; genus Schistocerca; species Schistocerca cancellata. The sequence goes on from NC_064628.1 coordinate 895,979,629, forward strand.
GGGATACAGAAGTGTATTCAAAAGATACAAGAAAATGTTTATTTTTACAATATTGGAAAGAAGGTAAGAAAAGAATTGGCAACCTGTGACAAATGTCAGAGAGTTAAAGTGAGCAATAAAAGATGTGGTGGAGAGATGCAAAACATTATTCCGGAAAAACCTTTAGATCTTATCGCAGTGGACTTATATGGAATGTTACCAAAGAGTAAAGGTGGTCACTGTTACATATTTGTTATGGTAGATGTATTTTCAAAATTAATTAAACTATATCCAGTGAAAAAAGCTACTAGCCATGAAATTATAATAAAAATTGAAAGAGATTATTTCGCACAGGTGGGTAAACCAAAAGCTATATTATCAGATAATGGTTGACAGTTCACCTCTAAAATTTGGAAAAAGTTTATTGAAAGATCAAAATTGAAGCATATACTTATATCTGTTTATTCTCCGTCCACCAATCCTGCAGAAAGATATATGAGGGAAATTGGGAGACTTTGTAGAACCTATTGTAGCCATAAACATCCAACCTGGTTTGAGCACATTCGAAATTTTGAAGATATTATGAATAGCCTACAACATAGTTTCACAGGATTTTCACCGTATGAGATTATGTTTAATATTAGACCTCCAAATCTTATATCAGAACTTATTGAATTTCCTAAATGTACACCTTTAACTATGCAAGAGAGAGAAGATATTGTCAGGGAAACTATGAGGAAACAAGGAGAAAAGAGGAATAAAAGACATAACAATAGGGTAAAATTAACCACTTTTAAAATTGGGGATCTTGTTCTGGTCAAATCTCATGAAAAATCAAAAATGTTAACTTCAGAAATTAAAAAATTCTTTGATATCTATATTGGGCCTTTTGAAGTCATAGAAAATCCACACCCTAATGCTTATCGTTTGGTGTATCCTAAGTCAAAGAAATTATTTGGTCTCAGGAATGTTGTCTCTTTAAAACTGTATAAACAGAAATCATAATTTCAAAATTTAAATAACCTATTATCATCTAAAACAAAAGTCCTCCACTGGAATACGCTTGTTAGAACAAAACTGCCTGTACAACCAAGTATGTATATTTGCATGTATAAATTAATAATTTGAAGTCACATATTAATTGAAACTGATGAAGAAACACTGTTGTAACAAAGACTGAGAGAAAGATTTATTTTTACTTTTTTACAAAAAAAAAAAGTCTCCAAAGTGAGCATTTCTGAATTTTTCTAATTTTTGGAAGCTAAGTCTTCCCTGTGGGTGAAGGCATGCATGTGAGGACATAGGTATAAGTTTCAAAACCAATTTTAGATAAAGCCTCATGATATATGAGCAGTTTATTGTTGTTTATACTGATGTTGTGGGGAGCAAAAGTACTCTTCACAAGAATGTGATTTGTAGTAATATTGTAGTAGAGGAAAGTGTACATAAATAATTGCAAACAAAAAAAAAAATTAGATAATACTGATGTATCTTTAGCTGTACTAAAAGAAGAAAATCATAAAAAAATACAAAAAAAATTTAAAAAGAAAATCATAAGAAAAAAATATACAAAAACAAAAAAAACCATGACTAATAAAAAAAATAAAAAAATATATAAAAAAATCAGAAGTTAAAAAAACATATATATATAAGGCAAATATAGAGAAAAACACATTACACTATATATGTCCAGTATCATTTTTTCTGTACAATATGTAAGCATAATGAAATTAACATTATTATTAAAAAAAAAATTGAATCTTATTGTAGGAAATGAGTTTTGCCTTTCTATTATTTTCAATCTGTATGCTGTATGTTGGTAATTGTCATGTCAAATAATTTGTTTACTTGAATTTTTGTATATGAGATTGATGGGGAAGTATCATTGCAACAACAGCCAGTAACAAGTCCACAGATTCAAAGAGTCCAAATTTGGAAGAGGTTATCAGACTGCATCATTAATGTACTAATTGTGTAATACAGATCCATTACTGAGTGTGGTCGGGATTTTGTTGTATATGTCCATAACAACAAAAGCCCTGGGGAGCAGTTGTAATGGATCTGGGAGATGTTATTTTCTTTACCGTATTTGTCGATACCGAATTGTAAATGTTTTCTTATATTTTTGTCAGGATTTATTATAATTTGTCTTATTATATGTTAATTTACTTCTGTTTTTGAGAGTAAAAGCAAATTGATTACTATTAGAAAATGTATCGAAGAATAGCAAAGAGACTGATTACAACTGGAAGATTGTGTGTGGTGTAAAACATCTTTGACGTTGGAGTCTTCTTTGACTGTTTTTAGTCGGCAGCTAACTCTTGGTGTGTGTTGACCATGTTGTTGTCGGAAGAACAATGTGAAGGTCGCCGTCATAAATGATTTTGAAGTATGTTACTATTATTTTTGTATTAACTAAAAAAAAAGAAGAAACTACATTTGAAGAAACTGTATTTGCAACACCAAAATGAGAGAAATACGTTGAACCACGTCAATTCTGCAACCAACAAAGATGCATTGTGGAATCATACTTAGACAACTGAAGCCAAGACTATATCGCCGTATAAACGTCTAATGGAAAAGGTACTGTCACGAAATATGGCAAATTTAAGTAAATAAGAAAAAATAGTGATCATATTTTCAACTTGTGTCTTAGCCGTATTTCAACTTGTGTCTCAGCTGGAATAACATTTGCCGTATTTCAATGCCTACTTCCGTTCTCTCCTTAAATATGGAACCACTTTCTGCGAAAACTCTAAAACAGCTAACAGTACTTTCAAACTACAAAAAAGAGCCATTAGAATCTTATTTGGATGCAAACCTAGAGACTCTTGAAATGTTGCTTTTTGAATAATTAATAAAATATGCCCCAAACATTTAATTAATGCTAAAATCCATTAAGAGCAAATTTTCTCTGTGTAAATAAATCTGTAAATTAAGAAGGAAAGGTCATAGTTTAATATAAAAAATACATTTTTAATGTTCATATAAAGAATGTTCCAGAGAAATGTTTATACATCAAAACTTCATAAAAGATGCTCTGTAAAGCAAGTTGAAGGCAGTCGCCGTAGTTTGTTTTGACTGTATAAAAGCAAGAGTTGCGCTCCTGTTCTCTCTCTCTCTCTCTCTCTCTCTCTCTCTCATTTGTTATTGATTGCTACTTCATAAAACATAAGTGTTGCTCTCGTATCTGTAACTTTTGGTTGAAAAAGGGAAAGCTTTTAACAATGTTGACTAGCATATATTCTTTGAAATTCTGAAGGTATCAGGAATAAAATACAGAGAGTGAAAAGGTATCTACAAACAAGAGACAAGGGTCAGAAAAAGGATGCCCTGAGAAGGAAGTAAGACAGTGTTCAAACTTTCCCCAATGTTATGTACAATGAATAAGCAGTAAAGGAAAGCAAGGAGAAATTTGAAAAGGAGATTAAAAGTTTACAAAGAAGAAATAAAAAATGAGGTTTGCCAATGATACTGAAATTCTGTCAGGGATGGCAAAGGATTTGGAAGATCAGTTGAATGGAATGGATAAAGCCTTCAAAAGAGGTTATAAGATGAGGAACAACAAACATAACATGGACAATATATATTATAGGGGCTAGTCAGGAATCAGTTCAAATATTTGTGAGATATGAAAACTAGTTTCCAATGAAGACTGGTTCTCTGCCTTCTGCGAATAATGTAGCATATTATCAACAAAATTATAAGCATACAAGATGTATTTAGATGACTCAGTTGGCAAAGCACAGTCTGTGAAAGGTGAAAGTCAGATTTGCAACCCCCGTGCAAGTGCAAATTTTTAACTTTTGACAAATCGTCATTACCATTAATGCTGGAACAAATTTTAGAGATAATTTATAAAATGAAATTACAAATTTCAGATTTGTGGTATAGTACAAGTACACACTTAAAATGACGTTAACAGAAGTCAGCACCTCTGCTTATTTTTGTTAACAGAAGTCAGTTTTATTTAAAATAGGGACCAAAGCTTAAAATGGCCAAAACAGAGATAATCAACAAGAAACTCTTTATTCCTTAAATGAGAAAAAAAGATGAAAAAAAGATTCTAATGTAGATAAGCAATCTCAGCTCACCAGCAGCAAAAAAACTGCTGAAAGTATTTTCACTTGCAGCAAAGAAACTGCCGATAATATTTTCACTTGCAGAGCAGAATGATTCACATAAAACACAGGAACTGTCAACCAATACAACATGCGTTACATTTTGGACGCAAAGTCATTGTTTCAATTAATGATCTTATGTGCAATGAGAACCAAAATAACATCAGATGAAATGAACCAGTTGTTGATATTCCTACCTGGAGCTTGCACTGTTTGAAATGAACTAGTTGTTTAACACATTTTCTCTCTCTAGGCATACAGAGAACAGAATGAGAAAAATTTCCTCATTATATGGTTTGTTGAAGATACTGTCTAGGTAGTTAATCAGTGCAAACAATGAAAAGCACAGGATGCAGGCAATGATGTTCTCTGGATCCTATTTGTTTAGCAATCTACAAGAGTTGAAGTATTTCATCTAATACAACTTCTGGTTCCTTGAACTGATAATAATGACACTTCTTACCGTTAGCATCTGAATTGTTTAGAGCTGAGAACTGTGCCAACAGCTGATCCATGTGTCGTTTCTTCACTTGCAGTTCTGTCAACTTGTCTTGTAAAACTGTGTGCTCAGAAAGTAATGCTTCGTCCCGTTCACCCAACAGCTCTACTATCTACAACAATAAAGAGCAAAATATATTAACATCAACACTAAAATCATAAAATAAGAAAGTTATATGGATTTTTTAAAATTTTGTCTACCAGTCTATCAACAAATATTTGTATGACAAATAAGCAGACAATTTTATCGAAATAATCTTAATATATTGATGAAGTCAAGAAAGAAAGAAAAAATACCTGATTTCTGTTGTCATAAAATTCATGCAAGACTGATATTCGATGTTGAAGATTCTGCACATCTCTGAGGACATCCGAGCTACTTTGTGGCTGATCACCTGTGCCAATTCCTGATTCTATTGAAGATACAGTATTCTGAAATAATCAGATATAGTACAGGTAAACAAACCAGAAGTTATATTGTATTCTATTAATATGGACAGTCAAATGGACAGGGAAAAATTCTGTCACTCGATAGTGTAGTGAACAGCGTTATAAAAGTATAAATTTCCTACATTCTCTTAATTGTGGTTAAAGAAGACGGAGAAGTGCATGCTCTTTCACAGTTCCAAAAACATCTTGAGCGTGCCAGTCAGTTCCCTTATTTGCCATTAGTTGTTCGTATTTATCTCCACGGCATTTCAGATAGGTGTTCAGCTATTCTCCCTCACATTGTAACTACACTATAAGCATTTCCTGTCATTAAATTAAACTACCTTATATTTCTCTTTCCATAGTTCATTTATCACTACTACAATAATTACCACACTAGAACAAATCCTTTAAACATGCACTGATCAAATGAGATGCCTCTACCATGTAAGTTGACAAAGGGGTGCACATAAATAAATGAGGAAAAAATGCATCATGGGCACAAAATTTTTGAATTTGCATCTCATAACTTATCATGATATATCACTTAACAATAAAATAGCATAGGCTGTCCTTTACACATTCATAAAATATTTATTTTCAACTTCATCATCTATTTGTCTCTGTTGCTGCAACTATAAAAAATCTCATAACACTGTTCTTACTTGTGCTGCCTTTGTTCGTTGTAACTGTTCTTTTGCTTTCTGCTGCAGCGCCACCAGGGCTGCCTGATGTTCTTGTAGTGCCTGCAACTGTGTAAAACAGCAATACTTAATTATTTATGTGTATGGCAAATATTTTTAAAGTTGCACTTAATGAAGACAAAAAATTTATCTCAACGTACACTTTCCAAATGTAATAACACAAACACAAGATACAAACTACCAAGCTTTTTAGGAAATCATTAAAGTATCAGCAGAAATTTTTCATTTCATATTAAGTTTTTTTTTTTCAAAAAAAGTGTGTGAGAGAGAAAAGAAATAAGGAAGAGTAATTAATTTCTCACACACAACTCAGAAGACTTATTCTTTCATATTTTGCAGCAAATTTTAATATGTATGTTAAAACAAACATCTTATCTTTGTTCTAGTCATTAAAATTAGTGCTATAGCATGAATACTGAACCATCATTCTAAGCTGATTGCAGAATGATTCTACTGCCACCAACATACATTTTGTGTACAGACCATGAAGGTAAGACATGACAAGGGAAATCAGGGCTCGTACGGAAGCATAAGGACAGTCATTTTTCCCTTGCTCCATTTTAGAGTGGAACAGGAAAGGAAATTACTAGTGGTACAAGGTAACCTCAGCCATGCAACACACAATAGCTTGCAGAGCATGTATGTGGACATAGAAAAACACACACTGATGAGCCGAACATTATGACCAGTGCCTGCTGCAAGACCGAGTGCCACCTGGCGGCACAGCGGGTGTGTGTGTGTGTACATACAAGCTACAAACTGGGAAATTCACTGACGTAAGATAAAGTGCAGATTGTTATGGCACGAAGGCTGGAAATGACCATCTCAGAAACTAAGAAACTGGTTGGCTGTTCGTGCGCTACTGTCATGAGCATTTATGGAAAGTGATTAAAGTGTGGTGCTATAGCTACAAAAAACAGGACTTATGGAATGCTTTATAGAGCCAACGTAAGATTCAATGAAGTACCAGTTGCACATAATACTGAACACATTGGATGGACAACAGTTATGCAGGTTATGGAATAGGCCAAACACTCATTTGTGATTGCTTACATAATACTGTTTCTTTGGCAGCTCACCAGAACACACCAGGGGGCTGACTCAGATGGCTTTATAAGCAGGCCTGTGAACTGTATGGACACACAATCTCTGAAATCGGGTGCATTATGAGTGAAGGTAAATCAGGTGGTAAAACCACGAGTAAGTGATATGGTGTCAGGCATCCATACTTCATTACATAATGTTAAGGTCAGAGGCTTACCCATTCGATATAGCAAGATAGGTGCCAATCTGTGGCAGATATGATGACAGTGCAGACACAACTGTTTTAGTGCCCACTGTTCAGTACACACTGTTGAAAATGGAACTCTGCAGCAGACAGTCCCTCTGCATTCCCACATGGATCCAACATCATCAACTATTAGGGCAGCAGACACATGCTCATTGCGATTGAACTGCAGATCAATGGAAACAAGTCCCCGATCAAATGAATCATGTTACTTGTTACACCAGACAATGGTCGTGTCTGACTATGGCCTTCATCCAATCTAACTGCTGCTCAAAACATGCACCATGCTGTGGATGCAAGCCAGTTGGGCCAGTCTTATGCTATGGGAGACATTCATCTAGGCTTCCATGAGACCTGTGCTAGTAATTGAAGGCAACTAACAGCTATGGACTATGTGAACATCATTGTGAACCACCCGTATTCCTTCAAGCTTGATGTCTTCAATGACGGCAGCAACACCTTCCTGCACGATAACTGTCTTTTGTCACAAGAATGAATTGTCCTCCAGTGTTTTGAGGAGCATGATAGTGACTTCACAATGTCACCATCACCAAATTTGCCCAATCTGAATCCAATGGAACACATCTGAAGTGCTATCTGGTACCAGCTCCATGCCCACAAATCACCAGACCATAATGCACAGGAACAGCATTATCTGTGCATAAATGTCTGGTACCACATATCTTCAGAAACCTACCAATGAATTGTCGAATCCATGCCACACAGAATCACTGCTGTACTGCATTCCAATGGTGGACCAACACGCTATATTTTGGTTCATTGGTGTACAGTTAAATAACATTATGAAGTCGAAATTTCTCATAATTAGAAATAAGGAGTGACCTGTAGGTCCTTTGAAGAAAATTTAACAGCCAAGATTGCATTCAGTACTATTTTTTCCTGATGACTGGTTGCAACAGATCTTCTGATCTTCAAAAAACTGTTGTCTAATGAACAGGATGTATAAGAACAAATTTTTTAGAGATCAGAAGATGACAGTCTAAACTGCCGAAACTGTTCCTCCGAAATAAATACACTCCTGGAAATTGAAATAAGAACACCGTGAATTCATTGTCCCAGGAAGGGGAAACTTTATTGACACATTCCTGGGGTCAGATACATCACATGATCACACTGACAGAACCACAGGCACATAGACACAGGCAACAGAGCATGCACAATGTCGGCACTAGTACAGTGTATATCCACCTTTCGCAGCAATGCAGGCTGCTATTCTCTCATGGAGACGATCGTAGAGATGCTGGATGTAGTCCTGTGGAACGGCTTGCCATGCCATTTCCACCTGGCGCCTCAGTTGGACCAGCGTTCGTGCTGGACGTGCAGACCACGTGAGACGACGCTTCATCCAGTCCCAAACATGCTCAATGGGGGACAGATCCGGAGATCTTGCTGGCCAGGGTAGTTGACTTACACCTTCTAGAGCACGTTGGGTGGCACGGGATACATGCGGACGTGCATTGTCCTGTTGGAACAGCAAGTTCCCTTGCCGGTCTAGGAATGGTAGAACAATGGGTTTGATGACGGTTTGGATGTACCGTGCACTATTCAGTGTCCCCTCGACGATCACCAGTGGTGTACGGCCAGTGTAGGAGATCGCTCCCCACACCATGATGCCGGGTGTTGGCCCTGTGTGCCTCGGTCGTATGCAGTCCTGATTGTGGCGCTCACCTGCACGGCGCCAAACACGCATACGACCATCATTGGCACCAAGGCAGAAGCGACTCTCATCGCTGAAGACGACATGTCTCCATTCGTCCCTCCATTCACGCCTGTCGCGACACCACTGGAGGCGGGCTGCACGATGTTGGGGCGTGAGCGGAAGACGGCCTAACGGTGTGCGGGACCGTAGCCCAGCTTCATGGAGACGGTTGCGAATGGTCCTCGCCGATACCCCAGGAGCAACAGTGTCCCTAATTTGCTGGGAAGTGGCGGTGCGGTCCCCTACGGCACTGCGTAGGATCCTACGGTCTTGGCGTGCATCCGTGCGTCGCTGCGGTCCGGTCCCAGGTCGACGGGCACGTGCACCTTCCGCCGACCACTGGCGACAACATCGATGTACTGTGGAGACCTCACGCCCCACGTGTTGAGCAATTCGGCGGTACGTCCACCCGGCCTCCCGCATGCCCACTATACGCCCTCGCTCAAAGTCCGTCAACTGCACATACGGTTCACGTCCACGCTGTCGCGGCATGCTACCAGTGTTAAAGACTGCGATGGAGCTCCGTATGCCATGGCAAACTGGTTGACACTGACGGCGGCGGTGCACAAATGCTGCGCAGCTAGCGCCATTCGACGGCCAACACCGCGGTTCCTGGTGTGTCCGCTGTGCCGTGCGTGTGATCATTGCTTGTACAGCCCTCTCGCAGTGTCCGGAGCAAGTATGGTGGGTCTGACACCGGTGTCAATGTGTTCTTTTTTCCATTTCCAGGAGTGTAGTAGTGATCTTGGGTATTAAATTTTCTTCAAACAATATGAAGAGTGTTTCCTTGTCAAATCTTGATTCATCAGTATTTTAAAGGCACAATAAACATGTCATAGGTTTGTACCCACGAAAGGACAGGCACTGCATCTCTTTAACACGACAACCAGTAATTTGGAATAAAACATCACACTTAATTTTTCTGCCACAAAATGTAAAAATAAGGTTTGGTAATTTTATACAACGTATAATTTCTTTTGTATGTAATTATCTTCTGGTTTTCTTTCTTTAAAAAAATAGAAATAGAAGAGGATGGGGAGAGAAAAAGTTTTCTACGATACCCAGGGCCTTTCATTTAGGAATACATTCCAGGACGCTGCAGTAGACTGGTTTGATGCTGCTTTCCGCACTAATTCATCTCTGTCTAACTACTGCATATAACACAAGATCCCAGAACATTATTACATTTTGTACAAAAATGTAAGAATAGAGAATTTGAAAGTAGTATTATCAAGTGCATCTTCTGTCTCCCAAGTAGCTCATGCTAACGAGACATTTCCCCCTAAAACTGCAGCAGACTTCCCAGTGTCTAATTTTCTAATCTTAAACCATAAGAAATGACTACATTTTATCAATCTTGTTTTACTTTAAGCTATCTTTACTAGATGGAAAACTCTAATAAAAATTTTGAAAACACAGGAGGGAGGGGGATGGTACTATAATTAGAGGTCACCTGTTACATCCACTTTTATAAATGGTTATTGATATTGCATATTTCAGCCTATCAAGAAGTAGACTTTGGCTCACCAGCTGATCACATAGGTTACTAGAGATGATTACTATCAATTCAGCACAAAATTTCAGTGCTTTTGTTGAAACACCATCACAGCCAGAAGAATTGCTGCTTTTAAGTGAGCTAATTGCTTTTGCGATCTCTCTGACAGCTATATTGCCAAAATTGAAGTCTACCAGTGAAGTATGCAACACCTGAGTAAGTAAATGTAACTGGTTCCGCCCCCCCCCCTTTTTTTTTCCAGCTACTTGTAGGAATAATTTGTTGGATTTGGTGGGCAATGATTTGAACCTAACATGAGCTGTCTCACTGATAATGCCATACAGCTCTTAAATATAATTTACCTTACACAGATTATTCATTTCATACATAGTAATGCTCAAAGTTTAGTTCACTTTGTACATGAAAATTTTTATTTTTATTTGCATAACAAGGTCCGTTTTCTGATGGTATGGTGGAGAATTCTGTTGTACTGCTCGTAAGGTACGTTTAAATCTTGATTAGACGTAGTCCTCCGCATTAACGCTCAAGTGGTCACTTGGTGATGATGATGATGATGTTTGGTTTGTGGGGCGCTCAACTGCGTGGTTATCAGCGCCCGTACAATTACCCAATCTTTGCTCAGCCCAATTTCGCCACTTTCCTGGATGATGATGAAATGATGAGGACAACACAAACACCCAGTCATCTCGAGGCAGGTGAAAATCCCTGACCCCGCCGGGAATCGAACCCGGGACCCCGTGCTCGGGAAGCGAGAACGCTACCGCGAGACCACGAGCGGCGGACATGTGGTCACTTGGTGTCCCACAGACACCAGACACACTTTATTTACACATTATTGTTCATCAGATACAGTGGCACTCTTGTGATGTCATTTACCTTCCAGTTAACTAAATCCAAACATATTTTGCTCATTAAGAATGCATCAGCTGCAGTACAGTGTTGGAGGGAAAAGGTTGTTACCAAAGCTGGAGTCTACCAGACGCCACATGATCTTTGGCGATACTAAGGGTAAATATTTTGTTTTTTATTTAATCTGACAGTTTTTAATATTTGTTTTTAATACCATAACTTATCTTCAGATCCAATATGAGCTCACAGAAGCCTTATAATGTGGAAAACGCAATGTGACAGTGAAACTGTAGTCTTGCTGTTGTTCAAGGAAAATGATCACTCAGATGATGATTTTGGTAATTATAGTGATGTGGAAGAAGAATGTGGAAATAAGAGAAGAAAATACTGACACTGAGCAGGGTGCAGACTCCAGTGATAGTGAAGTCGTACTCATGCTGACGAATGTTTTCTAGGAAGGACAAATTCTACAAAAAGGTCAAAAATGTGTCCACCAAAAAATGTTTGCATTCGACAACAAAACATTGTCAATCAATTACCAGGAGTGAAAGGAGCCACAAAGAATGGAAGAAAACCAATGGAATATTGGGAATGCTTTTATGACAAAGAGCTGCACTCTAGCATTGTTGAGCATTGTTCCTGAAGTACAGGAACATTATTCCAGAGAAAGGGATGCTAATCTGATAGACGCAACTGAAATAATAGATCTATTAGGAATACTGTATTCATGTGTGGCAATAAAAGACAACCATATAATCACACAATACATATAGACATCCAATAAAATGGGAACTGAGTTATGTTGTCTGACAATGAGTGAAAGCTGATTTAGGTTCCTATTATACTGTTCGAGGTTCGGCAACAGGGATACTAGAGAGGAAAGAAAGCTGATAATTTAGCCCCTAAACGGCTGAAAGCAAGGGGAAACTACAGCCGTAATTTTTCCCGAGGGCATGCAGATTTACTGTATGATTAAATGATGATGGTATCCTATTGGGTAAAATATCCAGGAGGTAAAATAGTCCCCCATTTGGATACCCAGGCGAAGACTACTCAAGAGGACGTCGTTATCAGGAGAAAAAAAAACTGGTGTTCTATGGATCGGAGTGCGGAATGTCAAATCCCTTAATCAGGCAGGTAGGTTAGAAAATTTAAAAGGGGAAATGGGTAGGTTATAGTTAGATATAATGGGAATTAGTGAAGTTCAGTGGCAGGAGGAACAAGACTTTTGGTCAGGTGAATACAGCGTTGTAAATACAAAATCAAATAGGGGTAATGCAGGAGTAGGTTTAATAATGAATAAAAAAAATAGGAATGCGGGTAAGCTACTACAAACAGCATAGTGAACGTATTTCTTACCAAGATAGACACGAAGACCACGCCTGCTACAGTAGTACAAGTTTATATGCCATATGATGAAATGTATGATGAGATAAAAGAAATTATTCAGGTAGTGAAGGGAGACTGGAATTCGATAGTAAGAAAAGAGAGAGAAGGAAGCATAGTAAGTGAATATGGATTGGGGGTAAGAAATGAAAGAGGAAGCCGTCTGGTAGAATTTTGCACAGAGCATAACTTAATCATAGCTAACACTTGGTTCAAGAATAATGAAAGACGGTTGTACACATGGAAGAAGCCTGGAGATACTAGAAGGTATCAGATAGATTAAATAATGGTAAGACAGAGATTTAGGCACCAGGTTTTAAATTGTAAGACATTTCCCGGGGCAGATGTGGACTCTGACCACAATCTATTGGTTATGAACTGTAGATTAAAACTGAAGAAACTGCAAAAAGGTGCGAATTTAAGGAGATGGGACCTGGGTAAACTGACTAAACCAGAGGTTTACAGAGTTTCAGGGAGAGCATAAGGGAACAATTGACAGGAATGGGGGAAAGAAACACAGTAGAAGAAGAATAGGTACCTTTGAGAGATGAAGTAGTGAAGCTAAAAGCTTTTAAGGACAAATGTTTCATCCTTAGCAAACCAAGTAAGTACAAGACAAAAATATTTGCTTTGGTGGATGCTAGGATGCAGTACACCACCAAGCTGGAAATATATGGGGGTAAATAGCCTGCAGAGGCATTTGCAGTTAGCAACAAAGTGACAGATGATGTGAATTGTGTCACTTCTGAGCTCTCAGGATCTGGTTTTTCTGGTTGTAATATAACCATAAACAATTCCTTAGAGTTAGCTGATTACTTGCTTCAGAAGAATTTTATTCTGATTGGAACTATGAGTAAAAATAAACCTGAAATCCCTCTCGCACAGAGTTTACACAAACAAAGAACTGGGAGGTACGCACTACACACTGTTTGTGTTTCAGAAAAACTCAACTCTATAATGGCACACGTTGACAGGAAAAACAATGTGTTTCTGATACTTTCCACAATGCATCATCAAAATGCAATTGATGTCTTATCTGGTGACAAGAACAAGCCATAAATAATAACCTTTTATAATGCAACTAAATCAGGAGTCGATACTATTGAACAGCTGTGTAGTACATAAAACATATCCAGAAAGATCAACCGATAGCCTTTGGTGATTTTTTACAGTATGAGGAACATTGCAGCTATAAATGCACACTTAACACACTGTGCAAATAATACTGATTCTAGTGTTAGGTGTAATGAGTTTCTGAAACTTCTAGCACATAATCTAGCTGATGATTACCTGTGTAGACATTCTCAGCATTCACTATTGCCAAGAGATCTCAGATGAGATAGTCAATGTCTTTTTCTAGATGAAGGGGCAGTCCAATCCACAGAAGAGGAACAAGACTCAAAACAACAGAGGTGCTGTTAATTTGGTCATTCAAAAACCTATACACCAAGTACAGAAAATGCAGCTGTAAGAAATTTCTCTGTTTAGGACATGTGCAGCAACTATGTGCTGACTGCTGACTGAATGTGATGGTTCTGTTCTACACTGTATAATGTGTTTAAAAAAAAGGTAGGAATGCTTCCATGTAAGGACTGTAATACAATTTTCTGAAAAGTGTGTGGTAATGGTTTTTCACTTTTGTGACAAATCAGATTAAAAATTTCACAACATAACAACCAACAGTTTTGTTGGCTGCATTTATAAATAAAAACCAGAAAAATAAAATATATTCCATCGGTCAGAATTTATACACCTCATTTCACTTAATTAGTACTTTTAACTCAAATTTTTACAGATTTAACTAATTATACCTTGTTAAAGGAAGAATACTGTTGGCGTCTGTGAGATGCCAAGTGACCTACAATGAAACAATATTCCACATGGGCACTCCAGGTTAAATAAAACTCTCTAACACATTAACTATCAGTTCTGAAAATTCAAATCTGATATGAGTGTTATTCACAATAAAGACACATCGAAGCTACAACTCTGTTATTGTGATTTTAGTCCAAAGAATGGCCGAATGTAACTCTCCACATTAGTCTATCTGCTTAAATATTTTAATCTATCTGCTGGTTAAAAACACACTGGGAGTTAGTGTATCTGCAGCAGTACTCTGATATCTGGCAACCTGTGTAGACACACCGTGCCGCAATAATAAAAAAATGTAATGACATAAGCTTTGCTTTTTGCTTTTTTTCAATTATTTTTTTATATGTGCTTTTTCAGACAAGTTTAGGGACTCAATGGCAATGATAATGGTTTTCTAACATAATCCCCTGCTTACGCAACACACTATTTCAAATTCAGAAAACATGAATTCAGTTCCATTTTCAAAAGAGAGTGAGGTGTTTGGAATTCAGAATACATTTACTTGAGACCGGTTCAAATGATCTCCTAAAACGTTGTGGACACACTCAGCTATTGTTTCCATTATTTTTGCACATTTTCTAATTTTCACATCCTTCTAGTTGCAGTTTACAGACGTCTCTCCTCTCCTTGCAGCTCAGAGCTTCTTTCCCTCTATTTGCAGGCGATTGATGCCACTGGAAATGAGACATTTTTGCTGCACTCTGAGCTCTATGAAGATCTTTAAATGTTTGTTGTCTTCTCCTTTAGCACAAAACTATGTTCTGCTGTTGGGTTTCTGCCACTGTAAATTCCCAACACACTACTACTGGAGAACGGCTATTGAGGATCATAAAATAAAAACTGTTTGACAGGTAGCATATGAGGTGTGTGAGAAAAGTAATGAGACTGACAATACTGCAAACAATCTGGCAATGCTGTGTCGTTCTGCTCGGTTAGTCTGGTGTGATCGATGCTCAGTCAGAGTTTCAGCTCTGTACAGCCGTTACGTGCTTTCTTAGACTGCCATCAGTATAGTAGTTTTTGTTGTGTGTTACAAAAATGGAACAGCGGAATTTAGAGCAACACTATCCAATCATTATTAAACATGAGGAATCTTTCAATGTGACAGTTGAAAAGTTGAAACAGGCCTATGGGAAATATTACTTTTCAACAGCACAAGTTTTTCGCTGGCACAAATCATTTATGGAAGACCAAAAATACATCAAAGGTAAACCTCGCTCAAGGAGACCTCAAGATTCAAAAACTGACCAAAATGACGAATGTGTGCATGTTCTTATGATATCAGTCCAACATTTAAAAATAAGGCTGATGGGTAGCCTGTTAAACTTAAACACTTTCCCCGTACATAAAATTTTGTGTGAAGATTTGCACTTGCAAAAGGTATGTGCCAAAATGGTGCTGAAAAACCTCACAACTGAGCAGAAGTACAATCGAAGGAACATGTCTGCTGATCTTCTTGAGAGGACTGCCAAAGACCACAAACGGTCCAGTCATGTGATCACAGGTGATGAGTCCAGACCTTTGAGTAAGATCCACAGACAAAGCAGCAATGTGAGGAGTGACACACTGAGACATCTTCTCAACCAAAGAAAGTTCGAATGGGCAAATCAGAACAAAACAATGTTGTCCTGCTTTTATGAAAATAGGGATATTGTGAATAATGAATTTGTTCCTCAAGGACAAACTGTGAACCAAGAGTTTTACAAAGATGTCCTTGAGAGGATCAGGAAAAAAGGGTGAACTGACTGAGATCTGACATTGTGGACAAGTGGATGCTGCATTATACAACAACCCTCCGCCGTTCACCTGATCTGAGTCCTCATAACTTTTTTATTTTAATGAAACTGAAAAATGTTGTAAAAGGATGTCATTTTGAGACTTGGAGAACATTAAAAATAATGTGACCAACATGTTGAAGACTCTAGCAATGGAGCCTTTCAGCATTGCTATCAAGACTGGGAACAAATCTTTATTTAAAAAAGAGATATGTCAAAAAGCCGTGCAAATTGAGAAGTTATTTTATTTCATTTTCACCACCAGTTTCTGCAATTCAAAGTGCCATCTTCACACCCCATTTGCAACTCTAAAAAATTATCAATATTGGCACACTGGGGCCATCTGTTTCTGGATGTCATGAATTCTCTTGACTGCAATGGTCAAGTCTTTGACGGAAGCACTTGAGAATTCAGGACTCCAGAAACAGATGACCCCAACAGTGCCAATATCAATAATTTTTGAGAGGCACATTTGGGGCCTGAAGATGGCATACTGAATTGCTGAAACTGAAATAAAATAACTTTTCAATTTACACGGCTGTTTGATGTATTTCTTTGTTGAATATTTGACCAGCCGCCGTACCATGTCCACAATGGATCAACAGAAACTAGGAACAACTCTGTTGACATATAGCTGCTGAAGAAAACTACTCTGAAAGGGACAATACTGTTGTTTGAAAAAAAAATAAAAACTTTAGTCTCATTACTTTTCTAACACACCTCATGTAGGCCACGTATCTGATGGTCTGTTTTATGAGAGCTGCCTTTTTAATTATTTACAAAAACAATGAACTAAAAACTTTTTTGGTACAAAGTATCTTATTGTTACTCAATATATTCACCTTTAAAATTTATATGCTTCTGTATGCATTCAAACCAACCATGGAAACAATTTTTTCCCAATCTGATGCAGGTACCTCAAAAATGCAGATTCAGCAGCATCTTGAGGTGATAGTGTGACCTATTCTTGAATAATGCTCTAGTGTCTGGGATTCACACCAGGTCGGACTGGAAGTACACATCAAAGCAATTCAGAGGCGAGCTGCTAGATTTGTTATCGGTAGGTTCGATCTACACGTGTGTGTTATGGATATTCTTCAAGAGCTCAAGTGGGAATCCCTGGAGGGAAGAAGACATTCATTTTGAAAAACACTACTGAGAAAGTTTAGAGGACCGGCATTTGAAGTTGACTGCAGAGCGATCCTATTGCCGCCAACGTATATTTTGTGTAGGAACCACAAAGATACAAGAAATTAGGGTTCATATGGAGACATAAAGACAGGCATTTGTCCTTGCACTATCTGCGAGCGGAACAGGAAAGGAAACAACTAGTTGTGATACAGGATACCCTCTGTCACGCACTGTACGGTGGCTTGCGAAGTATGTGTGTAAGTAGATCTAGATGTAGATGTAGTCCTTGTTGACTGCTGTGTTACTGTCACTCTACTATGAGAAATCCAGGATGGAATAATGAAAATATTATAAAAAGGATAGTTGCTACTCACCCAGCAGCTGAAATGCTGAGTCACAGATAGGCACAACAGAAAGACTGTCAAACAAAGTTTTGGCCAAACAGATCTTCATTAGAATTAGACAAAAAACACACACACGATCACAGTCCCTGTGTGTGTATGTTGTCTAACTCTGATTAAGGCCTGTTTGGCTGAAAGCTTTATTTGACAGACTTTTTGTTGTGTCTATCTGCAACTCAGCATTTCCACAGTCTGGTGAGTAGCAACAATCCTCCTCACAACACTGTCACTCTGCTTTGTGCTATTTTCTTGCTTGCTGATACATGTAAATAATTGTTGCACTTAGGATTTTTATTACATGTGTCGATATATAAGATGATATCAGTTTTGATTACTAAAATATTTCAGCAACCTTTACCTTCATGGGTACTTCTGATTTCGTGGAAGCATGAAGCCCACGTTAGGACGCCTACATAGCGGGAGGTACAGGTCATCACTGTGTAGTGGTCTGTGTCGGGGCCAGGCTTGCTTCCTCCATTCCCCGCAACCCCTCCCACCCTTCTGCCATCAACCAACCTACAGTTAACACATTGCATATGGATTTTGATCTTCCTGCATTGAATTTGACCATTTCCGTACACTAATTGATAGAAGCCTATTTTTGGACTTTCCTTAAACTACGCAGAAGCAATTGCAGATCTTTTGTGGAAAATCGAATGTACTGCAATCTTCAGTATGCCTAAGGCCACCTCTACCTCATGGCTAATCACCTGCTCTTTTTTTAGCAACATGTGATTCTGGTCAACCTTCATGAAAACACTGACGGACATTAACAAAATGCCTCAGATTAATTGTAAAAGGTATTTTCTGACAGCGACTGCTTACCGAAAGTTGAACCACTGTTATGAGGCACAGTTACACTTTTACAAAAATAATATCGTCAAGCAACAAAAAGTGCCATTTGAAATTTTTATTTTTTATAGCACTATTTCTTTAAATGCACAATGTAAACAAAGTGTTCAGACAATATCTGAGCTGCCATTATCCCAACAACAACAAATGACATATTTTAGAACAACAGTAAGTTCATATTTCAACTGTGCAATCTACAGGTCATTTGTAAAATAAAGCAACATTCACACTGAACAATTCTCAATCTTTCACATTTTATTTTTCTATTAGCTTAACTTCAGATGTTTCAGTTCCAGCAGTAAAGTAATAATTCTCATAATGACTTGTATAAACTTACATTTTTTTTTTTTACTTAACTGTTTTTAATACCTCTTGGTAAAGCAATGCACACCCTTGGTTGGAATAGCGACAATGAAAGGAAAGGCAGATTGCTACTCACGGTAAAACTGACACATTGAGTTGCAGACAAGCACAATGTAAGTGTCTTTTCTTGTGCCTATCTACAACTCGATGCGTCACATTTACAGTGAGTCACAATCTATTTTTCCTTACAATGTAAAATACCTCTTGACAATATTTGCAGTCCAGTTTTGAACTGTGTAGTTATATGGCATATGCCACATTTTTAAAAGGTTTTTCATTAAAATTAGTTTCATTAAAATTAGTTTCATTAAAATTAGTTTCATTAAAATTAGTTTCATTAAAATTAGTTTCATTAAAATTAGTTTCATTAAAATTAGTTTCATTAAAATTAGTTTCATTAAAATTAGTTTCATTAAAATTAGTTTCATTAAAATTAGTTTCATTAAAATTAGTTTCATTAACTCTAGAAAATTAAACAATGTTATCTCAGAAACAAATGTCAGCTGGTGAGGGAAAAAAGGAAAAAATGTGCAAGACTTAAGTATACTGCATAAGAAGGGAAGAAAGATTACGATTTAATGTCTGATCAATGAGGAAATTGGAAGATGATACAGAAGGCTTACAAAAAATCAAGCTTGCCTTTGAACATGAAGTGCACTTAATGTACTGGCAGAAGTCGAAATATACACAT
Source organism: Schistocerca cancellata (assembly GCF_023864275.1). NCBI lineage: Eukaryota > Metazoa > Arthropoda > Insecta > Orthoptera > Acrididae > Schistocerca > Schistocerca cancellata. Next base: position 895,999,204 of record NC_064628.1, read on the forward strand.
TATGGAGTAAAATATATTCTCAAATTGTCTTACCTTTCTCTGAGACTCCTCTACCATAAGCTTTAACTCATTGTGCTTTGCTGTGGCAGCAGCTCTTACCAATGATGTGCTCTGGAATACAAGAAAATGATATGTGTTACAAAAAGTAAATTGATTCTTCAGTCTTTCTCAGTGGATATGTTAACTATACTGCTCTTGGGTCTGGCACTCTGCACTTGCCACCATTAGATAGGAGTTGGTGATTTTTAAAAGGTGGTTAAGTCAATTTTTTCACTTTTTGAGATAACTGCACTTTTAAGTTCACAGGTCTGAGTGTCAAAACATGCCTCAGTCATGCATCGTTTTACATTTTACAATTAGTCACTTTTATTGAGTACGTGTCAAAAGGTACCTAAGTCACTGGCTCTCACATCTTTTTAACACTCAACTGATGGTAGCACTACAAATTATTTTCTGCAGTTGAATATCTTTGCCTCTTTTCTTTGTTTGTTGTTCTGCATATACTGTGTTGATTGTTAAATAGTGGAGATAACATTATTGTAGTGCTACTAATAGTAATTATTACAATATGAGTGAAAGCAGTAATTTAAATGACATCCATTAAAAACATGAAAGAGGAAGGCTCATCCAGAAGCCTACAAAAGTAATGTTGTTAAGAAGCTGAAATTACAACATAAAGAATACACTGGACACAGAGGACAGCAGCTCTTATCAAGATCAATCAGTTCGCCTTGCAGGTAAGAAGTAATTACTGTAAAACGTACTGTTGCAGTTTACAGAAACTTACTGGTATAGATACTAAAGATACAGATAGATGATTTATCCCAATGAATACATTGGTTTGTACATTTGCCCCCCTAACAGCAAATGTTTGCACCAATATGCTTTTTATCTAAGAGAAGAAGAAGAAAACTTAACATTAGTAATGGGAACAAACAGAATTATTGGTCCTTTCAATCTTATTAATTACCTAGACCTAAATCTCTCTCTATTTAGTGTTAGGTGCAAGAAAAACTGTTTCACCAAGTTTGTTGACACAGAAAAAGCCTTAATATACAGTTCTTTATATGCTGATTTGCAATCTAAAGATGAGCAAGCATTTGCATTTACAGAGGATGATAGAGGTGACTAATGTTAAGCAACACCATCCAAGGAGTGATGACACTTCTTTGAGGATGCACTAGTATAAATGCCACGTGATTCTCCATGAAACTAAGGTTGGGAGCCTTTTTTTAGGCTATATGATGTGATGGAGAAGCAAATTAGGCGTATTAAACAGTTACTTCTGGAAGGAAAATCGCCACACGACAAATTTAGCAGATATCCTTGTGCAAGAAAAATTGGTCCTAACGAAATTTTGATGTTACATGAACATACAAGGTCATTCCCTGCGTACAAAACGCACTATGCATCTGATACAAACTTTACGTATTTGTCATCTGAAGTGCCATCAAGAAAATGTGTGATTTGTATAAGGTGAAATAATCTGGCACAAATACCGAGTATGCATTTTTAACACATATTTCAAAGAAAATTTTAACATAAAGTTTGGAAAACCACAAACTGACGCCTGTCACTTTTGTGTAGAGAAAAAGGTGCAAACATAGTCCTCATTTACATGACACCGCAAAGAGAGTCGCAACTGTAGAATTAATGGTGCACATGAGGTGAGCTAGAAAGAGTAAAGAAAATGGAAACCTTTTTGGCCTTGTATTTAACTATATGCAAAATGTAAGTTTACTGAACATCCCTGTTCAAGAAATTTATTACTTGAGGCAGCTCACACTGAACATTTTTTGTATTTTCAACATGAATACAGATTTAGCTCATTACTACATCTACCATAAAGGACAGGCCCACAAAGGACATGATGAAGTCGCGTTGTTCCTGTTGGACTACGTTAAACAGCATGTGCTCGTGATACTTACTGAGCTACACCTATTTTTGGATAATTGTCCAGGGCCGATACGTGCAGGTTTAAAAGGATTAAACAGTTTTTCCTTTTACGTAGACACTCCATGTGACAGCGAAGTTCAGCATGATAAACATTCCATTAGGAAAGAAGACAGTATCTACACTCGATATGAAGTTTGCGAGTTTATAGCTAATGCTGAGAAAAAACATGCAGGGACAATTAGGCAGCTCGAAACACACATTATCACTGGGCATTCTAATTGGTGGCCCTACTTATTATAAAAAGTCAACAGCCTCTCTTGAAACCAGATACCTTCCAAGAAATGAAAGGGTGCAGTTTCATATTTCCAAATATCATTATTTTGTGAAGAAGCTTATCCAGAAGGAAAAATACCTATCAAAAAAAAAGCAAAATTAAAAATTCTGCCATATATTGTAGAAGAACACAAAAGCTATTACGATTTGCTTTTATAGTGGCCAGTAGCTGATGTCTCTGTAATGTGATGATATTCTTTGGCTATTAAAGAACTGTGTACATAATATGAGCTAACAGATATAACTGTTTAATTAATAAAGACCTACATTATTTTCAAGTAAAACTACACATTAAATTTTACGGAGTATTAAAATGGACCTTAGTCAGCAAGGTAAAATATTTTTTTCTGTTTTCCCATTAGGTATAATCCGTCAAAAATGTATCTAATTGTAGATCTATGTGTATATTATAGCATGCAATTCTACCTGTGCACCATTTAACAGCACAAAAGAGAAAACAAGTTTTCTTTGTTTTTCTTGAAACTACAAAAAACTCTTAAGTACCTTTTAAAAATCAGTCATTCATATGGAGAAAAACAAGAATTTCTGATGGTAGTTACACCACAACATAGTGGAGGATCCACCTAGCTACCAATTTTGGTTGGCTTCCAGTCACAGCAATACTCTGCACCAGTAATGGCAACCTGGCACAAACTTAGGAGCCCACTGCTCGGCTCCCAGTTCAAGGCACTGAACACACGATCATCAACCCTCTACAAGTGACTCCATCGCACATGCGTGACTTTCAACAATGTCTCTATAACAGACTTTTATAGTGTGGATACCGGCAGTTGCTACTTGCCTCCAATAACTAACAGCCACCACCTAATGATGTTGCCAGTTGCCTCGAGGAAATATTGTGGGATTTCCAAAATTTGATCTGCAGTTGACCCAAAAGGCAGATAGTACACTTGTAAATTCTTTAAATAAATAATAATAAAGCCTAAAAAAATAATAATTCTGCTGGACTGCATGCTTTGTAACTGGAGGGGGTGGAAACTGTTGGGTGGAGGGTGTGGGAACAGTATGTTACCTTAGGTTGAGGCCGCGTTAATTACAGGAACAGAGAATGTATTGTAAGAATAACTCCCATCTGTGCAGTTCAGAAAAGATGGTGGTGGAGGAAAGGATCTAGATGGCTCAGGTAATGAAGTAGCCATTGAAATCAAGTATGGTGTGTTCAGCTATATGTTGTGCCATAGGGTGGTATACTTTCCTCTTGGCCACAGTTTAGCGGTGGCTATTCATCCTGGTGGACAGCTGGTTGCTAATCATACCAATAAAGAAAGCTGTGCAATGATTCCAGCAGAGTTGGTAAATGACATGGCTGCTTTTCACAGGTGGCCTGACCCATGACGGGTTAGGATAAACCTGTGACAGGACTCAAATAGGAAGTACTGGGTGGGTGGATTGAGCAGGTCTTGTACCTGGGTCTTCCACAAGGATATGGTCCTTGTGGCCCCAAGGGTTGAGACTGAGATTGGCGTAGGAATGGAATAGGATGTTGTGAAGGTTGAGTGGGTGACAGAATGCCACTTTAGGAGGAGTGAGAAGTATCGAGGGTAGATGTCCCTCATTTCAGGTCATGATGATAGGTAATCAAAGCCCTGGCAAAGGATATGGTTCAGTTGTTTCAGTCCAGCGTGGTACTGGGTCATGAAAGGGACACTCCTTTTGGTTAATTCCCAAGAATGGGAGTAACACTGTTATAATGTCAAGTTTAACACATATATTTCAGAACGACACAACACATATAAGTCATAGAGTAAGTTGACGAGCAAGACATGTGTACACGTTAGCATTCGAATGAGCACTGAGTCCCAGTCTAGCGGCCACTGCTCGGCTGGCTGCTTAGGTGGCGCAGCTGCGGCATGGCCGGCAGACAGCGCCGCACGTAGAGGACACGCGTAATTGCGCGGCGGTGCTTTGAATGATCAGCGAGTCACAACACTTTTCCCCCCTTTGAAATTGTTGCACTGGTCTTGATGGAGGTGTCCTGGAGATGGCTAACGTCCATAGGCGTTGTTTGGCTCACCGTAAAGTCTCGAGGAGGGGGCTTCCCGTACAGACGGAAGTGTCCCCGATGATAATGGGTCGAGGTGACAGGAGACGTAGGGGTCGAATCTGCTGGGGCCCCATGCACCAATCTGCCCGTTGCGGCAAGTCCAGTTGATATGACAGGAGACATGGGCGATGTGTCAGCGTCTGTTGGAGGAGGAGGCGAGTAGATTTGCTCTGACAGAGGATGGTCATCCGGTTCCTACATGGGCACGTCTCCTGGTGGCGTCCGTTCTTGTGCTGGCATCGCGATGACGGTGAGAGGGCTGCGTTGTGAGTATTGAGAGATGCCAAGATCCCGAGCATCAGGTAGAGCCAAAGGTGGTGTAGCGGCATTCGGAAAAGGCGTTGCTGGCACATGAGGCCGAAGCTGGTCCGAATGACGCACTGCAACACCCGTGTCCATCTGGATTTCATACATGCGTCTGCCACGGTGTCTTAAGATGCGGCTCGGGCTCCATTTTGGCCGCCTGCCATATCCCCGTACCCAGACGAGGTCGTTGGCGGTGAACCGGCCAAGTGAAGGCACCCACGGCCGTGAGGTGGAAGGCCGCAGAAGTAGCGTGCGGGGCTGTCAGCCATGTAAGAGCTCAGCCGGGCTGTGGTCGCCCATGGGGGTGAAACGGTAAGACGCAAGAAACTGGAGAAGCGCATCATCAGCAGCAGAAGTAGTCAGAAGTTTCCACATCTGAGCCTTAAATGTGCGGACCAGTCGTTCAGCCTCACCGTTGGATTGTGGATGGAACGGCGGGGCCGTTACATGCATAACGCCGTGACGAGCACAAAAATCTGCAAATTCGGAAGAGGCAAATTGCGGACCATTATCAGTAACAAGAGTAGAGGGGAGGCCTTCCAAAGAAAAAATGCTGGCGAGAGCACTGGTGGTTGCCGCGGTGGTAGGCGACGTGCAACGGACAATGAAAGGAAAGTTAGAGTAGGAGTCAATTACGAGGAGCCAATAAGTACCCGAAAAGGGTCCCTCAAAGTCAGCAGGAATGCGCTCCCAGGGCTTCTCAGGCGAAGGCCACGGTGACAGAGATGACTTCGGGGCAGCAGCCTGTGACGCACAAGAGCCGCAGGCAGCAACCATGTGTGCTATTTCAGAGTCGATGCCAGGCCAGTACACATGACGGCGCGCCAGAGATTTTGTGCGAGACACACCCCAGTGCCCTTGGTGAAGGAGGTGCAAGACCGAAGCACGCAAAGATGCCAGTACCACAACACGCGGCGAAGCGTTGTCAGTGGAGAGGAGGATAACACCATCCCTAGCCGTGAGGCGGTAGCGCAAAGCATAGTAGTTCCGCAACGGATCAGAAGTCTTAGCGGACGGGCGATTTGGCCAACCCTTCTGAATATAGCGTAAAACCCGGGAGAGGGTACGGTCAGAACCCATAGCAGCCGCCAGCCTGTCCCCAGTGATGAGGAACCCGTCCACAACCCGCTGCTCGGCAACATCCAGGTGGAAACACAAAAGTTCGTCCCTATCGAATGCCTGATCAGGACCCATGGGAAGGCGAGACAGAGCATCAGCATTTGCATGTTGAGCCGTTGGCCGGAAATGAATCTCATAATTGAAACGAGACAAGTAAAGAGCCCAACGCTGGAGGCAGTGTGCAGCCTTGTCGGGAAGTGACATTGATGGATGAAACAAGGAAACAAGTGGTTTGTGATCCATAACAAGATGAAATTTTAAGCCATATAGAAAAACACCAAAATTATGAAGAGCATAAATAATGGCCAAAGCTTCTTTCTCAATTTGAGAATACTTTTGTTGGGCATCCGTGAGCGTTTTGGAGGCATAAGCAATGGGTTGTTCCGAACCGTCAGAATAACGGTGCACAAGGACTGCACCGACCCCGTATTGAGAGGCGTCTGTGGCAAGAACAAGATGCTGGCCAGGTCGATAAGTAGCCAGGCACGGGGCCTGTTTCAGCTTAGTCTTCAATTTCTGGAAAGCCACTGCGCATGACGCGGACCAGTGAAAAGGCACGTTTTTATGCAACAGGCGATGCAATGGCTGAGCCACCGAAGCCGCAGACGGTAAAAACTTGTGATAGTATGCTATTTTCCTCAAGAAGGCCTGCAGTTCCTTAACAGATGTAGGGCGAGGAAGGGCATCGATCGCAGCGACGGTTTGCTGAAGCGGACGAATACCATCCTGAGAGAGTTGAAACCCCAAGTACGTGATAGATGCCGAAAAAATTGTGATTTCTCAAGATTACACTTAAGACCGGCAGTCTGTAAGACATGAAAAAGTGAGCGGAGATTTTGAAGATGTTCTTCAGTGAAGGAGCCAGTGACAACAATGTCGTCCATGTAATTGATACATCCAGGGACAGGGAGCAATAACTGTTCCAAGAATCGCTGAAAGAGAACAGGGGCATTAGCAACCCCGAATGGCAAGCGTTGGTATTGATAGAGGCCGAAAGGCATGTTAAGGACCAGAAACTGCCGGGAAGCAGTGTCGAGAGGAAGTTGATGATAAGCTTCTGACAGGTCAATTTTAGAAAAGTACTGGCCTCCAGCAAGTTTAGTGAACAGTTCTTCAGAACGGGGCATAGGGTAAGTGTCGATGAGGCATTGAGCACTTACAGTGGCTTTGAAATCGCCACAGAGACGAATATCACCATTTGGCTTGGCAACGACAACGACAGGAGAGGACCACTCACTGGAAGTGACAGGAAGCAAGACCCTTGAAGTACTGAGACGATCCAACTCCCGTTTTACCCGATCACGAAGGGCCACAGGAATGGGCCGAGCCCGAAAAAACTTAAGCCGAGCAGTGGGTTTGAGTGTGATATGAGCTTCAAAGTCGTTTACACGGCCTAACCCAGGAGAAAAAAGGGACGAAAATGTCGTCGACAAGGAATCCAGTTAGCATAAGGAACAGCATCAGAGACAATATTGACAGAGTCATCTATGGAGAACCCAAAAACGCGAAAGGCATCGAAACCAAAAGATTTTCTGCGTTGCTCTGGTCGACCACAAATATGGGAACAGTGCGAACGACGGATTTCTAAGATACCTCAGCATTAAACTGTCCCAAGAGAGAAATCTTCTGTTTATTGTGGGTCCGTAATTGTCGAGTAACAGGTGACAGGAGTGGAGAACCCAACTGAAGATACGTCTAAGAATTAATTATAGTGGCAGCAGAACCGGTATCCACTTGCATGCGAACATCTCAACCAAGGATTTAGACAGTGAGGAATAACTTCCCTGAAAGGGAAGAAGTGCAATTGACAGACAACACAGAATCAGAATCAGTGTCATGTTCATGAACATCATGTATGCGGTCGGATTTGCAAACGGAAGAGACATGACTTTTCTTTTTGCAATTGTGACACACAGCCCAACGTTGGGGACAATCCTCGTGTGAATGTTTCGTAAAACACCACGGACATGAAGGAAGTTGCCGGGGTTTTTGCTGCAGTTTCTTAGCGGGTTGTTCACAGCTAGGCCGAGGCTGCACGTGGGAGTGCATTGCGGCCACGTTGGCCGGCGGGGACGCGCCGCGCGCGTCATCAACAGCGCACAGAGGTTGCATTTCCCCGACATCACCCCACGCCTCTATTTGCGCCGCAGCGGCGCGAGAAATTTCAAAAGACTGCGCAATGGAGAGAACTTCATCTAGAGTCGGATTCGCCAACTGAAGGGCATGTTGCTGAACTTCTTTGTCGGGTGCCGACCAGATAATAGCATCCCATACCACAGAATCGGCATAGGATTCTTTGTGAACATCAGTAACAAATTGACACTTTCGACTGAGGCCGTGAAGTTCAGCAGCCCAAGCGCGATAGGATTGATGTGGCCGTTTTTGACAACAATAAAAGGCAACACGAGAGGCTACCACAAGCGTTTGCTTTTGAAAATAGACAGACAGAAGTGAGCACATTTCAGCAAAGGACAAAGACACAGGATCCTTCAAAGGAGCCAATTGCGACAACAATCGATACATTTGAGGCGAAATCCAGGAAAGGAACAGAGACTTACATGGTTGTTCGTCCGTGACATGAAATGCCAAGAAATGCTGTCGAAGACGTTTTTTATAATCAGACCAGTCTTCCGCCGTCTCGTCGTAAGGAGGAAAATGAGGTATAGCCAACGATGAGAAACGCCCCACATTTGACGCCGCGACGAAATTGCGAATTGCCGCTGTTAGAAGCGTTTGCTGTTCAAGGAGATTTTGCAATAGTTGCTCGACAGTAGCCATGGAACCCTGTGGGTCAACGGTGAAAAGGAAAAATCCACTACCTCATCGCCAATTGTTATAACGTCAAGTTTAACACATATATTTCAGAACGACACAACACATACAAGTCACAGAGTAAGTTGACAAGAAAGACGTGTACACGTTAGCATTCGAATGAGCACAGAGTCCCAGTCTAGTGGCCGCTGCTCAGTGTGGGAAGGAAGCAGGGAGGGAAGGACAGGGAGGATATGGGGTATTATTTCTGAGGACTCTCGACACAGATATATTTGTTTCCCAGCTCTACACATTTCTCGCATCATTTCACAAATATCTAAATAATTTACAGCTACAGCTATTCTCAAAAGTAGGAACAGGAGAACAAAAGCTGCTGACATAAATATAATTAAAAATGGCCATTATGCCCCTTAAAACATGAAAGCATATTCTGGTAAAGAAAAAAAGATAAGAACCAATACCAAATTATGAAGTTTTTGGAACAGTAGTTTCTGCAACAAGTTAAGAAAATGACGAGGTGGTGAAAGAAAGAGAAAAGTAAATAAAGGCAAGCCGGAAGCTGCAAGAAGACAGTTGGTTCTAGATCTCACATTAAAACACACTATACTTGGAAGATACTGAGAGTAAAACCATCAAGAAACTGAATTATGAAGTTCTGAAAGAGGAGTTGTATTAGTAAGTTTAGAAAAAGTTGAAGTGGTTAGAGGAGAGGTAAATCAAAACAGGAAAGAGGGCATAAGAAGACAGCTAATTTTCATTCCTACATTAAAACACTACATGCATACAAAAGACTGTCACCAACATCATTAGCAAAGGAGTAGAGTAGAAAGTACGTATATGTTGAAAAAGAAATTAGTAACAAGCATTTATTCAGACAGTTAAAGTAAAGATATGACAGGAAGAGAAAGAAAAAGGATACAGAAAATGAGAAAAAATGCTGGATAAAACACAAAACAAATGACTGAAAAATTCTAAACTGAGAACTGATAGAAAGGAAGAAATTAAGTATAATAGATACATTAGGATTTAATGGCCAGGAATGAACTGTGGTCTTGCTGAAGGAACCATCCTGACAACAGGTGAAAACCTTTAGGAAAGCTACATAAAACATTAATCACGAAGCCAGTACTCTATGAGAGAACGAAGACTTCCAAAAACCCTTCTCTGTAATGAAAGAAAATATGGCTATGTAAGTGTAAATCTTCTGCAAGCACTTCCACTGACACTGTTTCGAAATACAGATGTTCATATTTAACCTCTGCAAATGAATACAGTCAGTAACTATAAGTAAATGTGCAATATTCAAATGAAACTTAAGTTTTTTTCATGCAATATGAACTCTCCAGAGTAGCTACAGGATGTGGAGAGTACATGATAGAAGTGATGAAACTCCATTATTATAAAACGTTATTATCAAAATCATGTTTAAACTTGTAAATAAAATTATGCATTAGATCCACAATTATCCTGAAAAAGTAAGACTGGAACTTACCCGTCTCTCACGTTCTTCTGAATGACTATAACTTCGAGTGGATGAGGCGCAACTACCAGTCTCTGAACTGTTCTGTTAAAACATATATCATGTAAACGTACTGCAGATTTATTATTAACCTATTCCAAATTCTCTTCTCAATTTGAAAAATGCAGACACATATTCTGATACCTTAAGTCACACAAATATGTTCTGAATGTATTCAAATAAGACAAGTTAATTTAAAAAAGAAATTCTTTGTAAAAAATTGACCATTCAAACCAGTCAATTTCTAAGAAATCATAATGTACTGATTAACTCTACAAACAATGCCAAGGGAGAGAGCTAGGGAATTCAAAGGTGATGAATCAAGTTACGAAGATAAGCCACATGACAAACTTAAAAAGACCTTCAACATTATAAGTGTACTGCAGATCTTCCAGCTGTATACATACATACGGATACTGCATTTCATTGTTAACAATAGGAAAAAAAGAGCATATTCTAAAATTCCACTGTTAACACAATCATTAAGTCAGTTGGAACTCAAACCTTTCAGAAAAGAATTTTCATCAGCTTCCATTCAGAAATCTGCTACATTCATGACTGTTATATTAACTTGTAAATTATAGATTGCAGCGATCTGCTGTTCTTTTTAAATTTTATTGTGCATATCTAGATTCACTGAGTATTCAATGATCTGTGGATGAAGCATGACCAACAGGCATTACATGCATTGAGCAAAAATAATAGTGCACTGAGAATGGCTAGCTTCCAGCCGAAATTAGATCTGCACAATAAAATTTAAAAAGGACGACTTATCGCTGCAATCTATAATTTACAAGGATAGAATCTTATGAATAATTACAAATGTAAGCTTTGGTGGAAGAAAATGTGATTAAAATAAATTTATAGGATACATCTAAAATTACAATTACAGATTAGACAATTCTGTATTGACCGTCAATGCTGATTAACTGACCTGGCGCTCGCAGTGTGAAAGACGACGTTCAGCACGTTCGAGCTTGTCAGCCAACGACTGGAGTTTGCTCTCACTGTCACGCAAATCTTCCACCATTCCTGACAACTTCTGACGTTGTGCTTCTTGGCGCTATGGAAAAAGAAATTAAATTTGCACAAAAGTAAAAATTATAGAAAGAGTGTGTGTGTGTGTGTGTGTTTGTGTGTGTGTGTGTGTGGGAGCGTGCGCATTTGAAACATACAGTATGTTGATCTTGTTTATATCTGAAGAATAGCCAAGTTCACAAAACAAGCTGCTAACAAAGTTCTATTTCTATGGATTAGTTATCTGAAGTCCATAACCAAAGTTTGCAACAAAATGCTAACACCATGCATTAGAAAAACACATCTCTCCAAAAATAAGAGTCTACCCCTCATCCTGGGGTCCAAGGAACCTACTCTCACTGGTAACCTTCCCCAACATATTTCTCTCTCCTTCTTGAAGAAAGGACTAACAGTTTCAAAGGATAGAATAGTAGCTGTCAGCAGTACTAAATATTTCGTCTCCTGATGGCCACCTAGCTATTTTGTCTCATAATTTTTCTCAATTGATTTTCCTTTTCATACAAAAATAGTGCAGCCCTGTTTAAGTATTAGAAAAAAATGTAAAAATAAAATTGTAAACAAAATCTGTTTATTTCCATCACATAACTTTTTATATTTTTATTAATGTGACTGATGATCAAACGATTACCTTTCTCAAATTTTTAAACAGCTGGTTACATATGTGGTAAATGAGATACTGAAGATGAACATCTGAAATATACATACAGAGTGGTGTTGGTGGTGTTGTTGTTATTTTCACTCTGATGCCTGGTTTGACACAGCTCTCCAAGCTAGTCATCCTGTGCAAGTCTTATCATCTCTGCATAACAACTGTAACATACATCTATTTGAACCTGCTTACTGTATCCAACCCTTGAACTCCCTCCACAATTTTACCCCCACCCCACACTTCCTTCCATTACCAAAGTGAGAATTCCTTGACGCCCCACGATGTGCCCCATCAAACAATCCTTTTTTTCAGTTAAGTTGTGGCACAAATTTCTTTTTTCCCCAATTTGTTTCAGCACCTCCTCATTTGTTATTTGATCTACTCATCTAATCTTCAGCATTCTTTGAAAGCACCCCATTTCAGAAGCTCTTTATCATCCATGTTTCACTTCCAAACAAATCTACATTCCTGACAAATACCTTCAGACAAAACTTCCTAACACTTACATTAATATTAGACGTTAACAAATTCCTCTTTTTCCTTGCTACTGCCAGTCTGCATTTATAGCCTCTCTACTAAATGACCAACATCAGCTATTTTGCTGGCCAAATAGTAAAAAGCATGTACTAGTTTTAGAGTCTCATTTCCTGTTCTAACACCCTCTGTATTGCCTTCTTTCATACGACTATATTCCATTATCAATGTTTTACTTTTGTTGATGTTCATCTTATGATGTTCTTCTTATAACATCTTTTTCAAGACACTACCTATTCTGTTCAACTGCTCTTCCAAGTTTCTTGCTGCGTCTGATAAAATTACAATGTCATTAGCACACCTCAGGCCACAATCTTTTCTCACTCCCACCTCAACAACTGCTTTCCTTTCATGTCCTTCGACTCTTATAACTGCAGTCTGGTTTCTATACAAACTGTAAATAACGTTTCACTTTGTGTATATTATCCCTGCTACCTGCAAATTTTCAAAGAGTGCAGCCCAGTCAGCACTGTGAAAAAGCTTTCTCTAAATATACAAATGCAATAAATGTAGATTTGATTTTCTTCAACATATCTTCTAGGATAGTTCACAAGGTCAGTATTGCCTTGCACATTCCTACATAACTCAAACTGATTTTCCTAAATAATTCAGATAGGGCAAAAAAAAAAAAAAAAAAAAAAAAAAAAAATAAATAAATAAATAAATAAATAAATAAATAAATAAATAAAATAAAATAAAAAATTCTAATGAGTTGTCCTAGTCAGAAGGACAACATACATTACACTGAACATGATAGTTCCACACAAAAAGTTGGATGTTAGCCAGCCAAAATTGAATGAAATTTCAATAACACTCTTAGATGTAGAAAATACAAAGCTGTCAGTAACAGCAACATCCATCTCTTCATGGCAGAATTTATACGTTTTTACAGCAATGAGAGGAATATGAATGCCTAGCAGATAATTGTATAAACATTTATGTACATCCACCTATCCTGTTCTTCAATGAATGATCAGTGCAGTTTTGTCCATGTAACTCGATGACATGAAATACCAATAACTGTTTTCCTTAGATGCACTAATCATATTGGCTGCTAAGACACTGCTCACCTTTCTGTCAATGGATGCAAATATGATATTTACCCGTTTCAAAAGTGTGTTTAAGACTAGCTTTTTGTTTAATTCTGAGATATGAGTCTGCAAATACTATATATACTTACCGGGTCACCTGAGGCTTTCAAGGCGTCCATCAATGTGGTTGTTTGTTTAATGTAGTCTCGAATCTGATTCAGACGACTAACAACTTGGGCACGATCAGGCTGCAAAAACAATTATTTTCTTTCCATATTTTTGACAAAGAGCAACACCAAATTATGTGTAGACAGTCAAACACACATTACAGCATTCATGTAAAGAATGTGAACTCATTGTGAATCACTTTGCTTAGGAGCTGTAAAAATCACGAGCCAAAAAAATTAACATTTCTCTAACATTAGAGAAGGAAAGTTGCTACTCACCATATAGTGGATATGCTGAGTCGCGACAGGCACAACAAAAAGATTGACACAATTACAGCTTTCGGCCATTAAGGCCTTTGTCAGTAACAGACATACATTCACACACGCGCACACGCGTGCCCACACACACACGCACGCACGCACGCACGCACGCACACACACACACACACACACAAGCAAACACAACTTGCTCACACGTCTGCAGTCTCAGATAACTGAAACCACACTGCAAGCAGCAGCACCAGTGCATGATGGGAGTGGCGACTGGGTGGGAGTAAGGAGGAGGCTGGGGCGGGGATGGGGAGGGATAGTATGGTGGGGGTGGCGGACATTGAAGTGCTGCAGTTTAGACAGAGGGCAGGAGAGAAGGTGGGGAGGGGGTTGGGGGTAAGAAGCGGAAACGAGAGGAATAAAAAGACAGGGTGTGCCGGTGAAATGACAGCTGTGTAGTGCTGGAATGGGAACAGGGAGGGACTGGATGGGTGAGGACAGTGACTAACGAAGGTTGAGACCAAGAGGATTACGGGAACATAGGATGCCTTGCAGGGAGAGTTTCCACCTCCCTGCTCCCATTCCAGCGCTAAAACAGCTATAATTTCACTGCCACAGAAGGTTGAGATCAAGTGGGTTACGGGAACATAGGATGCATTGCAGGGAGAGTTTCCCCCCTCCCTGTTCCCATTCTAGCACTAAACAGCCATAATTTCACTGCCACACCCAGTCTTTTAATTTATTTTTATTTCTCTCCTTTCTGCTACTTCCTCCTCCCCCCCCCCCCCCCTCTTCACCTTCTCTCCTACCCTCCGTCTAAACTGCAGCACTTCAATGTCCACCACCCCCACCATACTATCCCTCCCCATCCCCGCCCCAGCCTCCTCCTTACCCCCACCCAATCGCCACTCCCATCATGCACTGGTGCTGCTGCTTGCAGTGTGGTTTTAGTTATCTGAGACTGGAGACTTGTGTGCAAGTTGTGTGTGTGTGTGTGTGTGTGTGTGTGTGTGTGTGTGTGTGTGTGTGTGTGTGTGGGCGCGCGTGGGAGCGCGCGCGCACACGTGTATGAATGTATGTCTATTGCTGACAAAGGCGTTAATGGCCGAAAGCTATAATTGTGTCAATCTTTTTGTTGTGCCTATCGCGACTCAGCATCTCCGCTATATGGTGAGTAGCAACTTTCCTTCGCTAATATTGTTACATTCCATCCTGGATTTTCCATTGTTTGATTTTAACATTTCTCCAATGTCTTCCTCACTAATTGCAGAAAGAAAAATAATTTTCATTGTCCCTGAGAAGTCCTTACTGCTATATCTTAAAATCTACAAATTCAGTGATCAGTATAAATTTGAAGTATTAAAATTTAAGAATAAGTAGGACACTTCCACTTACTCGGTTCACAAAGCTGTTTAAAAATTATTGAACACAAGCAAAGGAAGCAGGTTTATACCTGAAGACTCTTCTCAAATTACATTCATTACAATAAGAAAGGAGACGAGTAACTTAAAAAAAAGAGGAAAGAAAAGATAATGAAAAAGTGAAAATGAGTAACATATGCTGGACTGCAATAGGAAGTTTATGGAATGTAGTAGATCTTTGACACTGTAACAGAATTTTCACAAAGTTGATAAAGCAGTGACTATTGTCAACACAAAACAATCTTGAACAGAAAATAGATGCAATAATAATACTCATGAAGGAGTTTATACAGATAGTTATAAAGATAGAGATCTAAGGCAAAGTAAAAGTCAATTGAAGCAGTCAATTATAAGAAAATTACACAGGCTAAGCAAGCTGGAAAATTAAATTTGCAGAAGTATGTAGATGATGACAATGCAATATTTTTGGAGGAAAAAAAAAGAGAGACTGAAGAAATAATGACAACAAAGTGAGACTGAATTCACATCATAACATAAAGTACAATATTGTGATAATAACACAATATCATAAGGAGCTGTTCCTCATAATATTTTGCAGCTATAAGCACATCATGAAGAACATGTTTATACTGCAACTGTAATGATATTGACTAAATTGTTTAAGAATTCCTAATTTCAATTATTACCTTTGATATATTACTCTTACTGTCCTTATCTTGAACCATATTGCGAGCTGCTGTTGCTTCGTGGCCATTCATGGTTGCTGGGAGAAAATTGTGGACACTCCAATTTCCCTTCAACACGAAGACTTTGTTTGTTATTTGTACACTGAATCATCAGTAGATTATAATAAGATGTACATAATTATCGTATCTCCCTCACCTGTAATTCTTCAGTGTGTAGGAGATGATGTGTCCCAATACTAGTACAGTCAACAGGACCTAATTAAAATTATATTAATATGTAAGCCTTTTTCACAAAATTCTACACAGAAAAGATAAAATAATGATAAATTACTATTTTATGTTTCTCAATCACTAAAGCTGCAATCTTTCGAGTTTACATATTTTCGCTGAGCCTTTGTTTTTAAAGATATATCTCTATACTTTCAAATTAATGTCTTCACTGGATAGTGTTCCATTCATATGTTATGCCAAGGAATGTGATAGAAAATGTTTCTTTACCTGAAGCTATAAAAGTTATTTTAATCATTCTGAGAGGGATGTTCAATAAGCAATGCAAAACTTTTTTTCTGAATGCAAGTTGCTTTTATTCAGAGTTCCAGTACACCATATTATTCCCCACTATTCTGATTACACAACACTATTTTTCAATGTGTTGGCCTTATGCCACCTTACAGGGTGGGCACGTATGCCCACGTGGTATCGCTCTACTGGTTGACATTGGAGCCAATGTCTTGCTGCACCAATAACGCCCCCACCATCCATGTACTGCTTCCCTTAGAGTGCATCCTTCATTAAGCTAAACAGATGGAAGTCAGAAGGAGTGAGATCCAGACTGTAGGGTGGATAAGGACAAATTGTCCAATGAAGTTTTGTGAGCTGCTCTCAAGTACACACACTTTTGTGAGGCCTTACACTGTCATGGAGAAGAAAAATTCATTTGCATTTTTGTGATGATGAACATGCTGAAGTTGTTTCTTCAATTTCCTGAGGTTAGCACAATACACTTCAGAGTTAATTCTTGCACCACAAGTAAGAACATCAAACAGAATAACCCCTTCAGAGTCCCATGTGATCATCGCCATGACTTAACTGGCTGAGGGTGCAGCTTTGAAATTTTTCTTCAGTGGAGAGGTGGTGTAGTGTCACATCATGGACTGCCATTTTGTTCCCAGTCCAAAGTAATGAACCTGTGTTTCATTGCCTGAGACGATATTTGGCAAAAAATTGTTACAATCTGCCTCATAAAGTACATGCAATTCCACACAGATTATCCGTCTTTGCTCTTTATGGTCTTCTGTCAGACATTGAGCAACCAAGCGTGCAGACACCTTTGAGTACCCCAAATGATGGCTGAGTGCGTCAGCACTACCAACAGATACATCCAGTTGTGCAGCAAAGGTATAATATTGCGATTCATCGATCAACTTGAATAAGAGTGTCTGCACATTCCAATGATGCACGAGTCACAACTGTGTGCGGCCAGCTGCCACGTGGAAGACCAGACAGCTTGCGATGGTGTCAGATGTCTTGCTCAATGACTCACCACGCTTTTGTTCACTGCCAGGTCTCCACGGGAATTCTGCAAGTGCCTTCGAATATCTCCGATGGTTTGGTTTTCCATCAAAAGAAACTAAATGACAGCTCTCTGCTTGGAACACACCTCTATTCCAGATGCCATTTTGAAGGCTACGTATGAGATGTTTTCAAAAAGTAAGGTGACTCTACATTTATACGAACAAATATTTATTTATTCATCAATATTCATGTTGTCCCCTTCAAAGTAATACCCGTCAAATACAATATACTTGTGCCAACGCTTCTTCCAATTCTCGAAACACTTCTCCTAGGCACTTTTTCGTACAGCCTTCAGTACTTCCAGTGATGCAGTTTCTATTTCCTCAATCGTTGAAAATCTTCATCCTTTTATAGGTCTCTTCAGTGTTGGCAACAGGAAAAAGTCACAGGGGGCTAAATCCGGAGAATATGGTGGCTGAGGCACGATTGTTGTGCTGTTTTTGGCCCAAAAAATCTCTCACAAGCAACGATGAGTGAGCAAGTGCACTGTTGTGATGCAAAAGCCACGAGTCGTTTTTCCACAATTCCGGACATGTTTTGCATATTGCTTCTCGCAAGCAGTGCATAACATCAAGGTAATACTCCTTATTTACTGTATGACATTGAGACTTTGACATCTGATCAAATTTAGCGTGCTCTTTTCGGTCTTGGTTCTCCGCGATGCTTTCATTTAGACGATCGGGCTTTGGTTTCAACTTCATAACCGTAAACTTATGTTTCGTTGCCAGTTATGGCCCTTTTGAGCAAATCAGGATCATCATTGACGTCATTCAAGAGCTCCTGAGCAATGCTCATGCGACGGTTCTTCTGATCAAAATTGAGAAGTTTTGGAACCAACTTCACTAACACACGTCTCATGCCCAAAATGTCCAAAAAATTGCACGGCACGAGTTGATCAATTTGCCAACATCCTCAGCAACTTCTCTTACAGTAATCTGATGATTTTCCAAAACAATTTTCTTCACAGCTTCGAAGTTATCATCTGTTGTTGATGTGTTGGGATGTCCAGAGCGAGGTTTGTAATTGGCATCATCTTGGCCATTTTGGAAGAGCTTGTACCACTTATTAACATATTTATTTATTTATTTATTTATTTATTTTTACTTAGAGCAGATTCACTATATGCCACTGTCAACATTTCAAGTGTTTTAGAGCACTTGATTCCATTTTTCACACAATATTTAATGCAAATTCATTGCTCCATTTTTTACGATTGGAAATCGCGGAGTACACTAAAACACATCTTTCTATCTGTCAAAAACAAATCAAGTATACTGCACACTTGAAACTTTGTTCATATGTTCGGGACATGTGTACCAACATAACAAAAAAAAAAAAGATCGATAATCGAATGTATGTTGCCCACTCAATTTGAAAAGTCACCTTACTTTTTGAACAGCCCTCGTACAGTGCTGCCACCCACTGGAACTTCTTGAAACTACTGGTGCTGGAGTGGCAATACTCCATGATGTTCCACAACAAATTCCCCATTTTTTCAACTGGATTTGGCCAAGGAAAAAAAATGTGTTGCATTACTTTTTGAACACCCCTCTAAATATGGTCGCTGTTTGTGATGAGTCTCTGGGCAATTTGTTTCTAGTTCACAGTTTACTTTCGCATTATTGGTGAAAGGAAGAGTGGGTTGTCCACAGTCAAGTTTACTCATCACTTCTCCTGGAGTCTCACAAAGGAATAGTCCAATCCATCACATTGAAACCAGTCTCGAAATGTTTTACATCGAAAGAATACACCAAAAAGATGGCATTGTCAGAATTTTAGCTGCTGAGACAGATGGCAAATATTTTAAAAAGTCCCGTTTAACTTATTCATTTCTACCAGATGCAGATGTGCTTTTATCAGCATTGTACAGCCTCCCTGCCTAGTGGCAAATGAGCGGAACCAGCTTTGACGAGAGTGTGCACCCTATAGTGCAGGACAAGAGGGAATTTCAGTAACTTAAGTCACATAATAAATATCACATATCATTAGTTTTTAGGATCATTATGGCTCATACCGACAGCTAAGCTGTTGCAGATGTAATTGTTCCACAGGTAACTAGCAGTAAACAAAACCCATGGCATGTTTTGATATCATGTTACATACGTCTTCCATTATTTCAATCAGGAATTAAATTTGTTGAAACGGAAAAGTACATACATGCACATCTTGCTGTAACAAGTCTTGTAGCAAAGTTCTTACAATAATTTTGAATTTTATGCATTTTACTCACAATGAAACAGTTTCTTTTATATAGCTTATTGTCTGCAAAAAAAATGCAAATTGTCTACCGAGTGAGGAAAGTAAATATTTTTCCTCACACCAGGCACACTCCACAATCAAAAAGTTTATATATTTATGCACTTCATTGTAATTACTTATTTTGTTTCGACAAAATCTGAACAGAGTAAGAAACAGCCCCAGCTGCTGTTCTGTGAACAAAGCATAGCTGGTCAAGTTTACAAAATGTAGCAATGCAAACTGAGAATGCACAAATGACCAAAGTATAAGAATACATTTCCATTGATAAGCCTTACACGATGATGAACTATCGAATATTATACTGTTTAGCAATTTTCTAATGTTCTGGGGGGAATCCATATTATATAGACAGTCACTTTGTTGTCGACCTGAAAGATAGTTGGGTCATTATATCGAAGCCAACAAAAGCAACAAATTATTTTTTGCAGCTGGTAAGAAGACATTTCGAATTAAACACTGAAAAATACTACTACTGACAATAACACTATAGCAAGTAAACTGTTGTTGTTTTTTTAACTATCCAAACTTTTTGTGAGATTCCTAAATACTGATATAATGATGGGGATATAGCAATTCACTCATACTTATCACTGGTGTTTTTGTATACAATCACTGATTGCACAATTACCTGCCTATTTTTTCACTGCAAACAACAAAGGGTAGTTGCTTTATAAGATCTGACTGATAAGCAGTTGTGTGGATAAAAGCACACTTCCTCTTCACTTCAGCTACAAATACCATATGAGTTGTTGAGGCTGTTTAACCAGTCCGAGGAAGCCTGGATATCATATAAGTCTATTTAACTAGCAATTCGGAGAGCCCTGTCTCGAACGTATGCATCAAATGGTCCACTGTGTTTCACACAAACAGTTCTAAATCTTTCAAACAGTGTTCTCACACCCTTTTCGGAGTTTCATTTTGGTGCACATCAGTTTTTCATGTAATTCTTTCCTCCATTTGTGCAATTCACAATCACATTTTACAGAACAAACTTAAGTACGTTTTCCCCCTCCATCATTTGACATAAAATTCCTATCACCATTTGAATTAGTGTCACACAAAAGTGCCAAATCACACATGTGTAGGTCTTAAGAAGACTTACATGATGTTGCGTACATACCACATTCCTCATATTTCATCTTTGTGAGATTGGGAACATTAAATTGATTTCACATTACAGTGATAAACTGGTACCTGCACAATGACAGATTCTATTAGAGAAAACACAATGAATATTAATTCAGTTTTATTCCCATTGTTAACAATTCCTAATACCATAAAAATGACTGATACCTATTGTTGTTTACATCTAAGTCAACATCCATACCCCACAATCACTGTGTACTGCATGGCAGAGGTTTCTTCCTGTTCCATTCACTAATAGAGCATGGGAAGACTGCCTACTTACATTTCTCTGTGAGTGCTGTAATTAGGGTTGACTGTTTAAATTCTTCTGTGTGTGCTGTAATTAGTTTAATCTTGTCTTCCAAGTCCCTGTGGAACTGTATAGAGGATACATTGCAAATTCAAGAGACAACTAACTGTCAATCTTTATGATCTGGTTGTATAATATTATCTGTTTATTGAATTGCTGTCAGCCGAAACTGTGCACCAACTGTGTAGCATATGCAATGTCTGCTCCGGCCACACTACGGGTATATGTTTCTCCTGCCACCTGGTGAAAAATGATATTGGAAATTTTCAACAGTTTAAAAACTTGCAATGAAGCTAAGCAGATAAAATATTAACAGGACATTTATATGGTTGTATTCTAACAATGGGAAAAATTTTTGTGGCTGGTTTTAATATGCTGAATTGCACCATTCCCCTGTCAGACTTGCTTTTGGTTCGACACGCAGTTTGGAAAGTTCAAAAAGGTGGACTGAGCTCACTGTGTTCTGTTTTCATTGGAAGTTTTTGATATACTAGGATTCAAATATCTTTTGAAATGATTTTAAGACCACATATGAATTTAGAATAACAGGAATACTGTTTGTGTGAATATAGATTTTCCCGGCATATACTACTGATGAAAAGCTTTACCAGAAGACGATGAGTACAGCACTTGTGAAAATATCATGGTACCTTAAACCTGTAACCCAACTGGAAACCCAAGAGCTTTTCATCATAAATATTGTTATTTTTGTCTTGTAAAGCAGAAAAAGGGCAATGAAACATATTTTATTCCCAATAACAAGTAAAAAATTACTGACTTTGCCCAGTTACACTAAATGAAAACATTTTAGACATTCAACTTTCAGTGATTAATAAACATTCTTTTTTGAACTCTTCTCGGATATTCATCCTGGTGGCACAGTCCAGATGGTGCAATATTTCAGCAAGCTAGCATGATGCTATTTTCAGCTGTTAGTGATGATTGACTGTCTTCCACTTTGTGCTGTCTTCATACTCCCTCCCCTCCTGCAGTCTGTTACAGGCTGGCAGGGCCCAGGCTTGGCTCCAAAGGCAAGGTAATAAGAAAGTGGTTGATAAAAGCATGAGCTATGGTCCTTGGTCACTGTGCTGACACTATCAGGCCCAGGACAGTGCTGCTGCAGAGGAGGGAACACAACTAGCTATATTCTTAAATGTTGATCTCTACTCTTACATGAGGCCATAAAAAACTTTTTCCATATCAAACCCAATAAAGCCATCAACAGTCTCTCCTTATTCGACATCTGCCATCTGCTCCACATTAAGAAGTCCCTGTGCTATGGCAATGGTAATCATTTACACTGCATCTGCACAGTGTCCTGTCAAGCTAGTCTTGAAACAAACTTCTCATGCTACCTTTTCCTGTGACACCAATAAACACATGGCCGTTGTAAACTATTCAATGATGAGTACTACTTTATCACTTAATATTGCCAAGGCCTTGTAATGCTCAAATACATGCTTTACCAGGGATTAAACAACCTCTCACCATGCATCAAGAGTAGGGACACCCTACCCAAAATTCCATCACTCACCTATTCTAAATAACAGCCTAGCTCACCCCAATGCTCTGCTGCAGATTCTGCAACATGAGTCAATCCTCAGTGAACTACCTAATGTGAAAGACCTCTCCTATACAACCACCCAATATCTACTATCGCAGTCCTACAACAAATACGGCAACATGTGGAAGCAGCTATGATTCATGTGAGCTATGCAGTTACTGTGCTGTATTCTGTGTGGGGATGACAACTAATCAGCTGTCTATCCACATGTGTGGCCATCACAATATTGCCACTAATGACAAAGTAAGCCACCAAGTTCCTAATCATAATGCATGTAACACCAATAATTTCAATACCTGCTTCAATACCCTTGAATTTTTGATACCCCCTTCTCTCCCAGAGCCAGTTTCTCACTATCTGGTCAAATCATGCAACGTCCTGGTTTGTGGGGCATTCAGATGTGACAGTGGCTTAATGTTGGACTGCATGGGAAAGAGAGGGCAGAAATACTCTTCGTCAAAGTTCTGGTCAATCACGTCTGACCACCACAATGTGCACCAGGCACAGTGCATCCCCTTCACATCTGTGCCATTTGATAGCAAGTAATGTGTCAGCCTTTTGGATGGGGACTAGCAGCACCCAATTAGGGAATTATCACCCCAAGTATAGGCTGCCACTAACACAACAAAAACAGATGCATTTGGAATGATCAAATGGTTCAAATGGCTCTAAGCACTATGGGACTTAACATCTGAGGTCATCAGTACCCTAGACTTAGAACTACCTAAACCAAACTAACCTAAGGACATCACACACATCCATGCCCGAGACAGGATTCGAACCTGCTACTGTAGCAGCAGCGCGGTTCCGGACTGAAGCGCCTAGAACCGCTCGGCCACAGCGGCCAGCCATTTGGAATGATGATACAATCAGGAAGCTGCTACTGAATGGCATCAAATTGTGTTTAGTGATAAATAATGGGTCTGCACTACAGCAGATTATCATCATCGACCTAGTGTGGGGGCCTATTCTTTCAATGTTTTGGTGGGCCACAGCAGTATTACCGCTGGTGTCACAGTGTGGGGAGCCATCGGGTAGGACTTCAGGTCAGTAGTGAATGAAGGAATTCTGAGGGCACAACAATATCTCATGGACATCCTGCATCCTCATGAGTTACCCCTTATGCGACAGTATCCTGGTTCCTTTTTTGAACAGGACAACGCTCATCCACACATCGTGTATCTCTATGATTACATATACTACCAATAGCAGAGTAACCTGCGAAACAACATGTCATCCATCAGCTATTATGTAACGACTGTCCGGCCTGCCACATTGGCTTGACTACCACCAAATTATCAGTTGGGATGAATGGGGACAGGCAGAAGGCAAATACTGGCAACTCACAATATCCTGTTGCATAGCATGCTCTACAACATGACATTTGACCTTGGTGCCTGTTTCACCACTCGAGCCATCTGGATTCTTCCCCCAGACACCAGTTTCTCAGAACTCCGCAGTTGGGAACTAGCACTACAACATGTCCTTGATTTTTGCCACCCAACTAGCCTTAATTTACGTTAATTTCTTCTGTCTCAGCATTTCTGCACTGTAAATACTCCTTGCTTCACTCCGCTTTAGTTTTCTATATCTTTTATTGTCTTTCCCGTCTATTTTTCGCCACCCCCTCCCATCTCTTTTATGTACAATGCACTTAGATTTCCACTCTTATTAACTCATGCATGATGTTTTAGTAGTAATCTCTGTCTTGCATATTATCCTATCCTCCACCTTTAAGCTACCAGGTTTTCAAATCTTGTCCGATGCAGTCACCAACAGTCAGTCTTTCCTTCTCATCCTGTATGGTAAGTCTCCACTGACCTGCACTTGTGTGTGACTTTCCTGAAATCTACCCCTTTTCCTAGACCTTTACAGTCATTTTCCTTCACTCTTCTTTCTTCCCCTTCGACTCTTCTGCCTGAAGGAGGAGCCACTGGCTCCGAAAGCTTGCAAATTACAACAGTCTTTTAAGTGTGTGTTCTGCCACTGCTTGGTGAGTAGATTTTTTATCTATCCAATTAAATTATTTTGTCAATAATTGATTGTTTTCATTGTTCTATGAAGTGTCTGTGTGATGTGGAGAAACTCCCATGGCCAGCAAGATCCCCGGATCTGTCCCCAACAGAACATGTGTGGGCGTCTGCTCTGTTCCAATGCCAGTATCCAGGATATCAAGGATCAGTTACAATAGTTGAGGCCTGGCTTGCCTCACGAGGGGATACAATAGCTTCATGGCACACTTCCCAATCAAATCAGTGCACACATCCATGCCACACTCTCAGGTTCTTTATAAATTTTACTTGATTTTGTAATCACTGAAATAACATCACATACCATGTCAGTCCAAGAAATTGCATAGAATTATCTCCTGTCCTTCTGGGTGCTTCACAGTTTTTCTTATGCCATGTACATTGATGGGGACTTTCCCTCCATTATATCTCCCATTCACACAATCCCCAAGACAAATTTTCCCGGATCTTTCACCTAACCTTCACTATTCCTCTCTTATCATTTTTGAACTTGCTCCTCCCCTATCTCTTCCTAGTTTTGTGAATATCACCTTTTTTCAGCCCTCACTTTAGGACTACCACTGAGTGAAAACTGCCTCCCCATTCATTGTGCATCCCCTTACTTTCCCACCCCGTTCTCGGCCTGTACATTTTAACTCTTCTCTGTTTCTATATGTCTTTCTTTTCTATACCCATCTGTCTGTCAGCTATTCTAAAACAGCAGCTGTGACTGGAAGTAGTTGGATATCTGTGGTTGTATTTGAGAGAGTGTGTACTTTAATGACGATAAGAGTGGTAGCTGGAAGGCTAATAACTTCTCTGGACTGTTACAAGGATTTACGTTCTAGTTATCAATCAGATACATGTGATCTTTCATCTTTTTTTTTTTTTCTTCGTTTCCACCCTAAAACTTCCATTACTGTACTGTCATAATGATAAGAGATATTTACAAGTGTTACAGGAACCATTTGAAGAGAGTATTTATATGACCATTTCTATCCTTCTAAGCAAAAGAAATGGAGTGAGGGCACAAAGTGAGTGAGTGAGTGAGTGAGTGAGTGAGTGAGTGTGTGTGCGTGTGTGTATTTAAATACTAATACAAGTAATTTGTACACATGATCTGCACACTGCTACAGCCCATGTTCATAGAAAAAATATTTTATTTTTGTACACTACTCGCATTTTCTACAGCATTATGAAATACTTCAAATGGAAAAATAACTGTTTTGTTAATGATTTTTCTGGAATAACTTTTAGATTATGAGGTATCAAGCCTTACCTGGATCTAAACTCTCAGTTCGAGTATTGCTGGCTTTTCGTGTATGCCTTTGACTGTGCTGCGATATGCTGCCTGTATATCTGCTATCTTGTGATACCTAAAATCAAGAGTGACTCCATCTTGCATCAAGCTTTACATGCATATTTGACATACACACAGTTATTCATACATAACATTTTCTTCCTTTTTATTGAAAATGTAAGTATTTAGCAAACACAACAAAACTCCAAAATGACTTGTATGGTACAATGACAATGCTAACTAGATGAATGGTCACTGTGTGTGTGTGTGTGTGTGTGTGTGTGTGTGTGTGAGGTGGGGAGAAGGGGAACTATTATGAATATGAAGACACCAATAATGAATGTGAACCACATAAAAATAAAAGGTTGTAGATTCCGAGTGCCTAGGAAAGATTCCACTACGAACTTCATCAATAGGTTGGCTTATAGAGGGCCATGCAAGTGACCACAGCTATGCAAATCTTCTCATCGAAGTTGAAGTAGTTATGAGTGAGAATACTGTTAGTCATCTGTATAAGGAGTGAGGTGGTACGTTTAAAGTCATTAGGATATTGCAAGAGGTAGCATTTGATGTCAGCAAGATCATAACAGTAGATGATGTAGCCGTATTGGGAGGTGGTGTCAACAGTGATGAGCAGGAAGCTGGATGTCAATAGAGTACAAATGGTGGGGTGATAGTGAAAGTACTTGATATAGTAAGTTGGGCTATAAACACTGGGTAGGAGATGATGACTGATCAGGGAAAGGAGAGGGAGAGAGGGAAAGGAGATTGCGGAAGAAGGTGCTTTTAGGTGAGATATTCTGGGGTGTGTCTCAGGATCTGAACAGAGAATGAATGGCTGAGATGGGTTCATTGCATTTAGAATGAATGAATCCCATGTTCACCCAGAAAATTTACAGAGAGACAATAAGCAAACAGTTTGGTAATGTGCCATTTAGGAACAATGTGTGAATTGTGAGGACAGGAAAGAATGTTGTTCTGAGTGAGATACTTTCAAGTAATACACATTTCATCAATGTTAACAATGCAAAGTTATTCAATGCATATATTTACACATAGATGCAATCATCAATGCAGACAAATGAGAGGGTTTTTGGCATGAAATGAAAAAGCCTTAAATTAAAGAGAAGATGAGTTGTAACATCGTGCAACACATATGCCGAAATATAGAGTGCTAGAAGAAAAGGGAGTGGGGCAGGGGGAGCAATTATTCTGCACACATACATATATAGTTCACAATTCCTGATGTAACACAATAGTCTTCTGAGATCATCAGTCATGAGAGTTCATGGATTTACTCATCTAACTCCAGTGGTAGACACTGCAAGAGAGACATTATACCTCACAGGCATATTTACTGTTAAAATTCTGAGAATGCACATTCCAAAATGAGTCAAACAACATATACTACTTTGTCCCATATATGTTTCATGAAATAACAATGACAGTAAAATCTGGGGAATTCAGTTCATGAAGAGGCTTACTGATGGTAGTTCTTCCCATGCTCATCCACAAATGGAAGAAAAGAATGGGAAAAGAATAGTGGTGCACAAAGTATCCATTGTCACACAGAGTTAGGTGGCAAGCAGACATATGTAGATGCCAATATCCAACTGTGATGTCTACAATTAATTACAATATAATGGTAAGTACCCAAACATTCTCGAATGCCCCATTTCACATTGCACAATGTAACAGGCATATATATATTATGAATCAGGATGTCAAGCTAAAATAATCAATGTGTCAATTTTCCATGCCAGGTATTAGATTTTTCAAGTTCATTTCTCCCAGTAATTCCTATAGTAAAAATCTCACAGCAACTAAATGAGAAATCTACGGTTACAGAAACAATATGTCATACTACCATTTGTTTGCACTTATTAATTTTAGTTAAGTATTTTACTTGTGGTCTGGAATAAATTTATCGAAATATTCTGATACTCAACTACTCATTATGGCCAATGTTTTACCACAATGATGGTGATATTGAATAAAACAGAGAGACTTTTAGGATTTTGGCAGCTTTTCCAAGCTCTGGTTTGGAGCTGAAATTGTATTTTTTAAGTTATCTGGCAAAATCCGTTATAATACACAGAAACTGAATTGTGATTGTTTATTCTCAAGTCAAGTCACTTTTCAGCAAAAAGCTCTGTAGCAAAAAGAACTTCTCATTGTAGCCATTTTTCTCTTCATAAAGAGTGGTAACGACTTGAACCTTATGGTTTATTGTCATACTAGCTCACAGTCATCAGGTTGCTTACTGACCACATCTGTTTAAAACTACACCAACCAATGACAAGTTCTCACTGCATACCTTCATTCAATTCTGGAAACAAACTGAAATGCCTTTTCTCTTGCTACAATATACAGTTGTAAGATGATGGTTTGATATGGTAAATTTCCACGAAAGAATGGAACATTCTTGTTACATCTTTATGATTGGTAAGCTTGATCATTCTAAGGTTTGTACAAAGAATTTCAACAATGTCCAGTGTACAGTTAACTGTTGACAACCATCTGAATTGGTCAGGAGTCGACGACGATTGAAAATGGAGAAAACAGTTTCATGCTGTTATTAAACATTTGAAAGGTTGAGGTGCCACATAAATTAAAACAGAATTGGATGGTGTTCATGTGGACTCAGCACCATCACTGAAGACCATTTACTTTTGGATTAATGAATTAAAACATTGTCAGACAAGCACCAAAGATTAAGTGCACTCCGGCCACCCAGTTGTGGGAATGCCGAGACTGCAGGCACCTCAACTATGTGAGTGCATATTATCCTGCATGGACAACTGGCTATGAAGAAGCTGTGTGTGAGATGGGTGCTGCGATTGCTCACAGTCAACCACAAGCACATCCAGCACAACATTTAAACACAATGTCTGATGATATTTAATGGCACCCGCAAGATCTTTTGTACTAATTTGTGACTGCTGATGAGACCTGGATCCATTATTACACACTAGAGTCAAAACAGCAGTCAAAACAATGGACAAAGGCTAGTGAAAGTGCATCAAAGAAGGCAAAGAGTGTGTTGCTGGCTGGTAAGGTGATGGCCACTGTTTTTAGGATTCTCAAGGAATAATCTTCACAGATTACTAGGACAAAAGGCGAACCACAACTAGATCCACCCTATTGTGCCCCATTGTTGGATTGTCTGAAAGCTGCACTGACTGCAAAAAAAGCCTTAGGTTGACACAAAAAAAAGTGCTTTTTCACCAGGATAATGCATCATCCCACACATCAGCGATAAAAATGGTGAAAGTGCATGAACCACATTTTGAATTGGTTCCTCATTCACTTAGTCCCAAGTGACTTCTTCTGTTCCCAAACTTGAAACTTGGGCTTGATGGGAAGAAATTTTCATCGAATGAGGAAGTGATAGTTGCAGTCAATGAGTAAGAGTTTGACAGAACCTATTTTCCAATGGGACGAAAAGGCTGAAGGATTGCTGAACACAGAGCAGATCCTTCAAAGTAGACTATGTCGAGAAGTAAGATGAGTTGCTTATGAAACAAACATTTTTTCTTGCTTTTTTACCAGACTTATGAAACCACTCTCATAAACTGGCTGTAGATAAAAATCACACCAACAAACGTGTTGTAGATTATATTTCCAGGGAGAATACTGAGTCAAAGTAGAAACAAGTTCAACACTGTCAGCAAGATTCGAAAGTAACCCCACACACGCATTTCCAGCAACAGAGGTAATTAATAGCTAACAAACAATTTGCCTGTTTTCTTCTTTAGCTGCAACCATAATTCTGGGAATGTGAACCTAAATGTACAAACAAATGTCACCAAATATAGACAAATGACTCATAAGCAGCCAGGAAGTGCTGTAACACAGTTGTGAAATGACTGCAACATAGAGTAGGTTGCTGACTTGCAAAGAATATGAATAACCAATATATATTTTACATGTATATAAAAAAAGAGTAAATCAAACTGAAAATTTGTTTTCATTATTACAGTCTTGTGTGGCTTCGATATGTACTAAACATTTAATACTCATTTCTGGCTAAGAAAGGCTTCCAATAGAAATGCCTAAAAGCAGTACCACATCAGATTTCACACAAAACTGCAGATTCTTCCATGTGTTCCCCTGTCCCAGATCTTCCTCCTTCATTACACTAACAGGTTGAAGATGATAATTCACACAGAAAGACTAAAGCACACCAGCTTCAATACAAACATATCCAGCAGAACATCCTGTTGCTAAACAAAGTGCTGCTTCTCATTTGTTTTCTTTTTACAATATTATTTTGAATTATTAGTTGTTTCTTACTTTTAAATGTTAAACAGCTAAGAGTTCATTAGTGCTTGTGTTTCAGCAGTCACCATCTGACATACAAATTAGTGTTCCCCACATTTCCACACTAAAGGTTTTCAGTACGTTAAATCTCTTTTACTTCAAAGACAGTGATTTTAAAAAAAGCTTCAGTAATAATCTTGTTTTATATTCTGCCTTATGTATAAATGTTCTACAACTCTCACTCCCAGTAAAAGGTATGAGACATAAAAAAAGAGGTGTGCATATATATAATTTTGCACCTGATAGTGCTTGTTCATTTGCCATACAGTTAAAGACTGCTGTTTCATTTCTTAGTAACACACTACCTATGAATATCGACGTAGCTACAATGTTTGTACAATATTCAATAGAAAGACAAATAATGATGATTAAGTTACAACATTATCCATTGCAAGATTAATACAATTTATAATGCAATAGCTCTTCAAGAATACATCTACCAGATAAACATTAAGTACTTTTATAAAAAGAATTACTACTAATCAATACAAATTTTAAAAAGGCAGATATTTACCAGTATGTATAAATATAATTATATACTTGGTCCTGTTTTTAACTGTCTGAAGAACCTACACACGGGTGTCAGTAAATGAGTACATGTGGCACGTTCTCTGTCAGCACATGGCACCAGCGCACTGCCAAGATCTGGCATCTATCCCCTCCAAGAGATAATTATAGAATGAGAGCTTTCTTGGGCTACTTTTAGCTCACAGACCACCTGTATATCATGATGGTCTGCAGCCAGCAAATTTAACAGGATCTGCAATCAACTGCCTGGCTAAATGCAGATGTTGAGTGCTATTGGAATTTAATTACTTCCCTAGGCTCTTTATACCCCTTTATTGAAAAAAGTGGTTGCTTACAAAAAGAAACCACACACTCATTAAAAAACAAAAGATTTTATAAATATCCAAACAATGGCAGATGTTCAGCTGGGGAAAAGGGCATGGGGCAATATGAAAAAGTGCAGTCATTACATCAGTTATCCACAGCCGGCTTTTAAAATAATTAAAAGGAAATGCTAATTTGCAAAATTTTGCTTATTATACAGTGTTTCTCTCACAGAAAATGCTGTTAGTCTGGACATACTTCATACATAGAAATATAATATGTTTCAAAAATAACAGCTACTCACAGACTGTATATATTTTGAAAAGTCATATTTTTATAAGTAGCAACCTGAACATAAGAAAAATTCAAAAATTCCAAATAACAATGAATGACAAATAAAAGAATCAAAAGGGGGCAATTAAGAGTAAAATAAGCAGAAATAAAGATGAAAAAAAGGAGATAGCATACTATTAATAGGAAATAAAATGGGTCTACAGGCAAAGCTACAACAATATTGAACAATTTGTGCAGAAGTGGGTGGCAAACAGGAAAAAGTAAAAGGGTAAGTCCTTAAATTACAATATCACATAATTTTTATGTATATGCTTGTGCTTACTTTCTGCCCACCCAATCTGAATTATTTTGAATTAGGAGGTATTCTTTCATGAGATATTTTGGGTTTCAATAGGCTGGAACTACATTTAATTTTATTTCTTAATATTTAACAGTACAGAACTTTCTAGACTGGCACAGCCACAATATAATATCTTCACCATGTGCAGATTAATTCTTATTCCTTTGTGACACTTCTGCAAGCATAATCTGTGATTTGTTCAGTGTGCCAAGAGTTAACTGTCTCTACAGATATACTTGCACAGATAAATTCAATTGATTAATAAAATTCACAGCTCATTAAAGTCTTTTGCCCATTTAGCTATTAGAAATTTCTAGTACTCAGTCTACATAACTTCCGTGGTAAATAGATAAATACATAATGTGGCTGCCAAGTGAGTGGAACACAAGTAACCATAAGTTTTACTGATATATTTTAGACTATTGTCCTCACAATGGGTGTGACAGGATGTTCTGAACAGTCCCTGCCAAATCCTAAATGCTTTGCTGTTAACAGATGGCAGATTGTTGGACAACTGATCCTGGTGATGAAAGCTGATTGGGACACATTGCAATTTTGGTTGGAACAGAGGTTGGGGACATGGAAGAGGCATGGTATAGACAAATGAACAGTAGGTGTACGGTTAAGGTTAAGGTTACCGTATTTACTCGAATGTAAGCCGTACTTTTTTTTCCGGTTTTTGTACTCCAAAAAACTGCCTGCGGCTTAGAATCGAGTGCAAAGTAAGCGGAAGTTCTGAAAAATGTTGGTAGGTGCCGCCACAGCTAACTTCTGCCGTCGAATATATGTAGCGCTACACAGGCATGCTTTGCAGGCACAAAGATAAATCCTAGCGCCAAAACCTCTGTGTCAGTAAATAAATAAATAAAATAGGTGGAAGACGAGCTTTTTTCTCTGCCCCTAGTTTCGACCACTGCATTTTATACATTATCCAACGAAGTAAATACAAATTCTGTATTGTTCATCTTCAAATGTAGCAGCATTTCAATGTACTATGAAAATCAGACTGGCAAGACTGTTTGGGATGTTTGTCAATATGGCCAACTCTACGTTCTGAATTTTTTCCTACCTGTGACAAGAGATGGTTACTAATAGGAACTTTTATGAATTGTGAATCACATGCAGTATTCTCTACACCATAAGAATAATACGAATATAAACATTTTGACATGTATTCTTTCGGGTTTGCTGCTATCTCATTTAAATCCTGTCTGCCTAATAAACTATGAAACAAGAGTGAGGCAACAGCGAACTGTGAAGAATATACATATTATGTCATGTTTTTATTTGTATTATTCTTATGCCTAATAGTGATACAGGCAGAAATGAAGCACGGCAATTGACTAGATTTTTAAATCTAAGATGACTAATTTCTGTGCAGAATGTAAAGTACTAAAGAGGCGTCTGCAAAGATTTTCAAACGGAGAAAAATTTTAGGTAAACTCTCGTTCAGAACATCTATCATACGCAGTCTATTATTTGGTTCTTGTTGATCATTATCAAAGAAAGCAGCAGCGCAAGTAACAACAAATAGCAGTCGCTTGCCATTGTCTTGCTAATGAGACGATTCCTCTCTTTTTTCTTTCTTTTTTAATTGTAAGCGGCAGTAGCGTGCACAAAAGCAACCCAGCCGCGAGCTGTGATAGGCTGTAAACATTCATTATCAGAATGCGACAAACAATGCATGACAGTACAGTAATGCATTTTCAGCTTAGGGTGACATAAACACCTATAACAAAGACAACGGCAATTATCTGATCAAAGAAAAATAAGCAATCAATTCAAACCAGATGAAGCATGTGAAAAAGGAAGGGTATCCGTATAAATACGGACGGAGCGCCTGACGCATTGCAATGGCTACATGGTAAAGCTTAACTGCTAAGCTTACGACTCAAACCAAACTACTGTAGCTGTATCGTCATTCATTCGACCTAAATTGTTTCTCATATTACAATGGACCAACTTTGTTTCGATTTGGAGGTGCGGCCTAAAACTTTTCTCTTCCCTTGAATTTCGAGTCTCAAATTTCAGGTGTGGCTTAGATTCAGGAATTTTTTTTTCCCTTGATTTCGAGTCTCATTTTTCAGGTGCGGTTTAGATTCGAGTAAATACGGTAAGGCTGTGCTCATACAGTACCTGGAGGAGGCAAGGATAATACCTATGCAAGGACACAAGTGAAATGACACCCAGCTATTAGAAGAAATGCTACGAAGCTAGAATACAGGTGGAAGGTGGAGACCTCGGAGTTAAAGAAAGACATACAGATGAGCTAGGGGTGTAGCAGGACGTGTGGCAGCAGGAAGATGCGACAGGGTGGGTACAGGAGTGGGGAGGGCGGGGGGAGGGGGGGGGGCAAGGTATGTGAAGAGCATGAACTACTGCAAACTTAGGCACAGGGGATTGGTAGAATGTAGGATATGTTGGAAGAAGTGTTCCCAATGGCACAATAATGAAAAAGGGGAAGGATTCAGACGGGTTATGAAGCATTTAACATCAACAAAATCTAAAACAACGCTGTTTAGTCACAGCTGGTCTTTGGCAACAGTCTGTTGGTGACTATGCATCAATGTGTGGATAGTTTAAGGTGATATTACATAGAATGCTGTGAATCTCCTGAAGTATAGTTCGTAGAGGACGTGACTACTCTCACAGTGTGAATTAATTATCCAGTTTAGATTTGTATGGCACTTATTTAGTACATAGTCATTAATATAGTAACATTAATTCTGTGTGGAAGAGCCTAAATAGGTGTGGTTCTGTTTAATTAAATACAGTCATGTCACAGTATAATTTCTGGTAGACGTATAAATTGTGCATACTTGTGACAAACACTTCCATTTGTAATATTTCTAAGATATATGCTTCACTATGTCATGGGTTTCATAACAATCAATTGATATTATATTTTCCACAGTTATCAAAATAATATATCATAAAAATACAGTAAGAAGCTAAGTAAAAAGTAAAGTAGCTATCAATCTGAAGATTGTTTTGAACACCACACTGCTTCACTACGAATGGTCTTGTTCGAGATGGTATGCTGTTGTCTGTCTCCAACCTTTGATCTGTCTTACCCTTGCGGTTATAGGGGGCCAACAATTAACGCGGATTCCGAAGCATTGTGCAACTCGGGATTTTTCACAACAAAAAACATTGCATGAGATGAAATAAGTGACAGAAAAAAATTGTACGACTGACTGGCGATTGAAACCGAGACTTTTAGATTCATAACCTGACACTTCACCACTGAGACACTGAACCTCATACTGTAAAAAGCTATAAGACAAGTTTTATAATTACAATCTACTCAACCACATTTATAAGAAGAAACATGCTCAGAAAGTCAAAACAATTGCAAATATAACGCTAGATCAATCTTTAAACATTAATTTGTAATATTTTTATTATTTTTTTTTAGCTCCAACATGGCTGAGGCATGAGGCAGTACAAAACAGTTGTTCATAGCAAGTATTAGACATATTTTGTGGTCACAAAGATAACAGAACAATTTGCTGTGAAAATGGCGCAAAGGAAGTTACATTTTATTTGATCAATCCGCAACCAAGAACGATCACTGCTTAAAATTTTCAAATAATTAATCCTAGAGAAAACTACAATGGATCATGAACAGTGAAATTCAAACTCTACAGAAACAGAAGAGAAGTATTTCTTAATATTATTGTGCTGCCAACTCTCTATTGCATTTATTACATAACATGCATCAAATTCATTGCAGCTTGGGATAATGCAATATATTTAATATTGCAGTGTCTGACAACTGGATAATCTGCAGAGAGATGGTTCATAGAACAGTATATTAGAATCAAGAAGCACAAAGATATGACATTCACTGAGTAGTCAGTACAAAACCAGTTTGGAAGGTGTGAGAAAATACCAAAAGGGATGTTCCTTTGTGCCTGGTCGGTAGGTGTATGTCGCAATAAGTTGTTGCAGATCTCTTTCTATACGAGTGTTCATCTGAAAAGGCCTCAGCAAGTCCTTTGGCAAAGGGATTGTTTACTACTGTAGATTTCTTAACTGTCAATAAAAATGGCTGACAATACGTTTTTATAGATGATCCATCGAGTTGCAGACAGCAAAATGGAGAGACTGTTACACATTACAGCTTTCAGCCAAATCCTTCTCCAGCAAAAGAAAACACACACACATTCACCAAAGCAAGCAAACACACTTTATACACATGTGATTGCTACCACTGGCATGACCCTGGCAGTAGTAATGGTTATGTGTGTATTAGGTGTGCTTGCTTGTGTAAAAGTGTGTGTGCTTTCTTTGCTGAAGGAGGCTCTGGCCAAAAGGTATAACAATAAGAAACAGTCTTTTCATTGTGCATGTCTGCAACTCAACAGGTCATGTTTACAGTAAGTAACAGTCTCTCCTTTACCTAATATTGTTGATATTCCTGCCCAGAAATTTCCACTGTTGTTTTTAATAAGCTTTTACACTACTGCAAGTTTCATCTCACTTGGTTTAGTGGACACAATGCATGAGTTCACTCAGTTCCTTCCGAACAGTAGCCTTGTTACCTTTCCATGCAGAAGGAAGAGAAACATTTCTATGTAATTATTTTAAAGTGGTTCTGAAGGCAAATCACTGTTTTGGGAATTTGCAGCAGGCACGGACAACACAGTTTGTACACTTCACCTGCGGCAATTTCTCTCCGAATCTGTGACTTCCGGCACGAGTGAACATTTCCTGGAGATGATTGTTGGTCAAGGTATCACTAAAATGATTTGGAAAACAAGTCAGTAGAATTACCACAGTGCCAATAAAATTCAGATCATTTCAGATGCACTTTGTGCATTTCAGTGGAGCAATTTTCATATTACAATGATACAACAGCCTGTGGGTAGCACACACTACAAACATAATAAGAAGATCAGTTCATTACATTTTCATAGCTAGACCTTCAGAAACTCAGTCCTGGATAGTCATAACTTATATTTTGTAACAGATGAGAAAATAAGAAGGAATGGGGTAGAGAAGCAGACTGTACTAAGAAAAACAGAATTGTACCAGGGAAATGTAAGTTGTGTTAAAGAGGAAAATAGAGAGAAAAGGATGACAAGCAGAGAAACTGCCGGAAACAAGGATGTTCGCTATCTCCATTACTTTTCATTGTGGTGACTGATGTGATAAAGACGAAAGTGGCAAGACAGAAGACAGGAAGACAGCAACGCTGCCTACTGATAACCTGGTGTTGTGGGGGAACATCAGAGTGGGGAAAAAAGAAGCAATTGGATGTTTGGGTACAAATTGAGCAAGAGAGTGGCCTAAATCGTATTGCAATGAGTTGTGAACTGGTGGTCACAACAAGTAAAAAAGAGAAAAATGTAAAATGCGATCAAGTGAAATAAAGTTTTTGAGAAGGTGGATAAGTAACAAAAATGGAGAAGAGGAGAAAGAAAAGTTTTAGAGAGATGAGGAATCCCTAAAGGAAAAGACTTCTGAAGAGAATGGATGAGGATGCCAAGGAAAATGCACGAGATGCAAATGATGCATAAGAGACTGAAGGGAAGGTGAAGGGAGAAGTGGTTAAATGGAATAGAAGAAAACATTGAAAACAGAGGAGAAGACTGAGCCACAGTAGCGACAGTGAAGTGGTGGGAAGAACGGGGGGAGGATGGCAGGACGAGGAGGTAGCGGTGGTGTGATAGAGATCAGTGAAGTAAGTGATAATATATATATAAAATGTGCTAAAACATGACATCTTTATGGTGAGATGTTGAAAATCTCAAAAAGAAAGTAAACTAATGGATGTACAATTTGGAGTAGAAAACAGTTTGTATTCATAGCCATAGTAAAGCTATGCCAATATAGATAGCAAAATGAGAGAGAATTTTGGGCAGAGTGTTGAGAGATGTTTATCCTACAGAGAAATAGCATCCATGAACAGGCTGTTGGTACCCTCCACAGCCATCTACGGGCTGCCTTCTGCCAACAATGCTTGGTGTGATGCTAGCTGTCTGCAAAGGCTTTCAGAACTTTTCAGCCTGCAAAAAAATCGGCACTTGCATGTGTGTGCTTACACATAAAAATAAGGGTTCACTGAAGAGGGTAATCATATTATAGAATATCTCAAACTGTTCTCACTCTCTTGTCAAGCAGGCACTATTCAAGCATTTGCCTGAAGTGATTTACAAAACAAGAGAAAGGTGGCAGGGTGGTTGGCTAGGGATTTGAACCCACTCCTCCAAAATAACAATACCACATAGACAGTTACCCTATAAACACAATAAAGTCTATACTAAGTGTGCAGATTCTCATTTCTCAAACCGTTAATTAATTTCGTATTTATCTCTCATACAAAGGACAACATTTTTAGGCATTTTATAGCAGTAGTGCAGTTTACAGGGCAACATTGACACAAGTGCTCATAGCAGATGGTTTCTACTGTTGGCAACTTGACGTCGGTTGCAGGGGCCAAGGAGGGGAGTGGGGGAGGGTGGGGGGTGGGGGTGGGGGGACTGTAGTGGGATCATTTTGCTCTTTCCAGCAAGAGACCAA
Source organism: Schistocerca cancellata (assembly GCF_023864275.1). Classification (NCBI taxonomy): domain Eukaryota; kingdom Metazoa; phylum Arthropoda; class Insecta; order Orthoptera; family Acrididae; genus Schistocerca; species Schistocerca cancellata. The sequence goes on from NC_064628.1 coordinate 896,037,429, forward strand.
TACAATACATCACAACTCATAAGCATTCATGCAGTTTTTGCTGTGGACTGTCCCACAATAACTGTAGCATCACCTAATACTGGTGCTAATGGAGGAAGTGATCTATGTGTTGTCGAATTTAAATCCTGCTTCAAGATTTGCCATACATGCACACTTCACAGCCAAATGCCAAGGGCAAATTCCTAACCAAAACATTCAGCATCAACATTTGCAACAAACACTTCACAAATAAACACCTAACCAAAACAGCAATTTCTGCATTATACAACATGGTCACAATGCTTCAGGGATGTTAAAGTTCATCAAAGGAAAAATGACAAGATATCAACAATTGCTTTAGTTTCAGTCTAGCCAGACAGAAGCTCAGCTAAAACTTACAAGGTTATTAGGTACATTGCTTCTGTGTTCCTGCCTTCGCAAAGCAGATGTATCTCTCCGTGTAGACCCTTTATGTGTACTAGTCTTCGGGACAGTACCAGTGTACCTGCCATCAGGTGACATGGTTCTGGGAAACTGAAACATATAAAGGTATTCTTTCATTACTGTGTCACATAAGTTAATCAGTACAGAGTGAATAGAGTCTGAAGATTAGAACACTACTCAACCTGAGTGAATATCCAGTGCCATAAGTACATGGTTTCAATTTGGTTGAAAAAGCAAGTTAGTTACTTCAGTTATGTGAATGTTTCATGGCTCATAATTGTGACCTCTCAATATAATGTGGAATGATTCAGATTTAAAATTACAGTACATCTTCTAGGTCAAAAATATGGCAACATGGGGGAACATTTGAAAATTTCACAACAAACTTTAATTTGGGTTTAACACACATATCCTTTTACACATCATCAATGCAGAGAATTTTTCCTGGGTGACTAAAACAAGCCACAGTTACAATATCTCTTTAAGAATGGCAAGATAAAAGATGACAGTTATCACACACTTTTCTTATTAACATCTTTTACCACCATACTTGTAAATGTCACATACCAGGGCCCAGTAAATGTCACATACCAGGGCCCAAGGAGATAGTTTTGCTACAGAAAGATGAACTGTACTTGTGAAATTACTTAATAAATTAGTAAGTTTTTAAATCTGAATATCAATTTTACATGCTTCCCCTGAGCTAAAGCTTTTGGGTTCTCTGTGGACTAGTTTAGTTTATGCATTATTAATTTTGTTGAGTGACTACTTTTTTAGGAGATATTAATTTTCATTATTATGATAGTCAAGATTTCATTTGTGTTAGTACGAGATTAGTGTCCTCCCTTTAACTGTATTATTTGTCATGTTGGCTCCAAAAAAATAATACTGACTTCACTTGTCACATATACATTGCTTACACTGAGCTTATTTACAGAACCTGTTGAGTTTCCTCCAGTTCCCTTTGATAAAGGCATCTGGAGTCATCTACGTGCTCTCCTGCACTGTGTCTACCTGGAGCCTCTCACAAGACTGTTGGATAGGCACAGTCTTTGGCTGGTGTTAGAGGTAGCTATGAAACCTACAGTTAACTTTACAATGGAAAAAATGTCCTTTAACTATAATTGATGAGTGAAAATTTGCACAAACATTGAACTTGAGCTTCAAGGAAGTGCCATAGCGAAAGTCCCAAGCTACCTACAAACAAAAGACAAGGTAACCAATCCAATATAACATTCTGTCGATCAGTAGGCCTGACTGCTCTTCTAAAACAGCCTGCACTACTGGTTAGCAATAACTTGATACTACTCACCAAGTAGTGAAGGCATGAGCAGAGGCAGACATTTTATGGTCTGGCCAGGAATCAACATCATGACCTTTTGTGTTCCAGGCATGCAATTTACCCCTCCTGATGGCTAAGAACTTGACTGTAAATATAAAATTACTGGTTCTCATGCTACCTCCAATTGTAATATGCCTTTTGTTGATGTATTTTGTTCCTACCTTTATGTATACTATTCTATGTATTTTGTTCTAAACTGGAGTATAAGAGTTTTCCATCTCTAATGACCTCTATGTCAATGGGACATTAAACTCTTAACCTTCTTTCCTTTCTTCCCTCCCTCCAAGACATTTAACTTTGTGTTGAACATTACCTCATTCAGCTACTTTACACCCGTATCTCTATCACTCTTATTATTCTAACATCATATTTCTATGACCAGTACTCCGCTATTGTGAGGATTGAATGCTCTCTATGGCTAGCAACAATAGTGTACCACAAGAAGGCACACCTGGTTATCACAGCACTTTAATTAATGGTATTACAAAAATTGGTCTGAATTATACTTAACAACAATGACATTAAAGTTAGGGTGATCAATTCAAACATCGCAGGGAAGTAAGAAAATAAGTGACAGTGGAGAAATTACAAATGGAGTCCTTACAGGGTTCAATTTTTTATCCATTCCTATTCTTTGTATATGTGAATGACCTGTCACATACCATGTAACCAGACTTCTTACACAGTGCCGGCTAGGGGCATATGGACATACACACATTTTTGTGTGTATGTGTGTTCGAAGGATAACATTGAAAGCTACCAAGTTTTCTTTCTTTCGTCTGTGCCTATTGACAGCTCTACGTTTCTGCTTTTCAGTGAGTGGTCTTATTTAATCCCAAGACCTTTACAGAATATGTGGAATCTCCACCAGTCATCATATTGTTGGCACCTCTCCAAGATAGATGATGATTTGGGGGGGGGGGGGGGGGCACAATTTTATATCTACTGCAGGATAAAGGCCCACTAGACTTTTGAATGCACTGCAGTCTACAGCACTGCCCCCCAGTATTCTTCAAAGTTTATATACATGTACATAATATGCACAAAGTACTTGGAGCTTTGTCTATTGTGTAATAAAACTTCCCTGAATTTACTTTGCAACTTTAGGTGATTATAATGGGAAGTGTATTAATTATAATGTGAACTGAGACGTTGGTCTAAACTAGAAACCAGTCTGCTATCAAAACTTCCATTTGCCAACTCACAACCAAATAATTTAGCACCTTCAAAGATAGTCTAGACCTAGGATTATTCACCTGTCAGTCTGTTGCTACAACCAATATTTCGAGGAGGAAACACAATCATATGCTGAAAGATCTAGAAATTTTTTGACTTAACTGGTCAATATGATACATTGTTTAAAAGAACCTAATTCCATAATACACTCCTGGAAATTGAAATAAGAACACCGTGAATTCATTGTCCCAGGAAGGGGAAACTTTATTGACACATTCCTGGGGTCAGATACATCACATGATCACACTGACAGAACCACAGGCACAGAGACACAGGCAACAGAGCATGCACAATGTCGGCACTAGTACAGTGTATATCCACCTTTCGCAGCAATGCAGGCTGCTATTCTCCCATGGAGACGATCGTAGAGATGCTGGATGTAGTCCTGTGGAACGGCTTGCCATGCCATTTCCACCTGGCGCCTCAGTTGGACCAGCGTTCGTGCTGGACGTGCAGACCGTGTGAGACGACGCTTCATCCAGTCCCAAACATGCTCAATGGGGGACAGATCCGGAGATCTTGCTGGCCAGGATAGTTGACTTACACCTTCTAGAGCACGTTGGGTGGCACGGGATACATGCGGACGTGCATTGTCCTGTTGGAACAGCAAGTTCCCTTGCCGGTCTAGGAATGGTACAACGATGGGTTCGATGACGGTTTGGATGTACCGTGCACTATTCAGTGTCCCCTCGACGATCACCAGTGGTGTACGGCCAGTGTAGGAGATTGCTCCCCACACCATGATGCCGGGTGTTGGCCCTGTGTGCCTCGGTCGTATGCAGTCCTGATTGTGGCGCTCACCTGCACGGCGCCAAACACGCATACGACCATCATTGGCACCAAGGCAGAAGCGACTCTCATCGCTGAAGACGACACGTCTCCATTCGTCCCTCCATTCACGCCTGTCGCGACACCACTGGAGGCGGGCTGCACGATGTTGAGGCGTGAGCGGAAGACGGCCTAACGGTGTGCGGGACCGTAGCCCAGCTTCATGGAGACGGTTGCGAATGGTCCTCGCTGATACCCCAGGAGCAACAGTGTCCCTAATTTGCTGGGAAGTGGCGGTGCTGTCCCCTACGGCAATGCGTAGGATCCTACGGTCTTGGCGTGCATCCGTGCGTCGCTGCGGTCCGGTCCCAGGTCGACGGGCACGTGCACCTTCCGCCGACCACTGGCGGCAACATCGATGTACTGTGGAGACCTCACGCCCCACGTGTTGAGCAATTCGGCGGTACGTCCACCCGGCCTCCCGCATGCCCACTATACGCCCTCGCTCAAAGTCCGTCAACTGCACATACGGTTCACGTCCACGCTGTCGCGGCATGCTACCAGTGTTAACGACTGCGATTGAGCTCCGTATGCCATGGCAAACTGGCTGACACTGACGGTGGCGGTGCACAAATGCTGCGCAGCTAGCGCCATTCGACGGCCAACACCGCGGTTCCTGGTGTGTCCGCTGTGCCGTGTGTGTGATCATTGCTTGTACAGCCCTCTCGCAGTGTCCGGAGCAAGTATGGTGGGTCTGACACACCGGTGTCAATGTGTTCTTTTTTCCATTTCCAGGAGTGTATAATAGAGGGAAACATTCCACGTAGGAAAAATATATCTAAAAACAAAGATGATGAGACTTACCAAACAAAAGCGCTGGCAGGTCGATAGACACACAAACAAACAAACACAAACATACACACAAAATTCTAGCTTTCGCAACCAACGACTGCTTCGTCAGGAAAGAAGGAAGGAGAGGGAAAGACGAAAGGATGTGGATTTCAAGGGAGAGGGTAAGGAGTCCTTCCAATCCCGGGAGCGGAAAGACCTACCTTAGGGGGCGAAAAAGGACGGGTATACACTCTCACACACACACACATATCCATCCACACATATACAGACACAAGCAGACATATCATAGATATATATATATCATAGACATAGATATGTCTGCTTGTGTCTGTATATGTATGTGCGCGCGCGCGCAAGTGTATACCCGTCCTTTTTTCCCCCTAAGGTAAGTCTTTCCGCTCCCGGGATTGGAATGACTCCTTACTCTCTCCCTTAAAACCCACATCCTTTCGTCTTTCCCTCTCCTTCCCTCTTTCCTGTGGAAGCAGCCGTTGGTTGCGAAAGCTAGAATTTTGTGTGTATGTTTGTTTTTGTTTGTGTGTCTATCAACCTGCCAGCGCTTTTGTTTGGTAAGTCTCATCATCTTTGTTTTTCGATATAATTCCATAATATGATACACAAGAATAATGAGCACAACTCCCATCGACATTTTCCTTACTGTCATGTGGGTACACCAAGTAGATATGTTAGCCTACTCAGTAAACATACCATAACTAGGATATGCCTATTGATTGAAGAGCAGAACTTCCACATAAATAAAAATATTCTAGGAGAGCAAATTGTCAGTTATGTTAAAATAAATAACTTCCTCTTATGAAAGTGAAACACTACATGTACTAGGATCAGATACACCAATTTTCTCATGAAACAAAAAGTTGTCCAAAGAGAAAGCATCAACCAGACAAGCAAAGTCTGTGTACACTTGTAAATCAGCTTTTCACATGGGCACCGGGATAAACCCTTTGTGAATGCCCCATTTATGTGTAACTGGTGGTCACAGGCAGAAAACCATGCAGACAGACCCATGATACACAAATAACAGAAATAACCAGTAGCATGACAACATACAACAAATTATGGTCGAAGTCAGTCAGGCACAACTTCAAGAACAAATATTTAAAAAAAAGACAGTTCAATGTGTGTAACAACACAAGAGGGAGTATTATGTGGCTACTCAAAATGTATGAAATTCTTTTCAGTATGTGAGAGATGTCATTGTGGACGAGTGACAATTTAACACTTTATTTAGTGAATCAATAGCAACCAGTGTTATGTTTAGGAGCATTTGAACCCCTGGAGGACAAAGGAAGTCACAGGCATTGACACAGATTTAAGTGATGCACTGATCAACAAAGTATGTGTTTTATACATTATGTCATAGGATAAAGCAGAAGGGATCTGGAGATCAAGCTCTGTCTGTCAATAGCAACAATCTGGGTTCACCTTTTATATGTGGTACTTGGCAGCTTGGATATGTTGGAAGCAGAGCATTTGATTAAGAATGATTGAAGATGCATCAAATAAACATTTGTTGCAATGTAGCACTAACACATATGCAATATATCATAGTGAGAAAAGTCAATTAACATATGTCAAGTTGCAACATTGTTTACATTCATTTTACTATAGCTTCAGACAAGCAATGAACCATGTGGTCTTCTTGTACATACACCTGTCAACAGCATTTAGTGTACAATGCAAATAATTTTGTGGTGACATCAAAGTACTTAGTGTATTTATTTTTTATGCATGGTGTGAAAGATTGCACACATACAATTATTTGTCCATGGATCCTATTTCAGTTCACAACAAAGCAATTTATATATATATATATATTTTCAGTCTCTCTAACAGTCATTATATTCCATGGCATTGCTTTTACTTTCAATATCCCATCGTTGTAATACCAAAGTAAGGTAAAACCATCCTCGACCCAAGAGTTGGTTTGAACACCACAACAGTGTTTTATTATGCGTGATTCTATTGTAAGAGGTATGCCCTTACCTACATTCTCTCTTAGCACTAACGCTGCCAGTTACAGGAAATGAACTGTAAACAGCATTATTCAAATGCTCAAATTATTGACATGAAAAAGTGGTGGTCAGAAAAATATTAGAAGACCGACTAATGACAAACTCAAACCTATAATCTGATGTGTGAAACTAACGCAGATCCTGCGTGTTTGTTATTTAAAAAACAGGATACGTCCAAGAGCGTTGTACCTGGTAACAGGCTAACCGTAAATCGTAACGAGTTTCTAAACCATTTACTATATACCATAATCCCAAATATAATACTTTTCAGAGTACGATGACAGTTCCGTCGATCAAGCCAATAATTACTTCGTACAACCCTAATAGTGAGAGACGGCAATTCTCTCTATACTTTGCAACTGAACTAATTACGAAGACGCACTAATCATTTACTGCGCTAAAGCAATAGAACGGAATAAAAGAACGATTTTGCCATGGGAGTTGTCTTCAGCTTCGTCGCATTGATGTTACACGCAGTAGTCAAAACAGTCATAAGCGAATGCTTATGGTAAGAACGGTCATTAATTACTATTTACATGACGTTCTTGCAGCTGGAAAGTAACGTCTTCCAATTGGGCATATATAAACTTCCTGAACTACATTTTATCGTTTGCCCTACTTTTTACGCGTGACATTGTATACCTTACTTCAAATCAGCTCAAGACATCCAGCGGCTTCTCCGCTACAAACAAACAATTGACTTGAGTCACTTGACTATATACTCTGCTTTGCATTTATCCCTGCACATAGGTGTAATGTGAGACTTTGCTACTCTTTGACTAAACAGACACAACAAAGATGGTACTTTTTAAAACTGAATCATTCATCTTCGGGAATTATCCACATAATCTTCAACTCACGCACAAAATCCATCACTGATAGGAACACAATGCGATAAATAACTTAAAAACACTTCTATCACTTGAATAAATACCTTAATACTTGCGTAGCCTTCCGCGACCAGAGTCAGTTAACATGAAAGTTTTCTGTACTGTACTGTACCTTTATTGATTCTCTGAGTCTTTCAGTGTACATAAGTGTACAACATGATATTGAACAAGCCAAGCAAATGATGAAAAACATGTATACAAAAAACATTGTTACACATAGTGTATATCACATAGAAGATACATTACAGCTGTATTCTTATTCATTACTTCAATATACAGGTACCGATTCATACTGCACGAAGCTGTTACTCATGATACCAACGTTTCGGCCGTGGTTACAATTGCCTTCTTCTGGGTATATCTGTGTGACACTGGAAGACTCAGAACAAAGTCACAGTAACCATGGCCGAAACGTTGGTTTCTTATTAACTTAAATACTTCCTAAAAGCAATACAAGGTAAGGGAAATTTAGCCTTCCACTATAAATTGATATAAATGATAATATATTGAGAATTCATTTGTCTTTAACAAGATTTTTTACATTTGTATGTGAGACAATATGGGCTGTGACGAATGATTGTAGCAGATGCGTTCACTCTTGATACTGTCTAGAGCAATCAAGGAGAAGATGGTTAACATTGTGCACTCCACACTCACAGAGGGAAGAAAGAGCCATATGGGTTCGAACAAAGTGTGTATCTACTCGTCCATGATTAAATGTGACACAAGCCATAATGAGCACAAAGTCTCTATTACCTATATTTCTACTTTTCACATCACGATATCCTGAAACCGATTGTATAATTCTGGAATAGATTTCCTCCTTACTTCCATATGAGAGTCTTAGTCACATGCTCCACTGATTCCTTATTTATATTTCGAATACATAAAGGAAGTAGCTAGGTGGCATTTGAGTGTACCCCTCTGTTGCTGTGTACACTTCTCATTGCCCATTATTCTGCTTTGTGCTTTGATCCAGATAAAGGCAGTGATTTTCTTTTGATACCGTAGTTCCTGTATTTCCTCACGGATATGGTGCATGTTAAAATTATTTGTTTTGATTATATAGTGGTATTTTATCACCTTCAGGTCGATTAAGAATCTGATAAATATAGAATTGTCCGTTCTTAGAGCCCTCTGGAGAAACTGAGGGCGTCCAAGATGACACTAAAGTCCATACTGAGGATTGTTGACTCTCATGGTAATTTAAATTTGATGTTGTTTATGGTGGAATAGCATGCAAACAGTAGCTTAAATTTGATATGATTTATCAGACTGTTAACTAGTTTTCAAACTGCTGCAGTCTCATCGGATAGAGCTATTATAGAGACATTATACTCCGTATCATTTGCAGTAAATTGAGAAACCAAGACCACCAAAATATTGTGTATGTGAGTGTGTAGGCTGGCAAAATGTACAATGTTGGAAGCAATTTGTCACGTATATCATAAGGCAGTCCAATCACTACGACACTACAGCCCTGTTCAGTAGTCATCAAACTGCAGCCTGTGGGCAGTATGCACCACGACTCAAGTATCCATGTGGCCTGTCATTCTCATCTGTATTTTATAATAAAAAAACATCTAAAAACTCACAGCCACATCCAAAAATGTCAACTAACTTCTTAAGAGTGTAGTTTTTCTTCTCAGTATCAAATAAAATTACTTTACAGAAACAGTAATATCTTAAGATGTGCTTAATTTTAGTTAACATTGGTGTATTCAGCCAAGAGCAAATTAAAGTTTGCCACTTACCTCTGGGGTAGTGGGGTAGAAGGTTCAATTCAATTCAATTTTTATTATCACAATCAAAAGTTGTGACATAGGTGACTTGTCAGTTTTACACACTATATAATAATACTAAAAATAGACAATAAACTAATAATATATATGGTGTAACATCTTCAAAGAGGTATTTTAATTACAATTATAATGCACTGTTGCCATTCACGAAATCTTCTACACTATAGTAACATTTATCTTTCAAATATTTTTCCAGGTCTCTTTTGGTACCTTTTACATTTGGGTATTTCCATATCTTTCCATATTTTATTTACAAATTTAATGCCCATATAGTATTGGTTTTTTTCATATGATGGTGGGTAGGTAACATGTAACTCGTTCTATATCTAGTATCATATTGATGCAAGAAGAAATTGCCCTCAGAAAGTTGTGGGTTTCTTTTCGTGAAAGTGAGAGTTTCATAGATGTATATACTTGGAATGCTCATTAGATCTAGTTTTAAAAATAAAGGTTTACAATGTTGCTTTGGTTTTGCTCCCACCATTGCTCGGATGATTCTTTTTTGTTGTCTAAAAGCTCTAAGTAAATTTGTTTTTTCAGACCCCCAGAAAATTATACTATACCTAATGACTGAAACAAAATATGCATTATATATAGTTTTTCTTACAGCTAAATCAGTAATACTATACAATATATTCATAATATATACAAGGCTATTCAGTCGGCCCAGTATGTTGTCCACATGGTGACTCCATAACAGGTTTTTATTGACTAATACGCCAAGGAATTTGACACAGTCTGCAGTCTCTAATTTTTTGTCCATATACCTTATTTCACTTATAGACTGAGCAGATTGTTTTGTGGTGAAATGAACAATTTCTCTTTTTGTAAAATTTAATGTCAAGTTATTGTTTTTGACACATGCCTCCACATCCCTAAGTGTTTGTTCAATATGACGAATTAGGTCTTCCTCATTTTTACAACAGACTACAGCTGTTGAGTCATCTGAATAGAGGATAGTATCAGACTGGACCTGACATGGCATATCATTAATGTAATACAGAAAAAGTAGTGGCTCTAATATTGAACCTTGTGGAACCCCTAATTGAGTGTGTTTCCAGCCAGAGACAAATTTCTTGCCATTGATATTAATAAGTACTCTTTGTTTTCTGTTTGCCACGTATGATGACATCCAGCTAAGATATTTGCCTTGAAAACTATAGCGTGCCAATTTTTGGAGAAGCAGATCATGATTTACTGTGTCGAAGGCTTTGGACAGGTCACAAAAGATGCCTGACACTGTGGTTGGCCACTGTGGTTGTGAGAGTGGGAATGTTGCATTGTTCTGACAACTCATGTGTGCGGAACTTGTAGCAATCACCTGCTGTGGTATAAATTTTGGCACAATAGTGATATGGATTCATGAATGCACATTATATAAGCTCTCATCTTCAAATGTGGTACTTATTTATAGCAAGGGACTTTAATGCAATTAAGGGTATTGTAATACAACACAATGACTAGAAGAAAACTGGTATTTAAATCATTTAGTAAACTTTTGTGATTCTGTCTCATATTCAGTAGCGCATTTAAATTTAAGTACAAATACTATTATTAATCAAAGTCCTTTGCACACATAGTGAAACCAACAACACTTCTCCACTCTAGTATAGTATCACAACTGTCAGGTCACAGAGGTTGCAGCAATCTGAAACAGACCACAGTCAACATAAAGTGTTCCAGTTAAAGCCGACTTTTGACGATCAGTATTTGGGGGCCAGCAGCCAACTTATTGTGCTCTTACCATAGCTAGACTGTTGGGACTCATAACATAGTAATTTAATAGGCTACCAATTAACAATAAGACTTGTACGTTTTCAGCCACACATTGTCACTATTGGCTTCTGTGCAAAAAAGTTTGATGTCCACTTTTCTAGCTACACATTGTGCAGAATAGAATGTCCCTATAACACCTCCATGTGATGATGAGCCTGCAGTGGCTTGTAGATTAATTAATGGTTCAATAAATCGTATCAAAATAAAAAAGTGACTGGTTGCATGTTATGAAATGATCATCACGATAAAATAAGAGAAATCAAGCTCCCACAGAAAAATTTAAGTGCTCGTTTTTCCTACATGCCATTTGAGAGTGGAACGGAAGAAAGACAGCTTGAAGGTGGTTCATTGAACCCTCTGCCAGTTACTTTATTGTGAATAGCAGAGTAATCACGTAGATGTAGGTGTAGATATTTACACAAAACCTACCAATTTATATCACAATTGCAGTTCGGCAACCATTATGCATGTAATAAGTTTAAATTTAAGTCGCTTCTTTGTAGTGTTGTCCAGAAAGGCACTATCTGTTCCATGGGACACTTTCAGTATGTTAGTGTAGATTACCCTTGCTGGCATGCATTTGGCTATTGGATCCTTTAGAGCCATTTTATTAATGCCATAGTTAGAGAAATGAATGGTGTTAAGAAATTGAGGTTAACAATTGCGTTTACAAGCGTAGAGCTGAAGCTCTGAGAGTTGAAGCGAAGTAAGATCTGCGATGTGGGGGATGAATTTCGCAGTAAAGAACGGCTAGAGGAGGAAGGTTCATGTTGTTCCAGAATGTAGCTATGAAGCAATGACCTGTGAGTTCCTTGATGTACTATAATAGTTTATCTTGTGAGAGTTAGTAGCGTTTCAGGAGCGGTTTAGAGCTGATGTATTTCCATCACAAAGACAGATGTGTTTCATGTATCCAGAATGAGATTTTCACTCTGCAGCGGAGTGTGCGCTGATATGAAACTTCCTGGCAGATAAAGTTTGGAAGGTAGGAGACGAGATACTGGCAGAAGTAGAGCTGTGAGACCGGGCGTGAGTCGTGCTTCGGTAGCTCAGATGGTAGAGCACTTGCCCGCGAAAGGCAAAGGTCCCGAGTTCGAGTCTCGGTCGGGCACACAGTTTTAATCTGCCAGGAAGTTTCGTGTTTCGTGTAGTTTGTCCTGGAAGGCATTTGTTGTGACTTACTCAATAGCCTCCAAAAAGATTCTGAACTTCGTCAAGTAGCCTAAAGAAGAGTGTGATGCTGATCCACAACAGACATACCTGTAATCCATAGGTTCTCATCATTGTACAACATAGAGTGAAGCCAGGTTCACACACTCAACTAACGTGGCGCTGTAGCTTGTGGCTTCCTGTAGTTGCATTGTGAGCTACACACAGGACCCCACAAATGCTTTGTAGTTGTACAGGTTTAATTATGATGTCAATTGAAATCATATGGGTGGGTATGAATGTTATAATGCACGTTATGGCAAAGAGCTGTGACACGAATTAAATACAGTACAAGGAAGCCAGAACCCAAATGTTGAATATAAAAACAGATATCGTACAGGGATACATCAGGGGCCACAAACCCATATATAAAAGAAATAACATTTGGAGACGAAAGTGCTATCTGCAGTTGCAAACTAACAAACAGGTGACATGTAAATTTCATCTTCAGACACGCCGCTCTTCCAAGATTTTCGAATCTTGTTGTGTTCATTGACGTAAGCATTCAGTGCGTGGTCTCACAAGTCACGAAGTTTATACAACCCGCTTCTTTTGGTTACATATATTAAGTTTATTTATTTAATCATCAAAAAATCTTTTAATATTATAGGATATGTCATTGGTTTAAAAATATTTCCACTCCTCCACACGCACACACACTGTTGCAGAAAATCAAACACAGGTTACTATTCTTGTAGTTCAAGAAGCTCCGAAAGTGTACCTGCCGAGCACTGTTTTCACTTTTGTCGGTGATAAAATGAGAACAGACTGAAATCGAATGGAGTACAGCAGCAGTTACTCCACGATAACTGCAACAGAATGCTCATGTTTTGGAATACTGCGACCAGCTTGCAGTGGTGGAAGGAAAGTGGCCCAATAAAGTACAACCTAGTTGAATTTTTTGTGGCATGACAGAAGTTGTGCAAGTAAAATCTGGGAGTTCACACATGCAACTTCACTGCAACTGCAGTATGCCACTAGCTGGGGCTTCTTTCCCTTTTCTTTTTCCTTTTTTTTCTGCAAGTGACACCAGCACCAATGACACTGATATTCTTCCTTGTCACAAATAACAGTTTATTTAAGAATATGTTGCGATTTACATAGTAGCACCAACCATACCAATGTGCTAAAATTTATCTTTGTAGCCTGCTCATCTCGACTTATTTGAATTTTGTGCCCCAGATTTCTAATCATAATCATCTGTACTGGTAAACTAAAAGAAAATAGGGCCTACCACTCCAACGTACTTCTAAATGAGTCTTTCTTTTTAGTATTAGTTTCTTGTGTAAGAGAAATACAGCTTATTAAGAGATTCACTGATTTGAAGCTGTTTCTCATGTAGGTAATTGTCCTTCCATAATGTTTTGCGGTCATACTCACACTGGTGTAACAATGGATCACTTTTTTATTTGAGAAATACAATTCCCCTATACACATATGACGATACTGTTAATATTTTATACCTTACATGCCTTAATGAGGTGTATAATATTTCTTGTACACATAGCTAACTCTGCCTTTTTGACATATTAAGAGTTTTTAAGCTTATGTGGACAGAGAAGTTGTGTATAACTTCCCCAGCCTCCATCTACTATTTCTTTTGTTACTTCCTATTATAAATTTTGTCAACATACTTGCAATGCTATGGTGGTATACCATACTAGCAAGGTAGGGAGCTTGTCTACATTTGCACTCCATTTTCGACAGATTGAAACAATTTAAATAGCTTACTGCAGGAAGATGTTGACATACTAGTAATTTGATAGGTTTTCGTTATTTCTTTTTGTGGAAGATTGAGATGTTTTTCATACTGTAACTAGATTATAGGTCTATTTGTTACTTAGTTTTCTTCCTTCAATAAATATAACACACCAACAGAAGTCAGCAAACAGGGTAGAGCATACTAAATTTTTGGGTGTACATATAGATGAGAATCTTAATTGAAAATTCATATTTTGGATCTTCTAAAGCGACTAGGTTCAGCAACTTTTGCCCTCAGAATAATTGCCAATTTTGAGGATATAGAACTTAGTAAGCTAACATACTTTGCATACTTTCACTCTCTGATGTCATATGGAATAATATTTTGGGGTAATTCAACATTTAGACAAAAAGTATTCACTGCTCAAAAGAAAGCAGTTAGAGTAATGTGTGGAGTTTATAGTAGCACATCTTGTAGGCATCCTTTTAAAAGATTGGGAATTCTTACGACAGCCTCACAATACATCTACTCACCAATGAAATTTGTTCTCAACAACATGGACCTGTTTAAAAACAACAGTGACATTCATGATTATAATACCAGAAAAAAGAAAGACTGGCACTATCCTTTGTGCACCCTATCTTTGGCACAGAAAGAGGTAAAATATGCTGCTATAAAAATTTTCAACAAATTACCAGATGAAATAAGGTGTGTGACAGACAGCAGTAATAGCTTCAAAAATAAACTGAAATCGTATTTCCTTGACAACTCCTTCTATACCATAGATGAATTCTTGAATAGGAATAAATAAATCTGTAAATATAGTATATGCATTTTGTACCATTTAAGGGAATGGGGTAAATAATAGAAATATTAATCTTTAACTCTCTCTCCCTCTCTCTCTCTCTCTCTCTCTCTCTCTCTCTCTCTCTCTCTATATATATATATATATATATATATATATATATATATATATATATATATATATATATAGACACATTCCACATTATAACAGCTACCGTACTGTGTGATTGATCAATGTGACACACAACCAACTAACTAACTAACTGTGACTTGATTTGTCCTTACATGGATTCCAGTATCACCTTACATTTCTTTACAACATAATCTGTGACATTTCTCTTATTATACATACAATGTAACTTAATTATCCTTCCTGCCCTATCCTGTTTTCACTACTGCTGTCTTCTGCAGTTGAATTACTACACTTGTTTGGCAGTGGGCAGAGGCAGGATAAAAATTTTCAGATAACATAGGCACACGATATTTTGCTGTATCTGTTATGCAATACATATGAACAACAAGATACACTGGACAAGTAAATTTCATTGAACTCCAGTCCATGACTAGTGATGACATGTATGCTGAATGAAGTCAGAAGTCACAGAAGACGTAACGTAGTTTCCACAATGAGCACAAGAGAACACTGTTCACAATACACAATATGGTGTGGAAGATACAGCAAAGACAATCCGCAAAAAAATATACTCCACCTTATGAGAGGAACACATCAGTCACTAACAGCTAGAAGAGTGAGACTGATTCTCAGGCTCACTCCTAGCAGGAAATACCTGGTATGGCCCATAGAGTATTTACTACAGTTACGCTTATGTTGATAGTATGAGTCAGATGAACTGACCAGATGAACTTCTGGTCAATATGGAGCCATAACTTTTTATTACATTTTTCATGCTGGACTTGTATGGATCAAGTCTCTGGGTATTCTGCATGTTCTTCTGATTTAGAATGTATATACCCACATTGATGACTTATGTGAATATATTTCTAGACTGTTCCATAAAATTTCGGGCGTGGTGCCGCATAAATGTCAATTCTTCTTCTAATATTTCGGCCGTACACCGTCCAGCGATGTGAATGACGCTTCAGCACTTGCTCTGTCCTTTGAAACCCGCGGACAGCACCACTGGACATGTGGCAATAGGTACACAAGGCGCCAGCGACGTTGATCAACGGCAAAGAGGTATGACATATGCATGAAATTAGGTCTGTAGCTGCGTGGTCGATCCACATGGTGATGTCGATGTATCACTGCGAGATGCACTGCCGCGACGTCTTTGTGTGTTTGACCTAGACATATTTTTTATTCAATAAAGAATTTTATGAACAGAGTGACAGTTTCGCCATGGGTAGTCCTTTGTCGCCCTTGGTGGGTAACTTTTTTATGGAGTACTTCGAGGAGAATCTGCTAGCCTGAAGCCGACAGTGTTTCTGAGGTATGTTGATACCACATTTTCATTGTGGCCCCATGGTGAAGACAAGTTAAAAGAATTTTTAAATAATCCGAATTCCATCCAAAGACAAATTCAGTTCACAATGGAAATCATAAAAGATGGATGCCTTCCATTTTTGGATGTTTTGGTATGAAGCAAAGATGATGGCACTTTGGGACATGCAGTATATCGAAAACCGATCCATACGAATTTGAATTTACATGCAAATAGTTGCCATCATCCTTCGCAGACGATGAGTGTACTCAGAACTCTGGTACAAAGAGCACACGTCATTGCTGATGAGAGCAGTCTGGAGGACTTGCTTCTACACTTGAGAAGAGTTTTTGAAGCCAATGGGTACTCTCCACAGCAGATAAGTAAGGCACTGCAAATGAAACCAACAGTAGTATAAGGAATGCAGAAGAAGACATGGAAGGTTTTAAATTTGTGTTTTTCTGCCATATGTGGGAAGTCTATCGTCGAAAATGGTACCGATCATCAGTAAACATAAAGTTAAACAGATGACCGTGTGGGCTGCAGATTCCTCGACTTGCGCCATAGGATGGTGGGGTTTCGGGTTCCGCTGGACAGGACAGGAGTCCACTACACACAGCAGGCGGTTACACGGGTAGCAGGGGTTGTGTGTCTGGACTGGGCGGTTTTTTAGGTTAGATGGCCTCGGGCAAGTACAGAAAGGGCAACAGCCTCAATGGGTGCGGGGCAAAGTCAGGACATGCGGGGACCAAGCAGCAATCGGTATTGTAATTGTAAACTGTCGAAGCTGCGTTGGTAAAGTACCAGAACTTCAAGCTCTGATAGAAAGCACCGAAGCTGAAATCGTTATAGTTACGGAAAGCTGGCTGAAGCCAGAGAGAAATTGTATGGTCATTTTTACAAAGGCACAGACGGTGTTTAGAAAGGATAGATTGCATGCAACTGGTGGTAGCGAGTTTGTCGCTGTTAGTAGTAGTTTATCCTGTAGTGAAGTAGAAGTGGATAGTTCCTGTGAATTTTATGGGTGGAGGTTACTCTCAACAACCAAGCTAGGGTAATAATTGGCTCCTTTTACCGACCTCCAGACTCAGCAGCATTAGCGGCAGAACAACTGAGTGAAAATCTGGAATACATTCACATAAATTTTCTCAGCATGTTATAGTCTTAGATGGAGATTTCAATTTACCGGATATAGACTGGGACACTCAGATGTTTAGGACAGGTGGTAGGGACTCAGCATCGAGTGACATTATACTGAGTGCACTATCCGAAAATTACCTAGAGCAATTAAACAGAGAACCGACTCGTGGAGATAACATCTTGGCCCTACTGATGACTAACAGACCCGAACTTTTCGACTCTGTAAGCGCAGAACAGGGAATCAGTGATCATAAGGCCGTTGCAGCATCCCTGAATATGGAAGTAAATAGGAATATAAAAAAAGGGAGGAAGGTTTATCTGTTTAGCAAGAGTAATAGAAGGCACATTTCAGACTACCTAACAGATCAAAACGAAACTTTTTTTTGCGACACTGACAATGTTGAGCGTTTATGGAAAAAAGTTCAAGGCAATCGTAAACTGCGTTTCAGACAAGAACGTGCCGAGTAAAACTGTGAGGGACGGGAAAAACCCACCGTGGTTCAACAACGAAGTTAGGAAACTACAGCGAAAGTAAAGAGAGCTTCACTGCAACTTTAAACGCAGCCAAAACCTCTCAGACAAACAGAAATTAAACGATGTCAAAGTTAGCGTAAGGAGGGCTATGCGTGAAGCGTTCAGTGAATTCGAAAGTAAAATTCTGTGTACCGACTTGACAGAAGATCCTAGGAAGTTATTGTCTTACGTTAAATCAGTAAGTGGCTCGAAACAGCATATCCAGACACTCTGAGATGACGACGGCATTGAAACAGAGAATGACACGGGTAAAGCTGAAATACAAAACACCTTTTTCCAAAGCTGTTTCACAGAGGAAGACCGCACTGCAGTTCCTTCACTAAATCCTCGCATAAACGAAAAAATGGCTGACATCGAAATAAGTGTCCAAGGAATAGAAAAGCAACTGAAATCACTCAACAGAGGAAAGTCCACTGGACCTGACGGGATACCAATTCGATTCTACACAGAGTGCGCGAAAGAAGTTGCCCCCCTTCTAACAGCCGTGTACCGCAAGTCTCTAGAGGAACGGAAGGTTCCAAATGATTGGAAAAGAGCACAGGTAGTCCCAGTCTTCAAGAAGGGTCGTCGAGCAGATGCGATATCTCTGACATCGATGTGTTGTAGAATTTTAGAGCATGTATTTTGCTCACATATCATGTCATTTCTTGAAGCCCAGAATCTACTCTGTAGGAATCAACATGGATTCCGGAAACAGCGATCGTGTGAGACCCAACTCGCTTTATTTGTTCATGAGAACCAGAAATTATTAGATACAGTCTCCCAGGTGGATGCCATTTTCCTTGACTTCCGGAAGGAGTTCGATACAGTTCCGCACTGTCACCTGATAAACAAAGTAAGAGCCTACGGAATATCAGACCAGCTGTGTGGCTGGATTGAAGAGTTTTTAGCAAACAGAACACAGCATGTTGTTCTCAATGGAGAGACGTCTACAGACGTTAAAGTAACCTCTGGCGTGCCACAGGAGAGTGTTATGGGACCATTGCTTTTCACAATATATATAAATGACCTAGGAGATAGTGTCGGAAGTTCCATGCGGCTTTTCATGGATGATGCTGTAGTTTACAGAGACGTTGCAGCATTAGAAAATTGCAGTGAAATGCAGGAAGATCTGCAGCGGATAGGCACTTGGTGCAGGGAGTGGCAACTGACCCTTAACATAGCCAATGTAATGTATTGCAAATACATAGAAAGAAGGATCCTTTATTGTATGATTATATGATAGCAGAACAAACACTGGTAGCAGTTACTTCTGTAAAATATCTGGGAGTATGCGTGCAGAACGATTTGAAGTGGAATGATCATGTAAAATTAATTAGAAGAAGAAATGAAATTTATGTGGTAGCACGTCCGAAACTTTATGGAACTATCCTTGCGTTTTGAACATAGATGCATATATTTCTATACTGCTTGTATTTAGAGACTCACTGATATCCCTCATAGCTGCATCAGTGCCAGGTTGAGATTCATTGGAAGAGTCCTTAGAAAATGTAGTCCATCAACAAAGGACGTGGCTTACAAAACATTCGTTTTTAACACTTTAAACTAATTTATTACGTTAATTATAGTGCTCTTCAAGCGTACGATTAAAGGTTTTTGTCTTACTCGCGTATTTTCACAGTAATCACGTAAAGTTCGTTTTGTTTACATATCGCGGCCAGGCCGAACTTTTGAGCTTTCAGATTAAACTTCATACCGCAATTTTAAGTGCATTTACTGATAGTTTAGTGTGCTAAATACGTTTGCTGCCCCTTTATATCTGTTGAGTATCGTCATCTCTTAAGTAATTTCCAGTAATAAACTTCTGAACCACTGTTTACATTGTCGCGAGTAGGCCTAATTTTTCGTACACGTATTTCATTGTTTTCCGGTAACTTAATTGTCTTTCTGTCACTAAAACCGATTTGTACCATGAGTGTAAAGTGCCTGACGTGCCGTAGAATCGGTAGCTCCGGGGTCTGGTTCGACCTGTTGCCTCAGTCAGAAACTGATGAGCCTCTCACAGAAGTGGATGTAGACAGGGCTCATCAAGCTTTCAGCAGCAAATTGAATAATAATGTAGGAAAGTCTGCAAAGAGAAAGAAAGTCTTGTTGCTAGGTAGTTCGCATGCTAGGGGTGTGGGCCAACTTCTGCAGGAAAGAATTAGGGTCAGAATACCAGGTCACAAGTTTTTTCAAACCTAGTGCTGGACTGGGGCAGGTTACAGAGGATTTAGGTTCACTATGTAGAGGCTTTACTAAGGAAGATACCATGGTTATTGTGGGTGGGCCGGGCAACAGTATCGACAGAGATCCGCTGTTGGGTTTGTGTCGGTTCTGGAGCGCCACGACTGACCTCATTTGAGCTCTTCTGTCAGGAGAGTTAATTTGGAGTTGGAACGGCTACTTGGATCTGGTGCAGGGTCACACATTGGTGTGGTTCCTGTTGATTCACTCTGTAGGTGGGACTATACTAGACATGGCCTACACCTTAAGAAGAAAGGGAAGGGTAAACTGGCTGGGCTGATAGCAGGAAATTTAAACGGGGGAGCAACTACATCTCATGGTGGAAACTCTTTTTTAGTGTAAGATCAGTGTCCAGTGGGAAACTCAGCCAGGCAAGTACTAAAGATGTTAAAAAAGTTCAAGATACTCACAAAAGCAAAGTGAAAAATAATGTTAGTATATTTCATCAAAATATTGAATAAAATTGATGAGCTTCTGCTTTGTTTAGAAGAAATAGAAACTGAGAATGTAATAGATGTACTATGCCTGTCTGAGCATCACATTGTCATTGATATGCAAAAGGTTAACATCAATGGGTACAAATTAGCTGCACATGTAAGTAGAGATAATATGATGAGAGGAGGAGTTGCCATATATGTCAAAAGATTCCACAGTGTAAAAAATTTGGAAACTAAAAAATTTTGTGTAGAGCAACATATGGAAGCATGTGCCACTGAACTAAAACTAAATGATGGCTCTTTCATAATTGTAACAGTGTATAGGTCCCACTCAGGTAATTTCCAACTATTTCTAGACAACTTCGATGCTTTGTTGTGCTATCTGTCAGACATAGGGAAGCAAATTATCATTTGTGGGGATTTCAATGTTGATACCCTGAAAGAGTGTAATAGGAAGAATGACCAGTTCTTTCAATTCGAGCTCCGTCATTGATTTTCTTACTCGGATAACAAAGAACAGCAGGACATTGCTAGATAACTTTTTTATATAACAAGATAAGTTTAAGGACATAAATGCTTATCCTGTTGAGAATGGTCTTTCAGATCAAGGTGCACAGCTAGTTACAGTACATGACATAGCTCCATGCAGTATATCAAATCAGAATTTCAAAGCAGTGCATGCAATTAACAATATAAATATTGCAAACTTTAGGGAAAGCCTACAGGAGCTAGACTGGGATGAAGTATATAAGGAACCCAATGCAAACTTGAAATATAACTTATTTCACAATACATTTTTAAGGGTATTTGAAAATTGTTTTCCCAATAAAACAGTTAAACATAATTCCAAGAAATCATATAAAAAACCTTGGCTAACTAAAGGAATAAGAATATCTTGCAACCATAAAAGAGAACTGTATCTAACAGCAAGAGGGAGTACTGACCCCGAAATTGTTCAATATTATAAAAACTATTGTGCAGTACTAAGAAAAGTTATTAAAAAGTCCAGAAGCATGTGTATCATATCTGAGATCAGTAACTCTGATAATAAAATTAAAGCAATTTGGAATATTATTGAAAGGGAAACTGGGCAACCAAGAGCACAGGAAGACTTTAGTGCCATAAAACTGAATGACAAGTGTACTAACGAACAATCAGAAATTGAAAATATTTTCAATAATAATTTTTTAAATGTTGTGGAGAAAATAGGATCTAGATCTTCACTAAAGAGGCAAGGCTACTAATAGAAAAGGCCATACCTGTGCAGTTTGAAACAACTGTATTTCCACCAACCTCTCCCTCTGAAATCAGTAAAATAATAAACTCACTGAAAAGTAAAAGCTCTTACGGAATTGATGGCATTTCCAGCAAGGTACTTAAAGCTTGTTCCCCACAGATAAGTAAGATTCTCAGCCACGTATGTAATAGCTCTTTGGAGCAGGGTGTTTTCCCTGATAGACTGAAATATGCCATTGTAAAACCATTGCATAAAAAGGGGGATACATCGGATGTCAACAACTACCACCCAATCTCTCTTCTGACAGCTCTACAAAAATTTTTGAGAAAGTAATGTATTCAAGAGTAGCCTCCCATATTTGTAAAAATAAAGTACTAACAAAATGTCAGTTTGGTTTTCAGAAACGCTTTTCAACAGAAAATGCTATATACGTTTTCACTGATCAAATATTAAATGCTCTGAATAACCGGACATCACCCATTGGTATTTTTTGTGATCTCTCAAAGGCCTTTGATTGTGTAAATCATGGAATTCTTTTAGATAAGCTACATCATTATGGTTTGAGGGGGGCAGTGCACAAATGGTTTAATTCATACTTAACTGGAAGAATGCAGAAAGTTGAAATAAGTGGTTCATGCAATGTTAAAACAACAGCTGATTCCTCAAACTGGGGGGCTATCAAGTACAGGGTCCCACAGGGTTCGGTCTTAGGTCCTTTACTGTTCTTCGTATACATTAATGACTTACCATTCCACACTGATGAAGATGCAAAGTTAGTTCTTTTTGCTGATGATACAAGTATAGTAATAACATCCAAAAACCAAGAACTAAGTGATGTAATTGTAAATTATGTTTTTCACAAAATTATTAAGTGGTTCTCAGCAAACGGACTCTCTTTAAATTTTGATAAAACACAGTATATACAGTTCTGTACAGTAAATGGCACAACTCCAGTAATAAATATAGACTTTGAACAGAAGTCTGTAGCTAAGACAGAATTTTCAAAATTTTTAGGTGTGTCCATTGATGAGAGGTTAAACTGGAAGCAACACATTGATGGTCTGCTGAAACGTCTGAGTTCAGCTACATATGCTATTAGGGTTATTGCAAATTTTGGTGATAAGAATCTCAGTAAATTAGCTTACTATGCCTACTTTCATTCACTGCTTTCGTATGGCATCATATTCAGGGGTAATTCATCGTTGAGTAGAAAAGTATTCATTGCTCAAAAACGTGTAATCAGAATAATTCCTGGAGCCCACCCACAGTCATCCTGCAGACATCTATTTAAGGATCTAGGGATCCTCACAGTAACCTCACAGTATATATATATATATATATATATATATATATATATATATATATATATTCAATTTGTTTTTAATAATCTAACCCAGTTCAAAAGTAATAGCAGTGTGCATAGCTATAACACCAGGAGAAAGGATGATCTTCACTATGCAGGGTTAAATCTGACTTTGGCACAGAAAGGGGTAAATTATGCTGCCACACAAGTCTTTGGTCACCTACCAAACAGCATCAAAAGCCTGACAGATAGCCAACCAACATTTAAAAATAAATTAAAAGAATTTCTAGATGACAACTCCTTCTACTCATTAGCTGAATTTTTAGATATAAATTAAGGGAGGGGAAAAAAACCAACTTAAACATTAGTGTCATGCAATATTTTGTGTAATGTAATATCTTGTACAGACATCTTTAATTAACCTGACACGTTCCACATCATTACGAAGTGTCGTATTCATGATCTATGGAACAAGTATTAATCTAATCTAATCTAATCTAATCTCGTTCGACCTGTACTAGAGTATTGCTCATCAGTGAGGGATCCATACCAGGTTGGGTTGACAGAGGAGATAGAGAAAATCCAAAGAAGAGCGGCGCGTTTCGTCACAGGGTTATTTGGTAAGCGTGATAGCGTTACGGAGATGTTTAGCAAACTCAAGTGCCAGACTCTGCAAGAGAGGCGCTCTGCATCGCAGTGTAGCTTGCTGTCCAGGTTTCGAAAGGGTGCGTTTCTGGATGAGGTATCGAATATATGGCTTCCCCTACTTATACTTCTCGAGGAGATCACGAAAGTAAAATCAGAGAGATTCGAGCGCGCACAGAGGCTTTCCGGCAGTCGTTCTTCCCGCGAACCATACGCGACTGGAACAGGAAAGGGAGGTAATGACAGTGGCACGTAAAGTGACCTCCGCCACATACCGTTGGGTGGCTTTCCGAGTATAAATGTAAATGTAAATTTTTCGCCCTCCACCAAAGACAGTAGGACGCCTGCGTTCCTGTGGTTTACAAGAACCCCTGCCAGTGTGGCGGTTCATACATCAGACAGACGACACAAACAGTCCATGAGAGATGCACAGAGCACTGCAGGCACATCTGGCTCTTACAACCTAATAAATCTGTGGAGGCAGAGCACTATGCACTCTATGGTGTATGCTAAAATCGAAATTTTCGCCTCAACTTCAACTTTTTGAGACTCCGAAGTGAAAATAGGAATCGAAAATCGGTTGGCGACGACTTTAATTAATCAGCGGCTTCAGTTTGGACATATCATGAAATCCGGCACTTTCTGAAACAAATTCACAAGGACATCGCAGCAGTTCAGCTCGCAGTGATACATGGATCGACCACGCAGCCACAGATCTAATTTCATGCATATGTTATACCACTTGGCGGCTGATCAACGTATCTGGTACCATGTGTATCTGTGGCTACATGCATATTGGTGCAGTTCACTGGTTTAAAAGAAGGAGGAAGTCCTGGAGCGGCGGTCACCTCAGCTCACACTGAAGATGGCTGGAGTGTATACAGCTGAAATATTAGAAGAAGAAATGAAATTTATGCGGTAGCACGCCCGAAATTTTATGGAACTATCATTGCACTGCGACAATAGATGCATATATATTTCTATACTGCTGATATCCCTCATAGCTGCATCAATATTTTGGTAGCACTCATCTAGAGAATCCTATCTCACATAAATACACTGCTTGACAATTACTAAGGAAAAATTAACACTTGCCGAGGAACAACTGCAAATTTCAAATAGAGTTTGGGATGTATTAACTGCAGTGAAGGCTGTACATGAATGCCGTGTATGCATTCGACAGTTCATGCAGTACAAGGTTTGACGAAGGTTGCTGGGGAACCAATTAGCGCGAGAGTCCATGTGATACTGCAACATGTCTGTAAACCATCATTTGGATGCTTATGATCGTGGACGAGCAGTTGGACAGCTCGAAGCCCGTCAAAGTGTCACTACTGTGGACACAGTAATGGGTGAAACCGAAAGCGTCATTTCGTAACTAAGAAAGATCACTGTACGTGTACAAACTCAACAAAAATATGTCGATGGTCGTAGATGGACCACCACACCGCAAGAGGATCCATACATAGCCCTAGTGGTTATAACAAGGAATAGACATCTCATTCCTAGGCAGATCACTGAAGACATAGCAACCGCAACGAGAACAGAACCATTTCATGGCGATTAAGTCAGTTAAGTCAGATTGGTTTGTATGCTTGCAAACCTGTTAAGCGCATCACACTTAAACAACACCATCATTGAGAATGAGTTCCTTGGTCTCGGAAGCATGCCAGTTGGGGTCAGCAACAGTGGTTCAGAGTGATGTTCTCCGATGAATCCTGTTTCACGATGGCAAGTGATTCTGGCCACCAGTCAGTGTGGAGAGAGAGAGGACCGCACTGGACATCATGGAATGTTTATGATTGTCATTGGTGTGGCCCAGATCGTATGGTGTGGGTAGGCATTCTGTACAGTAGCCGTACGCCATTGCATGTATTGTGGGAGGTATGGTTTCAATACAGCAGTATTGCAGGGAAATTATTCTGGATCATGCCCATCTGTATAGGGATGTGGTTGGTCCCGAATTTCTATGTATGGACAACACCTGCCCAAACAAGACCGCTGAGGGATCAGACACACTGAAAAGTAAAGGTATTGAACATGTGGAATGGCCTGTGTAGTTCCTGGAGCTAAATTCTGTATAGCATTCCTGGGATGTTATTGGATAATGGGTTTCTCAACAAACACCCACTCTCCAGACTATGAAAGAAATGAAAACCTCCTTGAGAAGGAGGAATGAGTCAATATCCCCCAAGGATCCCTCAACAGTTTGGTAGCCAGCATGAATAACATATGCGAAATGTGTACTAGTGCCCCATGTGAGCCTGTTCCTTACAATGAGTCTGATATTGACCATTATGTTGGGAGTATGAACTGTATCAATCACGAAAGATATTTATGTCTAAGTGCCTAGGCTTCCACAGCCAGAGTCAGTTGACATAAAAGTTTTCTGTGTGTGGTACCACGCCATAATGTATAAAACTACTGCTGCTGGAGAAAAACCAACGTTTTGACCACAGTTGCAGTGGCCTTCTGCAGGGTCCACTGGTGCATTCTAGCTATGCAGTGTCACTTGTATTATGTCACTGTGTATTTTGTCTGTTATCCTGCTTTCTCGATTGGTGAAATTTGCACCATTTTCCGTTATAAATATACCACTCCACATCTGTTACATATGTACTGTGTTTCTTGTCGTCTAGCATTGGTTTTGATTATTCCTGTCGAACAATAGCTCTGTTCCTTATCAAATGCCAAGCAGCGTACATACATTGTTAGCTTATTGTAATAGCTGGATGTCCTCGTAGACAACACTGTGCAGGGCTGCTACGAATATATTGAGTGGTAGGGGAGAAAGAACTTAGGCTTGTAGTAGTCTTATACTTGTTTCTTTTCGACCTATATATTTTTCCTTACATAGGATGGTGATTTTCCTGCTGTAGATGTCTATGTACACCACCAGAAGGTATTTATCGACGGTAAGAGTGAACCATATGTCTGTGACTAGCTGTTTCAAAGTCTTGTGTGTTCTTTGTCGTTTCATGAAGCCCCTTGACCTTTACATATGTCTTTTTGGCTTTCAGACAACAATTGTAATTTATATTTCGCCACGGATTTATGGTGTACCCGCTTGTTCACTTTATCCTTTCATGGATAAATTTTGTATCATCACATAATGAAAGTTATTTGGGCCAGGTGCTGTGCTGTTTTCATGCTGCCTTGATCTTTTCTAGAAGACCGAAAATTAATTCAATTGATTTTGTGGTTGCTCATCACCGTTGCTGATTATAGAGTCCACAGCATCACATATGAGTCTCTGATGGATGTATACCAATAGATTATGCGATGGGAGATAGTAAAGAGTCTAACTTCAATGAATTTTCTTTATGTTGTTCGGTCTTTGACGTTTTATTAATGGGTGATCCTATCATGTACCTACTATACTTCCGTTCCTTAAGTTTTGCCTCACATTCACTCTCTCACTAAACTAGGAATGAACAGGTATGTGGGGTGGCCCCAAGTGAACCATACGTTATCCACTTTGTCTCCTTCACTTGTACTTTAGCTACATGTGCACTTCTCATCAGATACATGAACAATACGCTACCAAGTTATAGACATGAGTTAATGCTGAAACCCTCAATGGGTTCACTCCACAACCCCACATCGTTCCAGCCAGTTTCGACAGGATAGCATTGCGGGACTTTAGCTTCTGTTTTGTATTTTCTAAATGAGTACTATATGTTAAAGAGCGATCTAATTTCAGTCCCAAGTATTTAGGGTTATTCTTATGCCTGTTGCACTGTTCAAACATAGGGAGCCGTAGTTTTTTGTTTGTACCTCTATTATTAAGTTGCATTACGATGCTGGTCATTGGGCCGTTGAGATTTGAATGTAAATGCCTCTATAAGTGGTATCTGTTCAGTACTTTGAGGTCTGAATTCAGTATTTTGATGTGGTCATTACATTTTTACTGTGATATGCAATGGTTTGTTCGACTGGATATACAATTTTACATGATTTATTGGCTGGCATGCCATCAATATATAGATTGAAAAGGATAGGTGCTAGTGTAGAACCCCATGGCACACCTTTATTCAGAACCATGCTCTTCCTCTTCATGCTATTTAGTGAAATGTTGATTTTCCTGTTTTTAAATAAAGTGTAAGTCTGTTTGACATCCTATGATTTACACAAAGCTGGGTATACTCTTCTACAACTTTAACAATAATTCTGAAGGATCAGTCATTGTGGGACTGGTCTCATATCAAATGATGGACATTAATATCAACAACAATAATTTTTGTTTCTTCCAGTGATATCAAATGATAGGTATCAAAATCCCCAATAATAATTTAGGTTGTTCCCCTGAGTTAAATAATTTTAGTTGCTTACTAATGGTGTTGCAGTTTGGTGACCTAAAATCAGGAAGGAGACTAACTTGCCTATCCCACACCGAAGAGACAGAAAAAGTTGAGAAAAATTGGTTACATTGTACCTGAGCAAAAACGCTTGGTGGAAGACCAAGCTTCAAATAACCAGGTAACAGAATATCTATCTCTCCAAATGTACAATATTTCAGATGAGATAGAGAAACGTAATGACACTAAACTTGAAAGACAATCTACTGCAACCAAGTTAATAATGTCCAGTTGCCTAGAAGAGAAAAATATAGACATTGTAGAAATGATCAATGGAAAATAGCCGTTTCGGAAAAAGCACAGAATGAGTTAATCTCTAAATGGTGTCACAATAAAAAGGAACAAATCCATATCCAATGTGCAGGTACATGCTGAAGTACCCTCCCAGATATCGTAAAGTTGAAATTTATTAAAAACAAAAAAGAAACAGAGATCGACCCTAAGCATCGGCAAAGACATTAATTATAAATGTGTGGTAAGTCACAGACAAATGAAAAAAAATCATAATTAATTTTTCATTGTACATGATTTTGTTTCTCACTCTCTCATATGTAGAAGGATGGTTAAGACGTATAGCGTAAAGTATTATGAGTGTATAAATAATAGAGGAATTAACAACAGTATTAAGTATTTTTATAGAAGGGAAGTGGAACCAAGTTAGGAGGATTTTCTTAATTTTTTAACACTCACTGGTGTTCTGGAAGTCAGCTGCCTGCTTCTACAATAGAAATGTAAGAGAGGAAGTCCGATTAGCCTAAATTTGTACAAACAAAACATTTCTAATAATGCAATAGTATCGTCGCTTTAAATTTTTCTTTCCATTCATATATGTATTTTTATTATTATTATAACACAACTGGCGACCGTGGCAGGACTTAAGGGCACCGATTGTAAGTAGGGTTGTTAATTACTGTTATAGTAAGAAATTTCTATGACATTGTTATTGGTCAAAAAAACTAATTGTCTGTATTTTCTGTTTACATGAATCAAGATGGGGAGCAAGTAAAGCAAAAACGCAATGACTGTGGAGAAAATTTTGGAAAGGATAAGAATTGGACACAGGTTATGTAAAATTTTCCATGGTAAGCTGTTTTATTTGGTGCAGAAAAGCAAAGGTAGGACAGCTACAGATGTTGCTTGCATGGTTACGCTTGGTAGCGCCTGTTTTGATACAGATAGAAACCTTTTCCTCGTTATTCCCTTCTTTGAATTTATTGTGGAAAACTTACAAGAATTTTTCAATGTGATACACATGATCAGTAAAACAAAGAATTGCGAGCATTAACTTGCATATCATAACAGATGCAAAACAGGCTTTGATATCACATAACTGTCAAGAGTAATAATTAGCATATGAAATTTTTACATTTTTGTGAAATTTTTATTTTTGCATAGTCATATAACACAGCAGAAAAATATATGTCCATTGTTGTTAGCATTGGCGGAAACACAATCAGCGAAGATGGCGTAGAATTGTGCGATCGTACAATTGAAGTTCAGGATCCGTGCATGCCTACTGCAGAAGGTGAGTATCGCAGGTGTGACAAATGATAGCGATGCTCCACAGCAGAATAACCTTGACGACACAATGTTTACAATTGACGAGACAATGTCTCGCATCCCCCAGATTGATATACCACACATGACTGAAACACATATAAATCTTGACAACACATTACAAACACCACTTGTTCTCAACTGGGAAATTAGAGCTGACAGCAACAACTATAGTACAACTGATGCACTGCTATGGCAGTTATTATCTAACATAAACACGAAACTAGATAGTATCAACACCAATTTCAGTGATATGAAACAAGATATGAACATGGTGCACAAGATCTAAATACAATGAAACAGAACAAAAACAAGTATTCAAGGATTTGCAAGACGCGGTCTCACAGAAGTTCGATGACTTAGCCAAAATTTTAGCACTGAAATCGACGAAAAATTGAATGATATGAAGAAACAAGTAAGGGATAAGTACTTTCTGATGTTAACGGTAGCATTACGGAGCTAAAACAGAAAGTAGATTCTTTTAGCGACCATAATGATCTAGTAGAGCAACAGGTAAAAAAAATTACAGACACAAACACAAATACTGAAGCCACACAAAACCAGTTGCGTTCAACAGTAAAAAAAGGTAACCACTGTCGTTAACAAACTAAATAAAGACTATGAAGGCGTACCACTGACTTTATAAGAGCTTACTTTAAGGGTAGCAACACTAGAAGTTGACTCAGCATGTGCTAAGAAGGAGAGACAGAAACTCAATAAAATCTGAGCGATATCATTAGTCAAGCAGAAGCAGTTAAGTTAGATAAGAGCAATACTCTTGCAGAGGAGTTAGTAACCGATTGTAAGTTATACACAGATGTAATAGAAAAGGTTATTCAGAAAAAAGAAAATGAAATGGTGAACAAGATAAACATTAACCTACAAGCTGCAGAAAATAGGATTCGCAATCTTTTAGAAGAAAATATTACCGGATCTCGAAATATGCACATAAGTAATACACAGGTTGCAGGGAACAAACCACAACCTGCCGGTATTTATCCACAAATTGTCAGGAGTCCCACAGCTGGTACCAGTGACAGTTGTAAAATTCAAAATGTAAACATACCTGCAACTCCAATACCTGAGGAATTACCAACCAAAATTACAGGTAACTACAATAACCACATAAATATGACTGAAAATGCCACGTGTCTATCAACTATTTTTGCAGACGAAGGTTTGCTGAGACATTGACAGTTTCCTACTTTCTCTACCGAATGTAAAAGAATGAATCCGGTAGTATTTTTCAGTGCTTTTCGTCACATATTTCCACGCAACTGGATTGAAGCACAGAAAATCAGATTTGTCGTGGGATATACGAAAGGTGACTTTTTTATGGACAACTGAAGTGGCTGAACGTTGCAGCACTTATATCCAACCCGAACGAGCTTTCCTAGACAAGTGCTGGTCTGAGGCAGTGCAAGAAACACTCAGATGCGAGGTTTTCAACCCTGCACAATTCAATGCCAAATACGTTGGTCTACGAGGATACTTTGAAAAATACCTGAACAGGATGGGCAACTGGACAAACCCAATATCACAGGTAGATGTGTTCAAAATTTTGAAAAGTTCTTTACCATCTCACATTAGAGAAAAATTAGTCACAACGCCAGAGCATGACGCTGAATATTTTCTGTCAGTGCTTGATTCTATCGACTAAATCTATGAGGAAAGACCTGTACCCAATAGAGCAACAGAAAATCAGGCACAACAGCAACATAGTTATGCAAATCAGTCAGTAAAACGTGATCTAAAAGCACAGCGAAGATGGTAGACACAACAGCAAAGTCACATACCAAGAGGTATCGAGTACGATAACGGGAACGGAAGAAACAAACGATTTAAAAGAAAATTTCAAAACGACAGGAGTAATTTCAACGCATGAGCGAATTACAATCCACTATCACAAGGCCCTATGCCGAACATGAACAGAAATAGTCAGCCACAGCAGTGGCCGACGTGCGGAACATTGCCATGGCTTAAACTGTACCGCAGCTAACCTTTGGACAGCAAAATAACGACACAGGAGCCAACGACACAAATTGGAGAAATACCCACACAGTGCAACTAACTGAAATTACTCCAGGTAATGAATTAAATCACACTACGCCGTCGGAGAATAGCAACTGGTTGTAGTTGAGCCCCATGGTATTGACCTATCAGAGGCTGGAATCATACTTGTTCCAGATGCGAGAAGAAGGTAAAGAAGTACCCAAGGTCGTCAGTTTAGCTAGTCACACATTATCAGAAGCAGAAAGATCTTAATCTGTGTCAGAAGTGGAAAGTTTAGCTGTAATATGGGCATTTAAAGAGTTTGAATATTTTTTGTGGGGCTAGAATACCAAAGTTTACTGTGACCATCAGTTACTGTCACTGTCATTCCTCTATTGCATCGCAGATTAGCTAGGTGGTGTCTGTATTTACAAGAATTCAGTTTTGAGATCATTAAAGGAAGTCAGGATGTAATTTCAGATGCCTTGTCTAGGATACCACAAGGTTTAGAGGAATTTAGTGAATTAACAGAGCAAGATGCAGAAATCAAATTGTTATTAATACAAGTACAACGCAATAGTCTTATTACCATAAGTTTTGTAAGCAAATGAGAATTATACAACAGCAAGATCACAGATGGAGTAAAGTCATGCAAAACCTTAAGCAAGATGAAGGTGAGAAGGTAAGTAAATGACATTTGGAGTACAAAGGCATTTTGTTTCATACAAAATGTGAAAAATCTTATCAATGGTGTGTGTGCGCATACCTGAAGATTATATTGACGAATTTATAAGACACACACATGAAGTATGGGGACATTATAGAGTAGGCAAATGTACTGAAAAAATTGCAACACTTTGTTATTTTCCATATTTGAAAAGGCGAGTCCTACAGGTATTAAGAAAGTGTGCAATATGCCAAAAATCAAAACAGTCCAATGTGTCAAACTATACTGAGCCACACCGAATATTCACAAAAAAACCTCTAGCTATAGTATCCCTGGACATAGCTGGTCCATACCAAAGAAGTAAAGGAGGGGTAAAATACATAGTAGCACTATACGATATTTTCTCGAAATATATAAAAATGTATGCCATTAAAAATGCAACAGCCACAAATATCAGGAAAAGAATTGAGGGAGAATATTTGAGAAGAGTAGGTAAACCAAAGGTACTACTAACTGATAATGCTTCATATTTCCTTGGGCAAAAGTGGAAGCAATTTATGACCTAACAGGGCATAAAACATGTATAAGTAAGTTTTTTTCACCCAGAAGCAAGCCCAGTAGAACGGTTTATGAGGATATACACTCCTCACAAACACACCCGATGTGTGGAATACGTAACTCCTTTCATGCAAGTTGTCAATAGCCTTCCACATTCTTCAACAGATTTCACACCTAACAAATTGATGATCTGGACAAAACAAACGAATGAATGGAGTCGCCCATAACATATGTACCCACTACAGAAAATGCACAGAAGAAGATAATTACGTCGAGAGTAGCAGGTACCTCGGGTAAACAATTTAGTTATAAGGATATTTATACAAAGTTCAAAGGCAAACAAGAAATGAAATATGCATCATTGCAGTGTATCTCTGTGACAATTATCAGTACCTATTCACTGCAGAGTACACATAAACATTTAAGCGTGAGATTTTGCAAAACCAATTAATTTTTATCGTGTCACACGAAAGCTTGAATAACGACATTTCCAGGTATTTGAGAAAGATAAGTCTACGCTGGTTGAAACTTCTTCATATTTCAGAGTAAGCTACATGTGAATTGAAGTAAAAAGCACTAGCACATGAAGAAACAACATGATAGTACGTGAATGATTAGTCAGTGCACATTATTTCCATGAAATAAAAGTTCCTTGGCAACTAGTCCATGATTGTACGAGCAACATATCCTCATAAATCCTTGAACCAGTAGATGAGTATTTCCTGCCTCCCACAAAAATAAAGGAGGCAGCGCCAAGTGTAGTTAGGCCAGCAATGTGTAATGTTTTAGTCCTATTTCCAATGTTTTTCTTCCTCCTCTACCTAAGGAAGAAATAAGCCCCCATAAGCGATAAAAGCCTATTATAAAATGAAGTATAAATGTATCATATGCTTGTATTGTGTCATAATAATGTGTTATGTAATTTGTTTGTATATGTGATGTGAACGAAGGTAAGTTAAAAATAAACAACAAACTGTAGTAACAGAACCCAGTTAATGAAAAGTTTATGACGTTTTAAAACTTAAGAAATTTGTGTTCATAGTATAAGCAATGGGTGCAATGTCAGCCATAGGTATAAGCTATCACGTTATGTATATTGTTGTAACTTAATACTTGTATGAATTTTCACTGGAAACCAATTCTATGTGAAGGAATGAACTTGAAAAACAAGCATTGATGCAATGTTTTGAGTGGCTATATGTGTCTTTGAACAATTAGACAGTCAAGTGAAGTGACATTAACATACGTGTGCAATGAAATAATTTCTGTGTATTGTGGCTCACAACACTTGATACAATAGTGAACTATAGTTGTTTGAGCCAGTACTTACCTCATCAACGGATGCTGTTGGTCAGGGTTCTCTCCTTTGTAAATGCGAGTACGACAGGTTATAATGACGCCTGGGCCGTAAAAATGGAGATCTTCTGCAAAGCGTCAGATTTTGAACAATAAACACACACCCAGTGCACCCAGAATGCAGACAAGCGCCACAGCAATTCTTTAATGTGTGGTACTCAGGTGAAAGTTCACACTCAGTGTGAAATCAACAAGAAGAAAACGAATGCACACATGTGTGACAGTAGCAGCTAACATCTTGACCATTAGCGACTAGGGCTCAGCCGCCAAACCTGCCAGTACACAACTGCGAAACCCAGCAGTGAGGCCGAAGCAAACTGAACATTGTTGTCAGCACGCTAAATTCAAATATGTAATGGACTAACAGATTATGTAAATAATCTTTTAATATCTTGTAGAACTCTAATATACATAGAATAAGCTGACATATTCATTCCCTTAAATAAAAGAGAAGCCTACAAATAAAGGGCATAGACCCCTATTGGCGAATTTAATTATAAGTTACGCACATACATAAACACTGTAAATCTCCATACCACATCAACATACAGTATTTGCACAGTTGTGTAGGTACATGGTGAAACCTGCCCAGAATAGTAAAGTTAAAATTTATTAAAAACAGAAAAATGAAACAGCGATTGACCGTAAGCATCAGCAAAGATATTAATTACGAATGTGCGGTAAGGCACAGCAAGTGAAAAAAATCATCATTCATTTTTCTTTGTACATGATTTTGTTTTTCACTCTCTCATATGTAGAAGGATGGTGAAGTTGTATAGCTTAAAGTATGAAGTATTAAGAGTGTTATATATTATGGGTGTGTATAAATTATAGAGGACTTAACAACAGTATTAAGGATTTTTTATTGAAGTTCAAATGTTCAAATGTGTGTGAAATCTTATGGGACTTATCTGCTAAGGTCATCAGTTCCTAAGCTTACACACTACTTAACCTAAATTATCCTAAGGACAATCACACACACCCATACCCGAGGGAGGACTCGAACCTCCGCCGGGACCAGCCATACAGTCCGTGACTGCAGCGCCTTAGACCGCTTGGCTAATCCCGAGTGGCTTTTATAGAAGTGAAGTGGATCCAAGTAAGGAGAATTTTCTTCATATTTTGACACACACTGGTGTCCTTGAAGTCGGCTGCCTGCTTCTACAATTGAAATGTAAGAGAGAAAGTCCAATTAGCCTAATTTGTATGAGCAGAACATTTCTAACAACGCAATAATATCGACGTTTTAAATTTTTCTTTCCATTCATATATGTATATTTTTTATTATTATAACACACCAATTCAGAATGAGGCTGCATGAACATTTGCATGATGTAGAAGTGTGCATTGCTGAAACAGTGGCAAAACGATGTAATGGCGTAAAGTTTAGCCACAACGATTTCATGAACAACATGAGCAAAGAAATCAATGCACTAAAAAATAATATGAAATAGTTGGAATAAGGCACATCTATTTTTGACGAGGACAACAGATCCAATGTTGTCGGTAACTGCAATAGTCACATTAAAGTAAAACTGGAGCTATCAACAAACCAACCAATGTTGTGAATGCCCAAGTATGACTCACTGTTAGGACAATACCCTGTTTTCCCGCCTACTTTATGGAAAAAACATGCTGCGACAGAGGTACTTTGTTATCTTTACACTGGGCGAAGAGAAAATCCATCCTCTGGTATTTATAAAAGCTTTTAGAGGTGTCATTCTGAATAACTGGAACTAAATCAACAAGATTAAATTTGCACTAGGACATATGTGGGCTACTCAACACTATAGACCACTGAAGCATCAGAAAAATATTCAACATATGACAACACTGAAAAATCTTACCTAGGCAAGTACTGGTTGAAGTTTCATCAGGAAAGGCTAAGGAAAGAAGTGTTCAACTTTGCAGCATACAATGTGAAGCAAGGCACATTGTATGCTCCTTAGAAAAATATCTAATGAGACTAAATACTGGGACCAGAAAATGGCATCTACTGATGTATTATATATACTAAAGGGAAAGCACCCATTACATATCAGGGAAAAGCTAATTATAGATTCTGACAATGATGTGGATGAATTTTTGTCCACTGTGGACATGTTGAACTTCCTTGATAAATGTAGGAAAGTGCCCACATGACTCATGATAAAAATTGTTGACACAAACTAAGACAAAACAGTCAGTATTCTCATTACAGTTCATGAGACTGGCAGTAGCTACTGATGCAACAGAATATATATGGTGAATAGCAAATGAATAATAACGTAAACTAAGTTCAAAGTTGTCCACAGAAAATAAAATGACATGTGATCGGCAGTACCTGTTCAAATTGAAGAAATAGGAACACCAGTTGTTTAGTCGGCCATGCAATTGATAGTAGTTTCTTCCAACTGGTCCAGACAAATTATTGAGCAGAAGAAGAACCTGACTTTATCCATCAGTGCATACACAATTACAGGTAACCGTAGCCACATGTAATAAAGCTCTAGAGTTACAGAATTGGATAACAGTGGAACTGGCCTGTATGTCACACCTTCCCAGTAGTTGACGACCTGGTTGCTGATTGCTTTCCAGGCATCGACTTCCTTCTGGAAACTGACAGCATAAAAGCATATAAGGAATATTGGTTTCACATCCTGGAGGTTGTATCATGGAAGTACCATCATAAACTTCAGCTGAAGACTGCAGCCGTTTCTGTGAGCAGGTGAAAGTACATATAGTGTGGATCAAAGCTGTAGCCACATGTCTTAGCACGTTGGATAGCTGCAGTGGCAATGATTTAACAAAGTAAATGAGTCAGGTCAGATTTTAGACCAAAAACTTTCTTCCTAGCTGCAGTGATAAGTGTGTGTGTGTGTGTGTGTTGGTAGGTGGGTGGG
This sequence comes from Schistocerca cancellata, assembly GCF_023864275.1. Lineage (NCBI taxonomy): Eukaryota > Metazoa > Arthropoda > Insecta > Orthoptera > Acrididae > Schistocerca > Schistocerca cancellata. The sequence goes on from NC_064628.1 coordinate 896,074,600, forward strand.
TGTGCATGTGATTTATGTGTAGTATAGCACACGTTAGTTTTCCAAGTTTTTGTTAATAGTAAGAGCTTTTTACACATGCTAATCCAAAGTGATTTTAGTAATAATTACAAGGATCCACACCAGTTACTTAGTTGGGCAATCCATGGGTATTCTATACTGTAGGATAAAGTTTTTGGGGCATAATAGTCATATCCATTTGTATTTGTTATGAGCATGCAATGCTGATCAACTGAGGTTATGGATTTTTTGACACTGATTACTGTCCTGTATGGATTGAACGTGATTGTGCCGTGAATCTTTTTAGATTATTTTAAGAGCAAACTCACTGCAGAGTTTGACTGTGACTGATTGGCAACTATACCAACACAAAGAGAAGTGATTGTCCAGGCCCAGCTTGCAAACATATGACAAAGTAATTGATATATGTCTTCCTAATGAAAATAAGTATTTTGTATGCATGAGGTGCGATTATCAATCGACAGTTGGTATGGGTAAGTATTACGTGTTTAATTCCAATTAGTTCACTTTTGTTTGGTTACTGTACTCCTTGGCAGGTAAACATGTAATTTAATATTATTTACTCAATGGAATAATAATTAGCAATAACAAACTACGTCAGGGGTTGCAGTGTATACGATACCTGGTCGATTTCGCGGCTCCTGTCACGAAAGCGTCCATTTATTTATAGTAGTGATAGTATAAGTGTTTAGAGTTTATCTAGCAATGAACGATCTGCTTTGCCGTGCAAGGTTAATGAACTGAAGACTCTCACTGGAAGTTCAAGCTTATGCTACACTTACAATCACTCACTAATGCGACACAATGGCTTTTGTCACATGGATTATAGGCACACATATGTTTGCACTGTGGCACAGAGCTAAGCAATGTGTTTAAAGATATTGTGTTGCGACTGTTAGGATGAGGTAGCAAAGTTACTTTCGCAAAATCGCTGTTACACTAGGCATAGAAGTGGCTGCAAGAAAATGTACACTAAATGAATACTGAATGTTGAAGACAAGTTGAGATGACTTGTAACGATTATGTCGAACTGGTTGCCATTCTGAAGAAAGTCAAATTTTCAACATCATTAATAAACGTTATCTGAAAAACTGAAACATAAACCAAGGAAATAAAAACAAAAATAGAAGATACATACATGCATACATACGTACATTAATCCTTGTTCCATATGTCATGAATAACACATTTCTTGATGATGTGGAATGTGTCAATTTAACGTAAGTTTTCTTTACACAAAATAATTAATTTTTTTACAGTTACTACTTCATATCAAAGAATTCATCTTTTGAGTAGAAGCAGTTGTCATTCAGAAATTCTTTTAATTTGCTTTTACATGTTGGTTGGCTGTCTGTCAGACTTTTAATACTATTAGGCAAATGACCAAAAATTTTTTATGGCAGAATAGTTCACCCCTTTCTGTGGCACAGTGAGATTTAATCGATAATAGTGAAGATCATCCTTTCTTCTAGTGTTGTAGCTATGCACTTCACTGTTATTTTGGGATGGGTTATTAATGAAAAATTTCATAAGTGAATATATGTATTGTGAAGGTACTGTGAATATCCTGAGTTCCTTAAATAAATGTCTGCAAGGTGATCTTGGGTGGGCTCCAGCTATTACTGAAAGCAGTGATTGTGAATAGGCCTATTAGGCTAATTTACCGATATGTTTATCACCAAAATGTTCAATAACCCTGATAGCATAAGTAGCCAAACCTAACCGTTTCGTAGGTCATTGATGTGTTTCTTTCAATTCAATTTCTCATCAATGCACACACCCAGAAATTTTGAGTATTCTACCTTAGCAACAGACTTCCATTCATAGTCTATATTTATTAATGGTGTTATGGCATTTCCTGTACAGAATTTTATAAAATGTGTTTTCTCAAAATTTAGTGAGAGTCCATTTGCAGAGAACCACTTAATAGTTTTTAAAAGACAGTATTTGTAATTTCCTCGGCTGATTTTTGCTTCTTGGGTGGGATTACTATACTTGTATCACCAGCAAAAAGAAGTAACTTTGCATCTTCAGTAGTATAGAGTGGCAAGACGTTAATATATATTAAGAACAATAAGGGCCCAAGACTGAACCCTGTGGGACACCATTCTTGACACCTCCCCAGTTAGAGGACTCTGCTGGTTTTTTCAGACTATCTGTACTGTTAATTTCAACCTTCTGCAGTTTTCTATTTAAGTATGCATTAAACGATTTGTGCACTGTCCCACTCATACCACAATACTTAAGCTTATCTAGAAGAATTTCATGATTCACACAATCAGAAGCCTTTGAGAGATCACAAAATATCCCAATGGGGGATGTTCAGTTTTTCAATGAATTTCATATATGATCAGTGAGAGCACATATAGCATTTTTTGTTGAGAAGCCTTTCTGAAAACCAAACTTGACGTTTTGTTAATACTTCATTTTTACAAATATGTGATGCTACTCTTGAATACATTAGTTTTTCAAGAATTTTGGATAAAGCTGCCAGAATATGCATCTATTTAGAAACATTTCCATCCTTCTTAGCGTCTAGCAGTACCAATTGCACCTCCGGGTTAATTATTTGTTTTCTATTTTTATTACTTTACTCACTGCTAGGGTCACATCTTGCAATACATGTCCTTTTATGAAAAATATATGGCAATTTATGCGGAAAAATATGCTGTTGTAGAGGTCAGTGAGTCATGATATTATTTGTATTGAATTAAACTAATGTTTGCGATGACATTAAAGAAAACATTTGTCCCCAGAATCATATCTATTTTGGCACGCTTGCAGAGGTCGAGATTAGCAATTGTCAACCAAAATGATTATTCTACCTCGTTTGTCTATGATTGCAACACACTAGTGACATTGTCCATTATAGGACAAATTCTTACAATGCGAGAATATTAATTGTATGAGAGATATCAACATTACAAGTATATGAGACGGAAACAGTCATGCTTTTGTTTATGCAGTTCACAGGAAATGACATTTTACTGAGTTTCAAATTCAGTTTCTTGGTCATGCAACGCTTTTATATACAAGATAGCTATCTCACACTACCTACTGACATTGTACAAGTTTCTGTTTACACTTTCTGTCTGTAGTGTTGACAACAACTGTTACCAACAAGGTATTAAAACTATCATATGGTTTTCCCTTACTTGTCTGATTGGTCAAGGAACACCTTCTGGAGCCACCAGTTTGACTACATCTTGCAACAACTCACTTGTGGAGCAATATGTTGTGCTTCACGTACCTTACAGGTAGGAGCCTTGACCTTACTTGTAATGCGATCTGGCAGATTCACACAAAGCCCATCTTCTTTTTTGTAATAAATACCTATCGATTGTCGATATAGAGTGCTTGAAACCTCTTGCATTTAGTGACAGCATGAGATATGTTACAAAATTACTCCCTTTACTATAAGTGTCACCTGATGTGCCTCACATGTCTCATTTGATTTATGTTATTTAAAGTAGTTGCAAATCCTTTGAGGTGTTGTCCCTGAATCTGATCAGCTCAAGTGCCTGACATTTTGTCTCCAGAAAGGTGAGCAGTCGATTTAAAGTAGCGAATGGACTCAGACGTTTATATCTCCCACTCATGCCTAGCTGTGGCTCGCAAAATAGCTTCTGATAGAATCACTGCGTGAACTGAGGAGTCAGGTTAACAGCCTCTAAGGCTTTCAAATGACTACATAAATAATTAATTAGGTAAGTGTAATTACTGGCTACATTAGTGCTTACTGTAGGAGGCAAGGCTAACGAAGGCTTTGCATGCATGTCTGTAAATAATTTGGGTTTTCACATCTCTCCATGATAAGCCTCCAAGCAACATTGTCTTTCGTACCCAGTCAAGTGGAAGTTTCTGATGTGACATATATCTTTAAGGAGATCCTTTATTTCAACTCATAAAGTAGAACTGAAATAATTAAATTGTCAGTTGGTTATGCTTCATAATTAAACTGAAAAGGCATTTCTGTTTGATGCTTCTTAAGGTAGTAGCCTTCAAAGGCTGACCAAGAGATGACACTGCCTGAAGTATTTGATGATTCCCTAGACTGTGAGCCAGCCAGTGTGGCTGAGCGGTTCTAGGCACTACAGTCTGGAACCGCGCGACCGCTACGGTCGCAGGTTCGAATCCTGCCTCGGGCATGGATGTGTGTGATGTCCTTAGGTTAGTTAGGTTTAAGTAGTGCTAAGTTCTAGGGGACTGATGACCTCAGACGTTTAGTCCCATAGTGCTCAGAGCCATTTGAACCTAGATTGTGGTAGGTGACCACACGTCTTCTTTAAACTGTTGACAGTAAAGTCAATGAAGTCCCATGAATCCCCAAATTATGTACTGTCGTTGCTATGGTCTTCAACTTAATCTCCAATTTCTAGCTGCACTTACACTAACTCAAAATCAACTTGAATCTCCATCAGTTTACATAATTTTGTTTCCAGCATTTCAATACTGACTACCTGCAGCTGCCATCCACCATGCTGCAGTAAGACAAAAGCTTCGAAGGTGTGTAGATGGTTAAGGATTATTTACGAATTTCAGATTATAAATCTTATGTCAAGGACCACAACATTAACTTAAATAGAGAGCTGCATGAGGGGCAGTCAAATAAAAAAGAGATACATGGGCTAAAATAAGTACACTGTTTATTTTTTCAAAAGTAATCGCTATAACTAATAGTTCATTTATCCCTCTGTGATACAAGACGGTCAATCCCCTTACGGAAAAATGTTTTTTGTTGTCTACAGAACCATGATGGTGCAGGCACACACCTCTTTGTCCGAAGCAAATCTATAGTCACAAATGTTTTTCTTGACGGCAAAAAAATATGGAAATTACATGGTGAGAGATCAGGATTGTATGCGTGATGCTTTTCAGCAAAACTCTGCTGAATAGCTGAGGCAACAGGTGTGATAGCTCCGGGAAAGCCATGATGACCTTTATCTTTGACTACAGGGACCCACTGCACATCGGCTCTGAAACACAGCACCACAGTGGTACATGGACACTTTGCAAAAACAGAAGCGCGCTATGAAGCACAAACGTCCAGGAATGTTGATGGACGTCATCACTCTGTTCCAGGATAATGCCCTCTCAGATGTTGTCTTGGTGGTTTCAACTTCACTGCAGAAGTTTCGCCCTTACACATTATCCACACAGTCTCGAATCTTCCCCATACAGTTATCATATTTTTGAAGCCCTGAAGACAGATATTTGCGGTCATCGATTTGCTTCAGACAAAGAGGTGCACGCCTGGGTATAATCATGTTTCTGCAAGCGACCGCAAACATTCTTCTATGAAGGCAATGATCATCTTGTCTTATAGTGGGATAAATGGATTAACAGTTATGGCGATTACTTCTGAAATAATAAACAGTTAGTTTACTTACATTTTTCCCATCTGTCTCGTTTTCATTTGACTGTCCCTTATAGATCTACATCTACATCTATACTCCGCGAGCCACCTTACGGTGTGTGGCGGAGGGTACTTATTGTACCACTATCTGATCCCCCCTTCCCTGTTCTATTCACGAATTGTGCGTGGGAAGAACGACTGCTTGTAAGTCTCCGTATTTGCTCTAATTTCTCGGATCTTTTCGTTGTGATCATTACGCGAGATATATGTGGGCGGTAGTAATATGTTGCCCATCTCTTCCTGGAATGTGCTCTCTCGTAATTTCGATAATAAACCTCTCCGTATTGCGTATCGCCTTTCTTGAAGTGTCCGCCACTGGAGCTTGTTCAGCATCTCCGTAACGCTCTCGCGCTGACTAAATGTCCCCATGACGAATCGCGCTGCTTTTCGCTGGATCATGTCTATCTCTTCTATTAATCCAACCTGGTAAGGGTCCCATACTGATGAGCAATACTCAAGAATCGGACGAACAAGCGTTTTGTAAGCTACTTCTTTCGTCGATGAGTCACATTTTCTTAGAATTCTTCCTATGAATCTCAACCTGGCGCCTGCTTTTCCCACTATTTGTTTTATGTGATCATTCCACTTCAGATCGCTCCGGATAGTAACTCATAAGTATTTTACGGTCGTTACCGCTTCCAATGATTTACCACCTATGGCATAATCGTACTGGAATGGATTTCTGCCCCTATGTATGCGCATTATATTACATTTATCTACGTTTAGGGAAAGCTGCCAGCTGTCGCACCATGCATTAATCCTCTGCAGGTCTTCCTGGAGTACGTACGAGTCTTCTGATGTTGCTACTTTCTTGTAGACAACCGTGTCATCTGCAAATAGCCTCACGGAGCTACCGATGTTGTCAACTAAGTCATTTATGTATATTGTAAACAATAAAGGTCCTATCACGCTTCCTTGCGGTACTCCCGAAATTACCTCTACATCTGCAGATTGTGAACCGTTAAGAATGACATGTTGTGTTCTTTCTTCTAGGAAATCCTGAATCCAATCACAAACCTGGTCCGATATTCCGTAAGCTCGTATTTTTTTCACTAAACGTAAGTGCGGAACCGTATCAAATGCCTTCCTGAAGTCCAGGAATACGGCATCAATCTGCTCGCCAGTGTCTACGGCACTGTGAATTTCTTGGGCAAATAGGGCGAGCTGAGTTTCACATGATCTCTGTTTGCGGGATCCATGTTGGTTATGATGAAGGAGATTTGTATTATCTAAGAACGTCATAATACGAGAACACAAAACATGTTCCATTATTCTACAACAGATTGACGTAAGCGAAATAGGCCTATAATTATTCGCATCTGATTTATGACCCTTCTTGAAAATAGGAACGACCTGCGCTTTCTTCCAGTCGCTAGGTACTTTACGTTCTTCCAGCGATCTACGATAAATTGCTGATAGAAAGGGGGCAAGTTCTTTAGCATAATCACTGTAGAATCTTAAGGGTATCTCGTCTGGTCCGGATGCTTTTCCGCTACTAAGTGTTAGCAGTTGTTTTTCAATTCCGATATCGTTTATTTCAATATTTTCCATTTTGGCGTCCGTGCGACGGCTGAAGTCAGGAACCGTGTTACGATTTTCCGCAGTGAAACAGTTTCGGAACACTGAATTCAGTATTTCTGCCTTTCTTCGGTCGTCCTCTGTTTCGGTGCCATCGTGGTCAACGAGTGACTGAATAGGGGATTTAGATCCGCTTACCGATTTTACATATGACCAAAACTTTTTAGGGTTCTTGTTTAGATTGTTTGCCAATGCTTTATGTTCGAATTCGTTGAATGCTTCTCTCATTGCTCTCTTTACGCTCTTTTTCGCTTCGTTCAGCTTTTCCTTATCAGCTATGATTCGACTACTCTTAAACCTATGATGAAGCTTTCTTTGTTTCCGTAGTACCTTTCGTACATGATTGTTATACCACGGTGGATCTTTCCCCTCGCTTTGGACCTTAGTCGGTACGAACTTATCTAAGGCGTACTGGACGATGTTTCTGAATTTTTTCCATTTTTGTTCCACATCCTCTTCCTCAGAAATGAACGTTTGATGGTGGTCACTCAGATATTCTGCGATTTGTGCCCTATCACTCTTGTTAAGCAAATATATTTTCCTTCCTTTCTTGGCATTTCTTATTACACTTGTAGTCATTGATGCAACCACTGACTTATGATCACTGATACCCTCTTCTACATTCACGGAGTCGAAAAGTTCCGGTCTATTTGTTGCTATGAGGTCTAAAACGTTAGCTTCACGAGTTGGTTCTCTAACTATCTGCTCGAAGTAATTCTCGGACAAGGCAGTCAGGATAATGTCACAAGAGTCTCTGTCCCTGGCTCCAGTTCTGATTGTGTGACTATCCCATTCTATACCTGGTAGATTGAAGTCTTCCCCTATTACAATAGTATGATCACGAAACTTCTTCACGACGTTCTGCAGGTTCTCTCTGAGGCGCTCAACTACTACGGTTGCTGATGCAGGTGGTCTATAGAAGCATCCGACTATCATATCTGACCCACCTTTGATACTTAGCTTAACCCAGATTATTTCACATTCGCATTCTCTAATAACTTCACTGGATATTATTGAATTCTTTACTGCTATAAATACTCCTCCACCATTGGCGTTTATCCTATACTTGCGGTATATATTCCATTCTGTGTCTAGGATTTTGTTACTGTTCACTGCCGGTTTTAACCAACTTTCCGTTCCTAATACTATATGCGCACTACTTCCTTCAATAAGAGATACTAATTCAGGAACCTTGCGATATCAGCAGGATATCGCAGTAGAGGCCACACAGAATACTGTGGTCGGTAGACGCATAAACGGCAGGGAATTCATGGGGATTGCGGTAGTAGTGCGGGTTGTAAGAAGGCGCTGTAGGGGAAGTGCCGTTCTAAACTGAAGCCTACGTTCAATGTTGTTTCTTCCGCCCCCACACTTGCATGGGGACCATCCAAAAAGATCTGTCACCTCTGATTTGGTTAGCATCTGAAAAGCATTCAGTCGAATATCCAGTGATTTATTTTCACCTGTATTGTTAACCATTTGTAACTTTCAGAGAAGCGTCACGAGTAGCGAATTTCGAGTAAAACTTACACATTTCTTCTGTTGTCATATTAAACTTGCTGCTTTTGCCAAAACACAGCGGAGTTTACACAGTCTCACCTCACTAACATGTTGTGCAGACGCAATTGCGAGAGAATTCTGAAACAGTGGTCTATTAAATTTATTAAGTGAAGAACTCAGGAAAAGTGAGGTCAGTATCTCATGAAAACGCACATCTTTGGCTCAAAATAAATGTGTGATGTGTTCCAAAACCCATAGCATTTCTTGTTTCTCCAGCTATCGATGCCCTTCAAAATTACATTCTTTTATCGAAAAAGTCTCTAGTTAGTGGAATAACAAGGCAGATAATGTAGTTTTGCACAATAACCACACTTCAAAATAATCTCCTATTTGCGTGCTATCATTTGCCAAAATCTCATTTAGGTATGTAAAGTAGTTTATGAAATACGAAGAAAGTTGTGGATATTTCATTTTGGCTTAAGCGCTGGCGTGGTGCGATCGCAAATAAGTGTGCTACGTCAGATCAGTTTTCTCGAGACTTGTGACAGATACAGACCTCCATCCAAGTCTAAAGAAAATTTCAATATGTTAGCTAAATTTGTTATGCAGCTATATATTATGTAATATGTACCAAATGCAATATCATAGCGACCCCTATTTTTCACTGAAGACTTTTTCGTATTTCGTGCGGTGTCTTACTTCCACGTAAATATCACAGTAATTATGAGCATCAATGAAATGATGGGCACATCGTCATGAACCTGACATGTAAAGCTACAACTAAAGCAAAAACTAATAATTTGGGAAAGACTGTAGGGTGTGTGCCTTAATCCCGTCATCACCGACCATCCAAAAGGTGGCAAATACTGTTGGCCTCCCCTTCCAGATCAATGAATGAACCTGGACGAATATTGGTCACTGCGTGTTGGCACATTATCATGCATGGACTGTGCTTCGTTAGAAGAGGCATATATAACCAAAATAATTGCTTCCTTCACATACAGTGTGTCCGAAAAGACATACCCTGATTACATAAATTGATAACTCAGGCTAGAAATAAGATACAAATATGAAACTTGTGTCGAATTGTTTACAACTATCTAAGTTTTTTTCGCAGTATGTAAGTAGCGGATGAGGTGCATTGCCCAAGAAGCCATGTTAAGCAATCAGGAGAAGGCACAGTGTGTCATGTGGTACCATGAGACACAATCACCAACCACAGTGCAGAGACACTTCCAGACAACATTTGGAAGGAATTCACCTGATGTCAAGAGCATTAAAGCCTGGTATGAGAAGTTCAAGAACACAGGATCGGTTGCTGACCTTCCGAAGTCTGGTCGACCAAGAACCTCACCAGACAGGGTGGAAGCTGTAAGGCAGTCTTTTCTGTGATGTCCGAAGAAATCGGTGCACAGGGCTTTACGTGAATTACAGGTGCCAAAAAGCTCTCTCCATGACATTTTACACAAACGTTTATTGTTTCATGCATACAAAGTGCAAATCGTTCAGGCCTTGTTGTCCAATGACAGTACATGTCAATATGACTTTGCGGTCGAAATGCTATCACGTATTGAGGACGATGATGGTTATCTCAGACGAATTGCCTTTTCCGACAAAGCGACCTTTTTTTTTGTCAGTGGAGTAGTGAATCGCCATAAAGTGCGCATTTGGGGTTCACAACCCCCTAGCGAGATCATGGAGTGCACCAGAGGCAGTCCAAAGGTGAATGTTTGGTGCGCGCTATTGCACGATCGAATTATAGGGGCCATTCTTCTTCACTGAGGCTATCATCACATTTGCAGTGTATCTGGACATGTTGCAACTGTGTGCTGTTCCTTAGCTGCTTCAGTATCACCCTGATGTCTTGTTTCAGCAAGACGGTGCACCGCCTCATTGGGGTTTGGAGGTCCATGCCTATCTCGATATGACATTTCCTGGGTGATGGATTCGTCGTGATGGTCCAAAGGTTTGGCCTCCACGCTCTCCTGACATAACTCCATTAGACTTCTTTTAATGGGGTTATGCCAAGGACGAGGTCTACCAAACACATGTATCAGATCTCGAAACCCAGGGGCAACGGATAACCACAGTCGTTGAATCGATCCCTCCAGTGATGTTGGCTAATGTGTGGATGGAAATTGAATATCGCCTAGATGTGTTACGTGCTACCATGGGTGCTCATGTGGAAGTTTACTGATGTGTGAAAAAAACTTTCATAGTTTGTAAACAATTAGACACCAGTTCCACATTTGTATCTTACTTCTAGCCTGAATTATCAATTATGTAATCAGGGAAAGACTTTTCAAACACCATGTACATTACAAATTTTACAATTTCTCTTGTGGTTTTGTTTCCGCAAATGATAACAAAAAATTTTGTAATCCAGAAACATTTCTTGTACTTTCTATCACTACTGCATGTATCCTGCAGGAAACTGACAAGCATTTGCAACACGATACCCTAAATCTGTCTCCTTATCTGTGGTGCCAAAACAGACCCTTGTAACACCCATAGGCACAGATAGTTTTCTGGAAAACTCGATATTTAAGCCCTGTTGAAAGAAACATACTGTCCCATTTGCAGTATGTCTCCATGAAACTGATTGGCAACATAAACGCTAGTAGTCAATGCAACAGTTTGGATACCAAGTATGTAACAATTTATTTTGTTGTAGATTGTGATGTCCCCACCCCCCATGAACCATGGACCTTGCCGTTTGTGGGGAGGCTTGCGTGCCTCAACGATACAGATAGCCATACCGTAGGTGCAACCACAACGGAGGGGTATCTGCTGAGAGGCCAGACAAATGTGTGATTCCTGAAGAGGGGCAGCAGCCTTTTCAGTAGTTGCAGGGGCAATAGTCTGGATGATTGACTGATCTGGCCGTGTAACGCTAACCAAAACGGCCTTGCTGTTGTGGTGCTGCGAATGACTGAAAGCAAGGGGAAATTACAGCCGTAATTTTTCCCGAGGCCATGCAGCATTACTGTATGATTAAATGATGATGGCATCCTCTTGGGTAAAATATTCCAGAGGTAAAATAGTCCCCCATTCGGATCTCCAGGCAGGGACTACTCAAGAGGACGTCGTTATCAGGAGAAAGAAAATTGGCGTTCTATGGATCGGAGCGTGGAATGTCAGATCCCTTAATCGGGCAGGTAGGTTAGAAAATTTAAAAAGGGAAATGGATAGGTTAAAGTTAGATATAGTGGGAATTAGTGAAGTCCGGTGGCAGGAGGAACAAGACTTTTGGCCAGGTGAATACAGGGTTATAAATACAAAATCAATTAGGGTTAATGCAGGACTAGGTTTAATAATGAATAAAAAATAGGAATGCGGGTAAGCTGCTACAAACAGCATAGTGAACACATTACTGTGGCCAAGATAGACACGAAGCCCATGCCTACTACAGTAGTACAAGTTTATATGCCAACTAGCTCTCGAGATGATGAAGAAATTGATGAAATGTATGATGAGATAAAAGAAATTATTCAGGTAGTGAAGGGAGACGAAATTTTAATAGTCATGGGTAACTAGAATTCGACAATAGGAAAAGGAAGAGAAGGAAACGTAGTAGGTGAATATGGATTAGGGCTAAGAAATGAAAGAGGAAGCCGCCTGGTAGAATTTTGCACAGTGCATAACTTAATCACAGCTAACACTTGGTTCAAGAATAATGAAAGAAGGTTGTACACATGGAAGAAGCCTGGAGTTACTAGAAGGTATCAGATAGATTATATAATGGTAAGACAGAGATTTAGGAATCAGGTTTTAAATTGTAAGACATTTGCAGGGGCAGATGTGTCTCTGACCACAATCTATTGGTTATGAACTCTAGATTAAAACTGAAGAAGCTGTAAAAAGGTGGGAATTTAAGGAGATGGGACCTGGATGAACTGAAAGAACCAGAGGTTGTACAGAGTTTTAGGGAGGGCATAAGGGAACAGTTGACAGGAATGGGGGAAAGAAATACAGTAGAAGAGGAATGGGTAGCTTTGAGGGATGAAATAGTGAAGGCAGCAGAGGATCACGTAGGTAAAAGGACGAGGGCTAGTAGAAACCCTTGGGTAACAGAAGAGATACTGAATTTAATTGATGAAAGGAGGAAATATAAAAATGCAGTAAATGAAGCAGGCAAAAAGGAATACAAACGTCTCAAAAATGAGATCCACAGAAAGTGGAAATTGGCTGAGCAGGGATAGCTCGAGGACAAGTGTAAGGATGTAGAGACTTGTCTCACGAGGGGTAAGATAGATACTGCCCACAGGAAAATTAAAGAGACCTTTGGAGAAACGAGAACCACTTGCATGAATATCAGATGGAAACCCAGTTCTAAGCAAAGAAGGGAAAGCAGAAAGGTGGAAGGAGTATATAGAGGGACAATATTATGGAAATGGAAGAGGATGTAGATGAAGGTGAAATGGGAGATATGATACTGCGTGAAGAGTTTGACAGAGCACTGAAAGACCTAAGTCGAAACAAGACCTCGGGAGTAGACAACATTCCATTAGAACTACTGACAGCCTTGGGAGAGCCAGTCCTGACAAAACTCTACCATCTGGTGAGCAAGATGTATGAGACAGGCGAAATTCCCTCAGACTTCAAGAAGAATATAATAATTCCAATCCCAAAGAAAGCAGGTGTTGACAGATGTGAAAATTACTAAACTATCAGCTTAATAAGTCACAGCTGCAAAATACTAACGCGAATTCTTGACAGACGAATGGAAAAACTGGTAGAAGCCGACCTCGGGGAAGATCAGTTTGGATTCCGTAGAAATGTTGGAACATGTGAGGCAATACTGACCCTACGACGTATCTTAGAAGAAAGATTAGGAAAGGCAAACCTACGTATCTAGCATTCGTAGAATTAGAGAAAGCTTTTGACAATGCTGACTGGAATACTCTCTTTCAAATTCTGAAGGTAGCAGGGGTAAAATACAGGGAGCGAAAGGCTATTTACAATTTGTACAGAAACCAGATGGCAGTTAGACGAGTCGAGGGACATGAAAGGGAAGCAGTGGCTGGGAAGGCGGTGAGACAGAGTTGTAGCCTCTCCCTGATCTTGTTCAATCTGTATATTGAGCAAGCAGTAGAGGAAACAAAAGAAAAGTTCGGAGTAGGCATTAAAATCCATGGAGAAGAAATAACAACTTTGAGGTTCGCCGATGACATTGTAATTCTGTTAGAGACAGCAAAGGACTTGGATAGCAGTTGAACGGAATGGACAGTGTCTTGAAAGGAGGGTATAAGATGAACGTCAACAAAAGCAAAACGAGGATAATGGAATGTAGTCGAATTAAGTCGGGTGATGCTGAGGGAATTAGATTAGGAAATGAGACACTTAAAGTGGTAAAGGAGTTTTGCTATTTGGGAAGCAAAATAACTGATGATGGTCGAAGTAGAGAGGATATAATATGTAGACTGGCAATGGTAAGGAAAGCGTTTCTGAAGAAGAGGAATTTGTTAACATCGAGTATAGATTTAAGTGTCAGGAAGTCGTTTCTGAAAGTATTTGTATGGAGTGTAGCCATGTATGGAAATGAAACATGGACGATAAATAGTTTGGACAAGAAGAGAATAGAACCTTTCGAAATGTGGTGCTACAGAAGAATGCTGAAGATTAGATGGGTAGATCACATAACTAATGAGGAGGTACTGAATAGGGTTGGGGAGAAGAGAAATTTGTGGCACAACTTGACTAGAAGAAAGGATCGGTTGGTAGGACATGTTCTGAGGCATCAAGGGATCACCAATTTAGTATTGGCAGGTATAGTGGAGGGTAAAAATCGTAGAGGGAGATCAAGAGATGAATACACTAAGCAGATTCAGAAGGATGTAGGCTGCAGAAGGTACTGGGACATGACGAAGCTTGCACAGGATAGAGTAGCATGGAGAGCTGCATCAAACCAGTCTCAGGACTGAAGTCCACAACAACAACAACAGATTGTGATGTAGGTATATTCCATATTTTAATATCAGTTTGCTTTGTTCATACGTGCTTTATTCATACACAATATTTATTAACAGTGGCATGTCTAAGCAAGGGATGTAAACTTTCTTCAATAGGCATCTACATTGTTAAGAACACTTGCTTTTACGAATTACACTCATTTAACGATTTGGCTAGTGATGTCACATCCAAACCACAATCAAGTCTATATCTGAAAGCAGAGTTGTCAATGAAGTACAACACTTAGAACTGACATGGAGAGCATGTTTATGAGTGACGCCAATATATAGCCAGAACACACCTGTATTCTTACACAGGGAGAATTGCTGTTTATACAAACATCGAATATTCTAGAATGCTGGTATTTATACAGACACTGATATACAGACACAAGATATACTAAATAACTAACACCTGCTGATAGACAGCTCGCTAACATGCGATGCTAACCATGGCACCACACTGTGTACGCCATAACTCGTGACACTGCCCCCTCATCTGGAGAAAAAGTGACTTGCTGTTTCAGAAATTCTCACTGGAGACGACTACAGCACCCTAGATACAGATCTTGTCAACAGTCCACTGTATGATGACACTGGCAAATCCTCGCCTTCTGGTGACGAGTATCAGGGCAAAGCTGGCGTGGCCCACCTGTGCATTGATGCCAAATCTATTCAAGATGGCGGATCCAAGAAGGTGGCAGTAGATGTGGCAATGTTACAATGACATCATGGTGAGGAGTTCAAATTTTCGGGGAAAAATAGGTCAATTGGGCTACCTCCACTAACCTAACTCAATCTGTCTCCCTCCCCCTCGTCTCCCCACCCCTCTGGGCTGACAGATAGGATGGACATAAGTCTTTATTTCGTATGCACTGTTTATTTAAACAATTTGGGTCATCATAAACAGTAGTTCCCTCCAGTGTGTTCGCCAGGAGGTACAGAGTCCAACTGACCCAGTTCACAACACCACCACCAGAGGACGCAGTTGGCCCTCCCCCTCTTCCCTTCCATGACGTAATCCAAGATGGAGATCAGGGGAAAAATGGTGGGAAAATTATTCCATCAGTGTCTAGCTGCTAGACTGGGATGACAGACATAATTGTTTAATGTCTGCACTATGTGTTCAATGGAGAAGCATTTCCCACTTATAGGTAAAATGGGACTCGCTACACTTTCAGCTACCTGCTTTCAACTACATTTCAAGGTCATCCAACCAACCGCTTCCCACATCCGAAATACATGCGCATAAATCCTTCTATATAGGAAATTCTTTGGATTTTTGGTAGATTAGCGAATAAAACAGCTAAATATTCTCATACAAAATCTTTATTACCTTTTGCATATACGTTTACACACAGAAAACAGCTCTTTCCTTTTTTTGTTAGATGTAGTTCATAATGTCCTATCACAGCATCCAAAAGAAGAGATGATTGTTATTTTATGGTCATCTCATGAGGATGGACGGTGACCGACTAATAAAAAGAGTATGGAGTTTCATCCAATCTAAGAAAACAAGGCCAAGATGGTTTGAAGAAAGTGAAAAAGACTTTAGGCAGATTGGTATTTCAGAGAGAGAAATTCCTGACAGGAACAAATTTAGAAGGTTGGTGAACAACTACCAAGGTTTTAAAATGGCATCAATGTCCAAAGGACAGAGAGGACCATTATCAGAAGAGGATAAACAGGCACTCCTTGGTGGGCTCAGAAGATACTGGCAGGAAGTCAAAGCTGGAACAAGAACAAGACCTAGGCAGTAAAATGAAATTGGTTGTTACCATGCAGTCCATAGAGGCACGACTCGATAACAAATAATAAAGTCCAATTTAATTTTTAACTTATAACTTAAAATCCACATCTGAATCATCTATTTCTTTCTCCAGCTAATAATTTGACAAATACAGGGAAGGTAAATTCTCGAATTCTGATATATATGTTGTTTTCTTCCTGTGGAATACTTGTTTCATGGCTTAGCTCAGTTCCTTCCTGCAGTTCTTGTAGACGAGAGAATTTGGGAATTTTAATATTTCCTCTTAACTGCCCCATGACACTGTTTTAAAGCTTTCCAAATCTTTTTGTGTGTATGTCAGCAACTCTTCTGCTCCACATTCCTGCGGGATTTCTGTATAGAGCTTTAAGTTTACAATTTTTGCAAACGAGTGTCCATTAAATGTAGTTATTCCATCAGCTTTAAACTTGGCAAATTGCTGTTCAGTTGCTAGGTGGACAACACCCAGCCTGCCACACTTACGTTAGATGGAATATAACAATCGTTTTTAAGTCGATCCAAATGGGAATAGAGCTTATTACACACATTTTTCGTGTAACCCTTAACATAGTAAACATTCTCGACTCCATTGATTTCAGCCAGTACTCAAAAGTGATCAGTTCCCATTGCTGTTTAGTGTAAATACCAATATTTTATATTCTCCCTTCATAGCCAGATTTCTCCAAACAATATGTTTAAATCCTTATGTAAACCTGGCCTACACATCCGCAATAGCTTTTTCTTTTTCCAATTGCAGCTTATATTCTTCTGTTACGGCAGTCATTTTCTCCATATACTCCAGTTTTCACCTCTTTACTTCGAGGTCCTCCATTTCCAGTTTTCCTTTCCATACACTTAATACATTAACTACACTTAAAAGAGTACTTTCTTTAATGGGGAATAGTTTAAGTCTGTTTGATACACTGGTTCTTTTTCTTAGGACTTGTGGTATAACATTATTTATAGGAACCAGTTCCAATTCGGTGATATCTATATCAGACAGTATTGTGGAGAACAATATTCTAGACTGAGAAAAATAAGTTTCTCCTTCTTCAAGATGACATTTCTGTGCAATACTTATATTGCCTTTGTAGGAGTCAGAGTTAAGAGTCTCCGCGTAATTTACAGGTAGATAATTAAAACTGTATGCAGACAGAGAAGAACTTATAATCTTTTCTCAGTCTTGGCTAAGCAGCATGACATTACCAGGTTGGAGGCTACAATATACAACTACAGAATGGATCGTGTATTCGACCCTGTGCAAGAGTGTTTACGTGTGTTACGCACCAAAAAACAGTGTTTATTCTGTGCACTTGCCTCCATGTGACGTCAGTTAACTTACAATGTACACTACAATTGTTGTGTTGTGTTTAATAACGTTCTACAGTTTGTCTACGGGGATAATAGAAAAACCCGAAAATTGACTAATATACTAGTAAGTCTGCCAGATTCTCAAAACTCCCTTTTCATATCTATATAATGCAAATTGTTTAGATGCCTATCTTAACGATTTAATTCATATTTACTGTGGCTCATCTTCTGAAGCAACATTTATGACATCTTCAAGGTGTGATATTCTGCACCAGATTTAATATCTTCTGAAGCAGTTCGCAAAGTGTACCACAAGAAAAGTGCATCAGGCAGGCTGGGGCAGTTTAGAGTCCATGGTGGAGTTAAATATATCACACTAGTTCCTATGTGATCTACAAAGCAAACTACAGCTCTGTCTCTCTCTCTTTCTCGCTCTCTCTCTCCCTCTCTCTTTGTATACAACGATCTTTTTTTAAAGGATATTTCGAGTCAGACTGCTACCAGTTTTGTGACATCATAAATTTGTGTGTGTGAAATAGCTAGCATGTCTGCCTTATATGTCATACATCTCAATCATGTGACCAGAAATTAATCGTCTATTAACTTCAGCTGTATTTCTGGATCGATTCCCTTTCACGTACGTGCTTTGGAAGGAAGTTATCTCACATATGCTGGTATCTGACAGTTGGTTCATGCATACAGACCACTGGAGATGTCTGTGAATGCAGACAGGAAATGTGCTTAAGATTAGCGCATGCTCGAGCACGCCGCTACTTCTCCGGGCCCTACTGCCAATGTGGGCCCTGGAGTGTGTGGCTGGGGAAGGGGTAGCGAGACGTGATTAGAGGTTTGAGATATGTTGAAGTGACCTGTGACGGTGTAATTTCGTGTTTCCTTCAGCAATTGCTTAAACATTCCACAAACAGCTATCGATTTCCTGACAAATTCTCTAAAAAACTATATTCCATACACCCCTTTGTTAATTTTTTTAATTAAACAACATTTCACACATTGTCTAAATTGTTTAAACAATATTCCACACAATGGAATCGATCAATCATTATTTTCAGAAAGGGGAGGGGGCAAGGAAAACTGAGATATATCGATTTAAATAATTAATTAATTAGTCAGTCAAATATTAGAGAGTCATGGGCACTATTCAATAACATGAAGCAGCCCCTGAATACCGAAGGTGACACAATTGAGCTGTTTTTCGTCATTTTTTTTAATAAATTTAATTTATTAGTCAATTGATTTGATATTAGAAGTGGTGTCAGGTCTTCGAGAGGGTGGGAGGGGGGTGACATGGAAAACTACATAACCAAACAATAAATTAAGGACCTGTCAGGCAAAAGGATGAATTATCCCCAGTGGGTCATAATCCTCTTAGCAGAACAATTGGTGAAGGACATCTCAATCAAAGGAGAACAATAGGTTTGCCCCTGAATGTATACTTACCCCTAGCATAGGTAACCAGCAATGTGTTGTTGCCCCACTCCTGTCGTGTTGCTATATCCCCTTCACTAAGATGAGCGTCAATAGTAACCTCTCCCTCGAAATTTTGCAACTGTCGGTTCGGTTTTCGGTTTGCACTTCTAGATTATAATACGGCTTCATATGCAGGACATGGGCAATGTCTCGATGCTTTTATCTTCTTGATGGTGGATCATAAACCTCATCTTCATATGTAACATACGACAAGTGATGAAGGAAAAGATATGGCAAAAAGCAGAGCTTTAATAAGTTTGAGGTAGTCCTACTTCCCACACAGACCAAAATATCCATATCACGTCTCCTGGGCTGTGTCTCTCTGTTCAGTGCTTGGTACTTTAGTGTTCTCAGTCCTTCTTCTGGGCCTCCAGGGTCCATACATGAGCCAAATGTCTTGCTTTTTCAGTACTGCTGGTGAGGTACTTCACTTATTCATCCTGAGTATCGCCAAAATGAAATGGGGACTGTGGATTTATTGCTGCTTCGGCCTCATGCTCGTGGAACAAAAAGAATGGTGTGAATTCTGTACTATCTTGCTTCGCTGTGTAGTTTGTAAATGTCATGGTGACTAGTACTGTATGCCCATCTCTCTGTCTGACATCAACATCAAGAGCTAATCTATTACCAACTCAAATAAGCGTTCAGTGAGGCCATTCGTCTGTGAATGGTAGGTAGTTGTCATCCTATGAGTGATATCATAACGTGGAATTATCTAGGATACTAATGTCAAGTATAGAACTTTTCCATGATTGGAGATCATCACATAGAATGCTCCACTTATCAAAATGGTATCTCATACAACGAATTATAAAATTTTCAGAGCTTAATCAGTAGGCACAGCCTTAGTATCAGCATAATGGTTGAGGTAGTCAGGGCACACTATTATCCATCGATTATTGTTTGTCAACTGGGGGGACCTCCCCCAAGAGGTCGATTTCAGTTCAAGGCAATGGCTCTGCTGCGCGCAGGATTGGTACCAGATGCCCTGGAAGTAAGCATGATAAGTGCTTCCATTGTGACATCCCTTAGAGTCACTCATATAGTGTCTAGCGGATTGGTAAAGGCTTGTTCAGTGATACATGAGTCTGATTATGTGTAGAGTTTTCACAAATCCTAAGTGACCATATGTTTGTGTTTTGTAGAGAACTACAGGATAGCTGACCACAGATGAGCCGGATTGATGAGAAACCATTTCTGTCCCATTGGATCATAGTTCCTCTTACACAAAGCTCTGTAATTAGTTGCAATTCTGCTTTGGTCAGCTCTCTTTCTTCAAGGATTCTATGGTTTTCGCATGATCTTCCCTCTGTTCAGCAACAGTGTGCTTTAATGCAATGATGACTGAGATTTCATCCATCTTGCTGTGCTCCCCCAAAGGATTTCTTGAAAAGCAGTCTGTGTTGTTGTGTTTGCATCCCCTTTTGTGTACCACTGTGATGTCATACTGAAGCCCCAGTTCCCATCTCACCAGTCGGCCTGACGGATTCTTCTGGTCATCAGCCAACAGAGAGAACTGTGGCCTGTCACAACAGTGAGTGCTTTGTCAAATAAGCATTACTGGAACTTGTTGATAGCCCAAACAACTGGAAGACACCCTTTCTCAGTTGTAGATTAGTTCATGCTAGACTTGGACACTACTCTGGAAGCATAAGGCATCACCTTTACAGCACCTTCCTGAATTTGGACTAGGACTGATCCTATTCCATAACCTTTTGCGTCAGTGTGAAGTTCTGTCTTGACATTCTTGTAATACTATTCTGGAACTGGAGAAGATGTTAGTGCATCCTTGAGGATAACGAAGTATCTGTCTTGTAACTCGCTCCAGTAATATTTGATGTCTCTTTGCATTAGTTCATGCAAGGTATATGCCTTGGTAGAGATGTCCTTTCTGAATAACTGATAGTATTAGCTGTTTCCGAGAAAACTACTCTCATCACAAATGTACTGAACAGTCGGAAATTTTTTGTGACTGCTTTTATTTTTTCGGGATCGGGACAGACTTCCTCGCCATTCACTATGTGTCCCAAGATTTGTATTTCTTGGACCCTTTTTAGGCTTCATTTAGAAACCTGCAGTCAAACAAATTTCAACATGTTTGTCAGCTGGCTTAGATGTTCTTAAAATCTCTTAAAAAACGGAAATGTCATCCATACTACAAAGACACATCATCCATATAAGGTGTAGAAGCAGGTTGTCCACCATATGTTTGAAGGTGGTTGGAGCATTACACAGTCCAGATGACATAACATTAAACTCATAGAGGCTGTAAGGAGTTGTGAGGCAATCTACTCCTGGTCCATATCATCAACGTCCATTTCGCCAGTAGCCTGTCTGAATGGTTGTAGTTTACAAATATTTTGTTCCTTTCAAGCAGCCTAGGGTGTCATAATGTGTGGGAATGGATAGATATCTTACTTTGTGATTTTGTTCAATCATCAGTAGTTGATGTAGAAACGGCATGTGTCGTACTTATTCTTCAGAAGGACACTCTGAATGTTCAGTGACGTCATCTTACATCTTCTGCACTTCCTCCAGGGTTGAAACTTATGGCAGATTAAAACAATTTGCCAGACTGAGACTCTAACTCTGGATCATTGCCTTTTGCATGCAACTGCTCTACTAACTAAGATACCCAACCCCAACCCACGACTCGTGATCAAAGCTTTATTTCTATCAGTACCTTCCGTCCTACCTTCCAACCTCTGGCATAAGTAAAGCTGTGGTGACAGGTAGTAAGTCTTGTGCAGATAGCTTAGATGGTAGAGCTTCTGCCCATGAAAGGCAAGGATCCCGAATTCTAGTCTCACTCTGGCATGCAGTTTTAATCTGTGAGATGTCAGTGCACACACCACTGCTGAGTGAAAATTCCATTCCTCTGGATTTATCCATCGTTCAGCCAACGGCACCTTATTGAACACTGGTTGACTGGTGGATGATCCCCAGTGTTGACGTGGTGTTTTACCATGTGCCACTTGGTCTGTCTTTTTTCCACTCCTGATTCGAAAGTACCCGAAAATTGATGCAGTACAGCTGTCACTCGCTGACATTGTTCCTTGGTTAGGCCAGATCCCATTGGCAATTCGACAACAGCTTTCTCCCCTGCGTTGTCTAGTAGAGGGGCACACTTCTTCGTGAATGACATTAAGCTGCCCTTCTTGGACATGTTCAGGCAGTGATGTGTTGGGCTGCTCATACCGCTAGTGATCCACAGTTCCCCTTGACCACCTATGGTGCTGATGATTTTAGCTAGCATGTAGATTTCTTTTGTGAGCCTTAATAGCTTTTTCGCAATCGATGGAAGCTTCACAGTTTAACTAAGCACCTCCAATGAGGACTGGAACATGCAATATTGATGACAACATGATAGTGACATCTTAAATGCAAGTCAACTGCTGAGAGAGATCTTTGCTCCTTTTGCTTATTGGAAAGGCTTTCTCAGTCTGGAGCTCTGATCTTACACTGTATATAGCTGCTTGTGATGCCTGGAGGAAGTACCATCTGAAATAACATTATGACTATTTTGCGCTAAAACTACAACTTCGAAAGGCTGTGTTTTGTCGATGATAGTTATACTTTCGCTACATGTTGTGTCTGCTGAATTACTTTCCTTTTGCGATCCTCAGCGCTATCGTTTCCGTATCATAGAACATATTCTTCTTTAGCTGAACATGATAGGCTTTCGATACTACAGAAAAAGAAATCCCTGAACCGGCTAGCACCCAAACAGGTTCGTGGTCAATGATATTCCTGATGTCTTTGTGACTGTCATCCATCAAAGATTTTCACCCTTTGCGGCCTCACCTCCTTAGATGGTCGCCTCACTTAGGTTTCCTGAATTTGGTTGCTAGGCGAGCGGCTGGTGCCTCCGCTCAGCGATGTGGAACAGCTATAGCACGTTGGGGAGCAACCTCGTTTATGGTACGGCGATGGCCTTAGTTCCACAGGTCGACTATAATCGTCTGCAGTCGACTGGCGTGAACACAGCTGTTGTGTTGGTTGACGTCTTGCAGCGTAATAGACTTCGAACACTCGTTTTCTCTCTCTGCAGTAGCATACAATGCTACAAAGGTGTGGTCAGTGGAAAAAAACAGCTTGTTCTCTGTCCTCCAAATGTCTATTTTTCTGCTGTGCACTATAATTTGTGGGAGGGTTGATTGTATTTGCATTGGTCGAATTCTGGGTTGTTGTTTGACTGTAGCGGCATTGGTTTGAGCTGAATTGATTCATTCTTCATTCGACTTGTGACGGAGGTGAGTGTCAATGATCGATACACCTCTTCTTGAACATTTATATCACCTCCTGAAACATCGGGTCGACTTATATGGCGGCTGTCACTTGTGTTCTTAGTCCAACATTTCTAGCTGCCATACGTTGCTGTATCTCTTCTCTTGCTATCTGGCATATGAGGGAGGCGAGCACATGGTGGTCTTCCACTACTGCCATAGGGACAACATTTCGCAACCATCATACTTCTTTTTCCGACTCACTTTGTGTGGTGACCCAGAGAACGCCAAACAACGATGCTGTCCACTATGCCACATTATGAATGCCAAAGTTAGTGGAAATATACTCTGTGCAAAAGTGTTAAAAGGTCACTTTTTTGAAACTTTGTCACTTTCCACCATTGTGAAGCAGAAGTTTGAAATTGTCCCAAAGGAATCTATATTCTTCCTCTGTAATGGTTCAAAAGCATGACATCCTGCAATGTCACCGTTTGGCTAGGTACCGCTTCAGTAAGCGTGACAACGGCAAATGTGAAAAAAGACCAGAGATCGAAGTTCAAGTGACGTGTAAGCTGGGTCAGTGATGTAACATTGCCACCAGATTTCACCAAAATTGTGCCAAGCGCAGCTATGGACGTGTAACACGACGGGAAAGTAGTCGCCCCCAGCCTCCCTTATCTAGATCTCAATCTTTCTCTTGATGCCTCTGCAATGGAGGTCAGAACCACAACGCCCAGCGTTGAAAATCACAGGGTTTTCTTTAGGGTGACTGAGGAACACATTTCAGACACGGTGTGGCTCACAGACAACAAGTAAAGGCCTCAGGTGGTGACTTCAAAGGCATCAATGCAACAACTTCTTCCCTTCAGGCATTCATTTAAACACATTTAGCGGCCAAAAAACAGTTTGCAGTGCAATGTGCAACAGAACGACGTTCTTGATAATCTTTGACACTGCTGGCACTCCCTGGACGATTCCGCAGTACTCTAAGGACATCATGCAGTTGCAATCCAAGTGTACGTGATCTGACCGCTTTGGAATGTAGCACAAGCATAACGTTCGTTATGGTATGCAGGATGGAGTCACTAGGGATGGTTCAAAACCATTCAACAAATCCGAACACGATCCATAGCATCAGTTGATGTTTATGCTTTTTCAGCCCTCCTGTGTCGTGATAGTGGGGGAGGTGGCGGCAATCAACCAAAAATTGAGAGTTTTAGAAAACTGCTAAAAAGATATGAATTGGAAGGATGTTTATAGTGCTCATGACATGAACGTAAAATATAACACATTCATGAACAATGTCAGTACCATCTTTGAAAACTGTTTTCCTCTAAAAGCTGCTCAAATTAAACAAAGTCTATAATAAAACAATGGATTACACAAGGAATGAAGATTTAATGTAAGACATAAAAGAAAATGTATCTGTCAACCAAGAATAGTTCCAATGCTGATGATTTAGCTAAATACAAGGAATACTGTAAAATATTTAAAAAAGTAATTCAGACATCTAAACAAATGCACTACGAGAAGAAGATAGCAATGTCAGGGAACAAAATAAAAACAATATGGGATGTAGTGAGGGAGGAAACTGGTAGAACCAGAAATGAACAGGAGCAAATAGCATTAAGGGTAGATGACACATTAGTAACCGATGGGCATAGTGTGGCAAATCTATTTAACAAGTACTTCATATCCGTTACTCATAGAATGGGATTGTCAGGATCAGTAAATAATGCCCTTGAATATCTGAAACTAGCCTTTACAAATAGCTTCAGCTACATGAATATGTCACTCACTTCACCAAAAGAAATAACTTCCATTATAGAATCTGTAAAAACAAAGCATTCTAGTGGTTATGATGAAATATCAACAAAGTTAATTAAGGCATGTTCTTGTGAGTTTAGTACAATTCTAAGTTGCTTGTGTAACCAGTCAATTACAACTGGGACATTTCCTGACTGGCTAAAATATGCAGATGTTAAGCCTCTATTCAAGAAAGGGGATAAAGAGATACCGTCAAACTACAGACCAATTTCACTTTTGCCAGCATTCTCAAAAATTTTAGAAAAAGTAATGTACAGGCAGCTTCTCAACCATCTGACCACAAATAACATATTATCAAGAACACAGTTTGGATTTCTGAAGGGTTCTGATACCGAGAAGGCTATTTACACCTTCAGTGAAAATGTATGTAATTCATTAAATAACAAATTACAAGCAGCAGGTATTTTCTGTGATTTGTCAAAGGCATTTGATTGTGTGAACCACAACATCCTTTTAAATAAATTAGAATTCTATGGTGTCATGGGCAGTGCTTCAGAATGGTTCAAGTCATACCTCGCTAACAGGAAACAAAGGGTGTCAGTGCAAGGGACTAGTGAATTAAGTCATCAGTCATCATCAGAATGGGAAGAAATTACATGTGGTGTCCCACAAGGATCCATCTTATGGCCATTGCATTTTCTTGTGCACATTAATGATCTCTCATCAGTTCGTTTTGTTTGCAGATAACACAAGTATTGCAACAAATAGTATGTTGAGTGGAGTTCTAGAAAGATCTGCTAATGATATTTTCATGGATATTAATAAATGGTTTAAAGCCAACTCACTGACCTTAAAATTCGAAAAGACTCACTATATGTAATTCAGAACCTGTAAGAGGTTTCCACCCAGCATATGCATAAAGTATGAAGAAGAGCAGATAGAAGTTGACAGTCTTAAATTCCTGGGATTACAACTTGATAATAAATTCAGTTGCGAGGAGCACACCACAGAACTGCAGAAACGCCTTAACAAATCTGTATTTGCAATTCGAGTGTTAGCAGACATAGGCGACATAAAAACGAAAAAGCTTGCATACTTTGCCTACTTTCATCCCATAATGTCATATGGTATAATATTTTGGGGTAACTCTACAAGTCAACCAAAAGTTTTCAGAGTCCAAAAGCGTGTAATACGTATTATTTGTGGAGTAAATTCACGGACGTCCTGTAGAAACCTCATAAAAAACTGGGTATACTAACTACTGCCTCTCAGTATATTTCCTCCTTAGTGAAATTTGTCCTAAATAATATATCTCTTTTTCCAACAAACAGCCCAGTTCATACATACGATACCAGGAACAAAAACGATCTGCACAAGGACTTAAAAGCACTTACTTTAGTTCAAAAATGGGTCCACTACACAGGAACACTTATCTTCAATAATTTGCCAGCACACATAAAAAATTTAGTTACCAATAAAGATCAGTTTAAAAGGAGTCTGAAAAACTTACTAGTGGCCAACTCCTTCTACTCCATTGACGAATTTTTTAATAGAAATAAATGATGTATTGTATATACTCATAACATTAGTATTGTTATTTCAGCTTAAAAAATGATGTATTGTATATACTCATACTACTAGTATTGTTATTTCAGCATAAAAAATAAAATTGACATGTTCCACATCCACGAGGATCTCCTCAGCACAGATCTGTGGAACGAAAAACTAATCTAATCTGATCTAATCTGACCAACATTGAAATGTAAAAACGGCGAAGGACCTCTCTAAATCTCCCAATTCACCAATACCATTGGTGCCACATGTACAGCTTTGTTGAGAACTTTAAAAATATTCCTGGGCAGAGACAACCCTTGACCAATTAGTAGTTGCCTGCAAGCAAACAATCCCTTGACACCGTTCTGCTGAGTGGCATTATGCTGCTGTTCTACTAACCTGCAAGCAAGTGGAGTCTGAGAAGTGTCAAAGGGGTTTCCCGTACACTAGGGATGTCTTAGAGAGCCTCTTCGCCATTTTATTTATGCTTGTGTCAATGTCGTACCCCCCCCCTCCCCCCGTGACCATGTCATAGGAAGGCATGAAACAGGAGGGCTGAAAAAGCATAAATAATCTTTGGCACTTTGGAACGTGTTCAAATTTCGTTCAGTGGTTTTGAACAGTCCCTAGTGATTACACTTTGTACAACTTAGCAAAACTCGCTGTTATGCTGCGATTCAAAGGGTATCAGATCATGTTCAATGGGACAGCAGCCCAACGACGTCCTTAGACAAAGGAGTGTCAGTTGTGTCAAGAATGTCGTTCTGTTGCATATTGCACTGAAAACTTACGTTTTCGACCGCGAAAGATCTGTAAATGGACGTTTCAAAGTCAAGGTAGCTTTATTGAAGCGCTTGAAATCATCTCCTGAGGACTTTTTGTGTTGATTCTGAGCGGCGGTGGGCCTGAAATGTTTTCCTCAGCCACCCAAAACAAAAGCGCCTGATTTCAACGCTGGGCATCACGGTTCTGCCCTCCATTGCAGTGGCATCAAGAGAAGGGGTCAGATGTGAGTAAGGTGGGATATGATCACCTTCCACAGTAGTGCTGGGCACAACTGTGGTGAAATTTGGTGCCAACGTGACAGATTAAACATCTCACATGAGCTTTTGAGCTCTGACCTTTTTTTCACATGTGCCGACACCTTGCTGTTTGAAGCACAGCTGAGCCCCACAGTAACGTCACAGGGGACACTGTTACACAGGAAGGTTGTAGGCACCATTGAGCCGAAAAGGCGCAATGGTGGAAAATGGCGAGATTACAAAGAAGTGACCCTTTAATTCTTTTGGGCAATTTAGTACCTAATTTATTGATTTCTTCTGCATCCGATGGCGTTCTTTTGCATGACAAGAGAATATATGAGTAAAACGAAAGTGAAATGAACCAAAATCAATTTTCTTGCCACCCTTTCAATGTCTGAAGCACAGGAAATTTCTGAAATGATACAGCAGAATATCACTATTTTTTGCTCGAGAAATGTATAACATGCAAAGTAATATGTGTGCAAAATTGGAAAGTACGAGGGTTGCCCAGAAAGTAATGATCCGAATTTTTTTCTCAGCCAAAAACTATGCTACGAATGTGAAGTGACCGCACCAAGTTTCTGTCACTTCTGACAGATAGCATAGCTGCAGGACAGTTTCAAAATGCCGTCTGTAGGCGATGTATGTAACACCCTCTGATTACCATCCTATTTGCAATCTTCCTGCACTGTCCAAGGCCTTAGAATATGTAGACCATAACCGGTTAACAACCTATTGTAAATAATTATATATATATATATATATATATATATATATATATATATATATGTGTGTGTGTATCTAAATATGATTATTTATATTATATTAGTTTTTTATAATTTTTGTTGAACTGAATTGAGATGGATGGATATATTTAAAAATCAGTGAATATATTTAAACCATGATAAGGTGGATCGGACATATGCTTTGAGAATTTCATCACCGTAAGAAGGAGGTTCGTGGGCCACATTATTTCGGAGCTAAAATGAGATAAATACTGAAAATATAGTTTACATATAATGTTGAAATTTTAGGATCATGGATTAAACAAATAATGAAATCACAATAGCGTTAATCATTACTAAAATTACTGAAGTGCACTATGCTACTTAAATTGGGAATACAATATTAATTACTAGTGATATGTTGATTATCCGCACGTCGGTATCTCGTCCGTGTGCAGTGTAAATTTCCTTATATAATTACTAGTATGAGCGAGTATGCGCCCTGCAGTATGCAGTGACTTTTTATAAAATTAAAGAGTTTAAATTAGAGCGGCCAGTCTAACGCGAGAGGCTCTCCCTCGACTCCATTCCAGAACAGATAACAGAAGAAGTAACTAACAAAAGACTAGACATCCTTTCTGTGTCTCACCAGCAATCACATACAACCGCACAAGATAAGTTGCATTGACTTTCATGCTTTATTGTGTCTCACCAGCAATCACATACAACCGCACAAGATAAGTTGCATTGACTTTCATGCTTTATTAAACAGGGTTCTCTGATTTAAAAAAATAGATTTTCATGCTATGGCTAAAAATGTGTCTTTAAACCACCCCAAAAGTTGTGAGGCAAAAGATCACATCTTTAGACAAGCAACTTTCCCAAGTGGGATGACAAAAATAAAAAAAATAATAAATACTCATACAATTCCTTAAACATAACAACATATACAGATACATTATAATATCATTTATTTACATTTTAACAAATCAAGCTCTCAGCCAGCCCTTAAGTTACCTGATTATGTCCCTTTGTTGACCGTAGTCTGTTATTGTAGTCTGCGTCCATGCGCTTCACTGTAGGTTGCTGCCACGCCGCGATCATTGCTAGATACTCCGTCTCGCATAGTTGCCGGTATCAGTCTCTGTTGCTGCGCGTACATTCTCGGATGTATCTCGTTGTGATAACTTTCATATGACTGCAGGTAAGTACAATGAACATTGAAAACCAATGGAAAATATTTTCCTTTCAAAGTGATGAAGTACTTACCTGCAAGGAACTTTGGTATGAAGTCATATGAACGTTAAAACGACGAGATACATTCGAGAATGTACGCGCAGCAACAGAGACTGAAACCGGCAACCATACGGCTTACATATAATGTTGAAATTTTAGGATCATGGATTAAACAAATAATGAAATCACAATAGCGTTAATCATTACTATAATTACTGAAGTGCTCTATGCTACTTACATTGGGAATACAATATTAATCACGAGTGATATGCTGATTATCTGCACGTGGGTATCTTGTCCATGCGCAGTGGAAA
Organism: Schistocerca cancellata; assembly: GCF_023864275.1. NCBI lineage: Eukaryota > Metazoa > Arthropoda > Insecta > Orthoptera > Acrididae > Schistocerca > Schistocerca cancellata. The sequence continues at coordinate 896,104,474 of NC_064628.1, forward strand.
TTTCCTTATATAATTACTAGTATGCGCGAGTATGCGGCCTGCAGTACGCAGTGACTTTTTATAAAATTAAAGAGTTTAAATTAGAGCGGCCAGTCTAATGCACGAGGCTCTCCCTCGACTCTATTCCAGAACAGATAACAGAAGAAGTAATTAACAGAAGACTAGACATCCTTTCTGTGTCTCACCGGCGATCACATGCGACCACGCACAAGATAACTTGCATTGGTTTTCATGCTTTATTAAACAGGATTCTCTGATTTAAAAAAATAGATTTACATGCTATGGCTAAAAATGTGCCTTTAAACTATTTAACTACAAACAACCTACTAGACGAATATCAGTCAGGTTTCAGTAAACATCGCAGTGTAACATATGTCTTAATAAAGGTAACAAATGACCTCAGGCTTGCTGTGGGTCGATAAGAGGCGAATGTCATGTGCTTTTTAGATTTCAGGAAACCCTTTAGCACTGTCAACTTCAACATTTTACTTTCCAAACTTAACACTATAAATGTCTCTCCTAGTGCAGTACAACGGTTTCACTCACGCCTGATGTCTCATCAGCAATTCATCGTGTACAGCACTACAAAATCACAAGAAGGCAGGTAGTATCAGGCGTTCCTCAGGGCTTGGTATTAAGTTCTATATTCTTTTCATTCTATGTCAGTGCTGCGGTATCAATTTTTTCCTATTGCAAATATTACATGTGTACCGATGACTTCCAATTGTCTCTAAATGCAAAACCAGTAACTCTGAAGACAGCCATCAAGAATTTCAGTATTGACCTGTGTATGGGCACAGAATATAGGATTAAAAATTAACACTCCAAAACCCAAGTGGTACTAGTTGGTCATCTAGGCTCATTAGCCTGAAATATTGGGAATTCCTACCATCTTTAATCCTAAATGGAACAAATATCAATTTCTCACCTTTAGCAAAGAGTCTAGGAGTAATAACTGATGAAAATCGGAACTGGACTGGATATGTAACTGCAATGCACAAGAAGGCTTCACTATTGACCTGAAAAAGAAACTTGTACGAACACTTATACTTCCAATTATTGATTACAACGATATATCCTGCAAGGACATTCTCAGGATATATCGTGGCATCTGTATTTGCTGATGAACGCCTGGTTTCGATATATCCGTGTCGTTCGACTCTTTGATCATATTTCAGAATCATATGCACAGTGACCGTGGGTGCGTGCAAAGAAACATAGAGATTTCCATGCACTCCGTCTCTTTTACTGTCTTATCAACATAAACTGTATCTCATATCTCTCCTTGACCTTTATGCTCTTGTCCAAACAACATGGAAGAAACACTCATTCTCATCATAACAAAATCCTTAGATACTTTATGTTCCACTTCACCACTAATCAATCACTTTCTCGAAGTCCTTTTCAGTAGCAGGAAACTGACTCATGAATAATCTCTCTCATTGTATTAGATAACTAAATAAATCTGCAATTTTAAAAAACAGTTAATGACGTATCTACTGAAGCAATAATAGAAACTATTATTGTCCCTGTATGCACTCGTTCCACCTTTACATCCTTCTTTCCAACCGGATCTTCCTCATTTCCCAATGTTCTTAGATGGCGTGGACTCTTTAAATTTCCCTTCCACAAAACTCGCTATATGAAAGACAACATTATTTATACATTCCTTTGGACCATATGATTATGTAGCTTTTCAGTCTCTCGATTAACATGATCACTCAGAGAATCTTTATCAGAGAATTTCAGCTTAGCTTCCTACCACAAACATTTAACTTTTTGTTGAGATGTGTGTTTCAACCTGTCGACATGCCGCTTAAGAAACTCATATTGAACACAAAAACATCAGCTTTATATGTGTTACTGAATGCCAGGACTAACTCTCAGACATGCAGTGATTTCGACCAGTGCAGCGGAGAACTCCCCAAATGAAATCTATCACTTGTAAGCACATGTTTCAAGTGACGGAATCTTGTAAATGGACACATTGAAATATTCTGTTTAGTTCAGAGAGGTCATAAAGATTGGTGGGCACTTTAATATTTTCTATGCTCCGCTTAATTATACAAAACAACAATTATCTGTTATAATAATGAATATTCTCTCCATTAGAAAGTTGATGTGAGATTTTACATCCACCTCCATGAGACATGGTGAGATTTTGCCAGACCCTTCCCCCCACTTTTAGAGATTATGCATTTAATTGATATCCCCTAAGCATCACAGAATGAGTATTTTGATAATACGTATCCCTGGCAATATGGGGTGAATTTGATTCCTTATTAAGCCAGCTTCATACTGATTTGAGCAAAGACAGCTTATCCAGTTGTTCATTTTGCTGAAGTACGTCACTTACAGATATTTCTGGTGTCCTCGTGACTGTTTTACCGGAGACTGATATGAGGGCACGGAATTCGTAGATTTGTGATCGTGTATCTTCTTACAGTTTACGTGTTCTTGCCCACTGCCCTCTGTGTTCTGATTGCTGCGGTCTTTCGTGGTTGTAATGCTAGAACCTTTCTTCTTCGGAAATTGTTATTCTCGACACTTTGTTTATATTTTCTTGTGTCAGCGTCAAAACCGTGAATAATGCAGCAGCTTCAAGTGTACTGCTCGCTGGTCGAAGTGTTTTGAAGTCCACTTGAAGACCACTTCCATGAAATCTCTACTGTTGCTGTATGTCGCAGTGAGTTAGACTGTAAACAGTCTATATCCACTAAACTTTCCTGACCCACTGCCTTGCTCCGCGGTGAAAGTTCCCTGCTGACCTAAATGTACCATTATTTTTAAACCCGCAAGAACCACGAAATCACAATATTATAAAAAGAAGACCAATAAGCTTTATGAAAAGCATTAAAATTACATGAAATTAAAGGGGAGCGCTATGAAGCTAATTGATTATACATTCCTCACTTTTGTAAAATCTTTCAAACAAGAACTTTGAACGCGGTATGCTAAAGTAAAGCCCGGTCCACACGCAACGATCTGTCTGCGCAGACATTGGCGCAGATGTCTGTACATGCAAAAGATCGCTGCAAATGTGGTGTGTTCACACGACACAAACCCCAATCTACTACTCGCCCGTCATCTATCGGTGTAGAAAAGAAATATCAGTGGGAAGCGACTACGCTCCCCGTAAACGTCAAATTCAGTTATTTCGAAACATAGAAATGGGGGAAGTTCTGTTGTGGTCTGTGTTCGCAACTTGTGTTGCAAAAAACATTCAGACCAACCGCAGGAAACAGAGAAGGCGGTCAAAATGGTGTAGACAGTGGCTGCTAAAGCGAAAGTAGTTTTCTCACGTACATTTACTGCGAGAGTTGCAGGGCGAATCTGTTTTGTTTTACATTACCTCGTCTTCCATTTCCTGGCACATTGACACTCCAGTTTCATCTTCAGTTGTACTCCTACTTGGTCTTGGCGTTTCTTGATCACTAAGAAAGCCAAGCAGATCAAAATACCATAACGTTGGCTGGTATACTTGATCTTCTCTTACACCAGATCATCTAGATTTCTGAACTTTGGATAACTCTTTTCGGTAAACAGTTCGCTGACAGACTTAATTTACTTGACTTGCCTTCATGAACTCATCCTTCAGGACAGCGTAAATAGCTTCACATGTGTTGGGTATTATTTCACTCAAAGCGTTTCGATATTACAGTTGAAAATTCCAAATTCTTGTAGGTCCTTCCTGTTGCTAGGAATCTTAATGTTTCGCCAGCCGTTTATGAGGAGAAATTGCCCTTCTCATACAAGTATTTTTTTCTCATAATCGAGAGGTTACAAGCTTTAAGAGATAATTATAAGTTACGACATCCATCTGCAAATAATTTCGCCAGTTCACAACGAATTTTTTTTTATTACCGTTTCTCGGTTTGCTGAGACGTCAACTGCCCGTAATTTTTCAATTAGAACATTCTATTCTGCTGTCTTTTTGTCTCGGTCACTATATTCTTTACTTTTAATCTTCCACAAACATGGATGGTTTCTATATATTTCAATAAATTCACTTACAAGCTCTCGAGAACACTGACGAGTATCAGTCATTTTAATGCCCTATGCGCACAAACACTAGGCTGAGCAAACAGCTGTTTCGCTGTAGATTTGCGGCGATCTCCTGTCCACACGCTCCAACTTGTCTGCTCAGATGTGGTTTGTACCCACAGATTTGAGAGGTTTCGGTCAAACCTCCAACTCCAACTTCCAGGTTTGCACACACCTCAGGTTGGTGCAAATCTTCTGTCCACACGCAACGATCTTTCTGCGCAATGCTTGTGCGTAGACATTTGCGCAGACAGATCGTTGCGTGTCGACGGGCCGTAAGGTAGAGGCGCGTAAGTCAAAAAAGTGCAGACGAGCAAATGGAGAAATTGTCCTCTTTTAAGCCAAAAGTGCTTGGTGCCATTGTAATCAGTGTTATACTGTCGGAACTTATTTGGTACAGTTACAAGAAGTATTATAAGCCAAGGAAACCCACTACAAAGAATTACCCGGTAGTGAATGAGGTTATATTTTTCACTGATAAAGGTGTGAATTGTCGACAACACATTTATCGCTGTGGTAGTTGTGGAAATGAAGACTGTTCAGACTACAAATTGAGGTATGTCAATTAAATTATTTTAATTTAAAATAAAGCAGTTGTACATGCAAAGTTTATCCTGTTGTATATTCTTGTTTGCATTCTGTAGGTCTGCGTAGCTCCGTTGTATTCGGCTACAGACACACAACCATTGTGAACTGCATGGCAGAGGGCATTTCTCGTTGTACAAGTTTTAGAGCTTTTTCAAATTTCATTCATGTCCGGAGCACTGGAGGAATGCTTGCTATCAACCACCTGCCCACGGTGAATTAATCTAATTTTTCATTCGCGGACCGTATGGGAGCTATATTTTATTTATTATGTAGATATAGAACAAGTCAAAATAGAATGCAGAAATAAACATTACAAACTTTTCACGTAAGGAGAATACAGAAATTAACCATGATTTCAGATTCAGTCTGAGTAACATTTACTATTCTTATAACTGATACCCCCCGATATGATTCCCATAGACAGTACACATATCCGAACCCATTTATTATACAAAAAGACAATAAAGACATGATTACACATTCATTCTTACTAACGTACATAGGGTGTTGTTTATTTCTATATTCATCACTTAGCTCTAGCAACTTTCTATGAAAGCTCTCACAGGACAGTGTGTGTCTATCTTCAAGAGTCTGCCAGTTCAGTTCCTTGTGACTCTTTCCTGTGGTTCACACAAACCTGTAATCATTTGTGCTGCCCCTCTTTGTATACATCAAAAACCTCTGTTAGAGACACTTGTTGTGGGCTCCACACACTTGAGGAATATTTTAAGATGGGAAGTAGAAGAGATCTGCAAGCAGTCTGCTTTATAAACTGACTGTATTATTCCAGTATCCTCCCAGTAGCCCGAAATCTTCCTCATGTCTACATCTGAGCTTATGTTATTATTTATTTTGAGTTCATTAGACGTGTGTACAGATCACTGGTTAAACGAATTAGGCCTACTGTTTAGTACACCAAGTACACTAAACTTACGATAGTTTAACATATGTGCCATGATACATTACTTCACTTTGGGTTATTCTATCTCAAATCAATATGGGGTTTAAACCTCATTATCTTAGAGTTTCTTGAAATTTGGTTCAAATTTATTGTTGGTATTGACTTTGGAAAATACGAAATTTTACCAAGATATCTCAAATCGTCACAGAGCTGCAAAGTCATCAATGGACCTAAATACAGGAAATGGCAGTTTTTAGAATTGCTGTAGAAGGTTTCCTAATTGTGCTACAAATCTGGGATGAATACCACTTAACAGCATTTTTCACTCCCTTTCCTATGCTGTACGATAATATATAGGTTAATAAAAGAAAATGGTTTTCAAAACAAAGTTTAAAACTTTTAATTTATTTTAAAAAAAGTATGTATTTTAAAATTTCTCAATTTATTCCTTGAGTAGCTTGTACTGTTGTAAATTACAGGCCAAAATGTAAATTGGGATGATAATTTCTTCATTAGTAAAAAACAATGAAGACTGAAGCTTTATTTCCAATAATTCAACTGTGTGCTTAAGTTAATTGTTACACCAATACTCATCTACATCTACAGCCTGCAAATCAGCGGGGTGTAACACTTTTTAGGGATATGAAATGGAATGCTCACATAGGCTCAGTTGTGGAAGAAGCAAGTGGTAGACTTCGGTTCTTTGCTAGAGTACTGGGGAAGTGTGATCAGTCTACAAAGGAGATTGCTGACAAATCATTCATGTGAACTGCTCTAGAATATTGCTCAAGTGTGAGGGACTTGTACCAAACTGGACTAACAAGGGATATAGAACATATACAGAGAAGGGCAGCCTGAATGGCCACAGGTTTGCTTGATCTGTAGGAGAGAGCCACAGAGATACTGAAGGGACTGAACTGGAAGACTCTTGAAGGTAGAGGTAAACTATCCCAAGAAAGTCTTAACGAAGTTTCAAGGACCGACTTTAAATTATGACTCCAGGAATATACTGCAATCCCCCTACGTATTGCTCACATGGGATCATGAGGATAAGATCACAATAATTACTGCTCACACAGAGGCATATAAACAATCATTCATCCCACATTCCATACATGAATAGAATGGGAAGAAACCCTAATAACTGATACAATGGGACATACTCTCAGCAACATTACAGAAACGTCCAATTCCACTCATCTGCTTTGACAAACAAAGTCATCAATATAGCTTGAAATGGCTATTTCCAGCATATAAGGAATGACGGCAATGATGTCACTACAGACATATGCCAAAAAACACAAACAAAAATAAAAATGAGACAATAACACCTTACTCCAAAAATATAAGGGAATTAAGAGGACAACTGTGGAAAATTGGGGGTTTAGGGCGGGGACAAGCCAAATATACAACAATAAAAGAAAACGCCACACAACCCCAAAACAAATAATATAAAAGAGAATTTAAATTAGAGCATTCCGCTACATCAACAAAACCACAGTAATTGGACATTTCCCTTGACCCATATAGCTCAACCATAATTATCAATTCCAAAAAACCAACACCTACAACTCCGAATAGTGGAACCAAAACCCCCACAACTCTAAAACCCAAATACCTTATATTCACTATATTAATTAAAAAAAGACCGAACATTTGCAGAAACTGTATGACAGACATCATATCATCACCCATCTCAGAATGTAGTGATACACTCATGAACTTCTCTGTCATATCCATACCTAATGTAAAAACAATAAAAAAAAAGTTAGACTTCTTTCCGCACAACAAACACCAGACTAATCGGACCTAGCAAAAGTGCCAAACACATAAACAAAGAAGAACCTTAATCACTTACTGAGAACACTTCCACAACCCATGTTACCACACCAACTACCTAATCTCAGAATCGTGTTTGCACCAAGACAGTCAAAGCTCAAATGAATGCAATACACAAGATAAACTCAGCATGTTCACATCCACTACCAGAGGGCACCATAAAATACAACAACACGACATCTACAAAAACAACCAACTCATAAGCTCTGCACCTTAATGACATCACACCCCACACCATTATGTCATGGGTGAAAGTAGACGGGTTGAGTCGGACGCTTCCGTTGGCTGATTCCAACAGTGGCTCATTGATGTCGTAGTCGTAGGCTATTACATTTTTTCATTTTGTGAAGTGCACAATTTTACATATCTGAACATTTAAAGCAAGTTGCCAATCTTTTTACCACTTTGAAATCATATTGAGATCCGACTGAATATTTATGCAGCTTGTTTCATATAGTACCTACTTCTTTGTAGATAACTGCATCATCTTCAAAAGTCCTGATGTTACTGTTGATATTGTCTGCAAGGTCATTAATGTACAACATAAACAGCAAGGGTCCCAACACATTTCCCTGGTGCACTCTTGAAATCGTATAATATGACAGCAACAGTAACAGAAAACACTAGATGTTTAAATGGATCTGAAACAATAATTGATCAAGTATTTGTCAATAAGAATAAATGTGAGCATATCACTGAAGCAATAGAGATGGGGTTCTCGGATCATAAGGCAGTCACATTAACGTTGTATAATATATCTATTAAGGATCCAGTGGTATATGAAAAATACAGAGAGAAAAGATTTGTAAATGAAGACAGCGTTAGGGTTTTTAATCACATGTTAAAAACTATAACTTGGGACACAGAATCAACTTGTAATGTAGTTAAAAAATTTGAGTCATTCCTAGTAAATTATTGGCATTGTTATGATATCACATTAAACAAGTCAAAATTAAAACCAAAACAAAGACATGGGTAACACAGGGAATAAAAAAATCTGCAGACACGCTGTGAAAGTTAAACAAATCTGCAAAAAATACTGTGACATCTCCTCGTCATTTTCAACTGGATCTGGTGCGGTGGTGTCTTTCCATCACAATGGCGGGAGAGCACCATCATTCCTGTGCTCAAACCTGGTAAAAACCCACTTGATGTGGACAGCTATTGGCTCATTAGCCTTACCAACATTCTTTGTAAGCTGCTAGAATGTATGGTAAGATGACAGTTGTGTTGGGTCCTGGAGTCACGTGGCCTACTGACACTACGCCAGGGCAGTTTCTGCCAGGGTCGCTCTACCACTGATAATCTTATGTCCCTTGAGTTTGGCGTCTGAACAGCCTTTTCCAGATGCCAGCATCTGGTTGCCGTCTTTTTTGATTTACGAAAAGCTTATGACACGACCTGATGACATCATATCCTTGCCACATTATATGAGTGGGGTCTCCGGGGCCCTCTTCTGATTTTTGTACAAAATTTCCTGTTGCTCCGTACTTTCCATGTCCAAGTTGGTGCCACCCATAGTTCCCCCCATGTCCAGGAAAATGGGGTCCCGCAGGGCTGTGTATTGAGTGTCCCTCTAATTTTATTGGCCATTAATGGTCTAGCAGCAGCTTTAGGGCCGTCTGTCTCACCTTCTATGTATGCAGACAACTTTTGCATTTCGTACTGCTCCTCCAGTACTGGAGTTGCTGAGTGGCGCCTACAGGGAGCCATCCAAAAGGCGCAGTCATGGGCTGTAGCCCACGGCTTCCAGTTTTCAGCTGCGAAATCATGTGTCGTGCACTTCTGTCGGTGTCGTACCGTTCATCCGGAACCAGACCGATCCACTCACTATAGTGGAGACATATCGATTCTTCGGACTGGCTTTAGACTCCTGATTGACTTGGCTTCCTCACCTTCGTCAGCTTAAGTGGAAGTGCTGGCAGCACCACAGTGTCCTGCACTGCCTGAGCAACACCAACTGGGGTGCAGATCGCTCTATGCTGCTGCATCTCTACAGAGCAGCCCCTCCTTGACTATGGGAGTCAGGTTTATGGTTCAGCAGTGCCCTCAGTGTTGCATTTACTTGACCCAGTGCACCAATGTGGTGTTCAACTAGCAACGGGAGCTTTTAGGATGAGTCTGGTGACCAGCATTCTGGTGGAGGCCGGAGTTCCTCCATTAAAGGTTAGGCGTGCACAACTGCTCACCAGTTACATTGCACACATTTGTAGTTCTCCTGAGCATCCGAATTACCATCTCCTTTTCCCAACCACTGCGGTTCATCTCCCACATCGGTGGCTCAGGTCAGGGCTTATGATTGCGGTTCGCATCTGATCCCTTCTGTCCGAACTGGAGTCCTTTCCTTTACCACCTCTACTCGAGGTCCATTCACGTACACCTCCATGGTGTAAACCTAGGCCAAAGCTTCGCCTGGACCTTTCTCATGGCCCTAACGACTCAGTTAACCCCGCCACTCTCCACTTGACATATTCTGGGGCTTTGAAGTGGTTTACACTGATGGGTCGATGGCTGATGGTCATGTTGGCTTCGCCTACGTCCACAGAGGCCATATTGAACAGCATTCCTTGCCCAATGGCTGCAGTGTATTCACTGCAGAGCTGGTGGCTGTATCTCGTGCACTTTAGTACAGCCGTTCATGCTCTGGTGAGTCATTTCTTCTCTGTACCGACTCCCTGAGCAGCTTACAAGCTATTGACCAGTGCTACCCTCGCCATCCTCTGGTAGCGACCATCCAGGAGTCCATCTATGCTCTGGAACGGTCCAGTCATTCAGTGGTGTTTGTCTGTGCCCCGGGTCACATTGGAATCCCAGGAAATGAACTTGCTGACAGGCTGACCAAACAGGCTACACGGAAACTGCTTCTGGAGATCGGCATCCCCATCACTGACCTGCATTCAATATTACGCCACCAGTTATTCGGCTTTGGGAGATGGAATGGCACAGTCTCAGTATGCACAACAAACTGCGAGCCATTAAGGAGACTACAAATGTGTGAAAGTCTTCCACGCGGGCCTCTCGCTGGGACTCCATGGTTCTCTGCCAGCTCCACATTGGCCACATTTGGGTGACACACGGCTACCCCCTATGCCATGATGTCTCACCTCAGTGCCGGTGCGGCGTGCAGTTGACAGTGGCCCATATACTGTTATGCTGTCCTACGTTGCCTGCCCTGTGACATCATCTTCGGTTGCCGGATTCGTTATCACTGATTTTAGCAGACAACAACTCCTCGGCTTATTTGGTTTTACGTTTTATACATGAGGGTGGGTTTTATCATTTGATACAAGTTTTAGCGCATGTCCATTGTCCCTCTGTGTCCTCCACCCAAGTGCTTTTAGGATGGAGGTTTTAATGTGTTGTTGCAGAGTGGCTGGATTCTCCTTTTTCTTCTTGTGGTCAGCCAGCCATGGTAATCTGTTTTGATCTCTTCTCCCTGTTTCTTGCATCTCTCTGTGGTTTTCTTGTCCTCTTTCGTCCATTGTAGTGTTTGTTATCCTTCTGTTGTTTGTGTGGTTTTCCTTTCTCCTTGTTTTGTGTTGTTTCATTCTCATTCTTGTGGCTTTGTTGTAATCGGAACAAGGGACCGATGACCTAGCAGTTTGGTCCCCCCCCCTTAAATTAACCAACTAGTGGTCGTGATTTTCGATTTGGAGAAGGCCTACGACACCTGCTGGAGAACTGGTATCTCTGTACTCTCTACACATGGGGCTTCCATGGCAGCCTGTGCCATTTCCGTCAGGACTTTTAAAAATACTGAGTTTTCAGGGTGCTTGTGGGTTCTGCTTTGTTGGACACCTTTATCCAGGAAAATGGTGTGCCTCAGGGTTCCATCCTGAGCACCGTCCTCTTCGCTATAGCCATTAAACCCCCCCCCCCCCCCCCCTCCCAGGCATCTCTGGCTCCCTTTTTGTTGATGATTTTGCCATCTATTGTAGTTCTCCACAGAACTGTTTCACTAAGCAGCGTCTTCATCGATGTTTTGATCATCTTTGCTCCCGGAGGATCAACAATGGCTTTCGTTTTTCCACTGACAAAACTATCTGTATGAATTTCTGGTGGTGCACTTTGTTTCTCCCACCATCTTTACATCTTGAGCCTGTTGCTCTTCCATTTGTTGAAAGTATGAAATTCCTGGGGCCAATGCTCAGTAGGAAACTCTCTAGGTCCACCCAAGTGTCTTACCTGGCAGCCCTCCATGTGCATTCCCTCACTCTCCTACGTGTCCTCAGTGGTACTTCCTGCGGTGCAGATCGAACCACCCTCCTCCATTTGTACCAGTCGCTTGTCCTTTCGAAACTAGACTATGGGTGCTTTGTTTGTGCATCTGTACGTCCATTCCTCTTACACTGTCTCAACACTATCCACCATTGTGGCACCCATTTGGCTACTACCGCCTTTTACACTAGCCCGGTTCAGAGTATGTGTGATAAACCTGCTGAACTACCACTGTCCTACTGCTGTGACTTTCTCCTTAGCATGTATGCATGCCGTTTGTCTGCTACGCGTGGCCACCCATCTTATGTCTCCTTCTTCGATGACTCGTTTGATCGCCGTTATGGGGAATGTCCTTCTTCTCTGTTACCTCCTGGAGTCCGCTTTAGGCACTTGCTCTGTCGGTTTAACTTCACACTACCTGCAACTTGCCCGATGGGTGTGGACCCTTCACCACCTTGACTTCATGCGGCGGTCTGTATTGACCTTGGCCTTCATTTGCCTCCTAAGGACACTACTCCAGCTTCACTCTATCGCCTTCAGTTTCACGACCTTCGCATGAAACTTCGTGATAGTACCTTTCTGTACACTGATGGCTCTTGGCCTGACCATGGTGTCGGGTGTGCCTTCGTCATTGGTGCTGACGTTTTTAGATATTGGCTTCTGGAACACTGCTCTGTATTTACAACTGAGCTCTTTGCCCTGTATCAGGCCATGGAGTACATCTTGCAACACAGGCTTTTCAATTGTGACCTCTGCTCAGACTCTCTCAGTGCCATTCAAAGTCACTGTGCGCTGTATACTGGCCATCCCTTAGTGTGCCATGTCCATCAAAAAGTCACTTGCTCACTCTTGTTGGGGTCACTGTGATGTTTATATGGGTTTCTGGTCATGTCAGTCCGTCAGGAAACGAGGCTACTGATGCTGCTGCGAAGGCTGAGGTACAAGGACTGCAGTCCTTGTACCTCAACCCACTAGTTCCTATATACCCTCCGATGATTTCTGTGTTGCCGTCTGTCAGGAGGTGATGTCACTTAGGCATTGCCATTGGTCCTCTCTTCAAAGGAATAAACTCCAGATTATTAAGCATCTCCCAGCAGCTTGGATGACCTCCTCTCGGCCCTCCTGCCGGAAGGAGGTCATTTTTAACTACGTTGGGTATTGGACGCTGTGTTTTAGCCATCATGATTTGTTGAGTGTACACATTGCCCCCAAGTTTTAACAGTCCGCCATTTCCTGATGTAATGCCCATTTTTTAACCGTTTTTGTTCCCACTTGAGTTTGCCGTCTGAGCTATCGGCCATTTTAGCAAGCAACGCGCGAGATGTCGACCAGGTTTTACTTTTTATCCACCGTCGCAATATGGCAAAGGCCATTTAATTTTTAGTTCTGGACATCTGTTTCCGTATGGTGTCTGTTATAGCCCTTTCTCCACATCCCTGGTTTTAGCTGTCTTGTCTTACGTCAATTGGGATTGACATATAGTCATTTTTTAACTCCCCTGTCTCACTTGTTCCATAATTTCGCCTTGGGCGTGTATGACCCCAGTTGTTTTTGAGCCCTAAAACAAAAAAAACTTTTGTCTGTCAAGCAAACTGTTGATTGGATATATTTTACAGAAAAATGAAGAACTTGATGAAGTGAAAATAACTTTTCTTCATCCAGCTGTGCCATTTATATTCTGATATTCTCTGGGTATCAGTAATGGATTTTCTTGTGTAAGTAAATCCCTTGACTTCTGCTGGAAGAACTTATTCTTTACTTGAAAGTGGTGTGTACCAAATGAATGAAGCTTTCTCAAATTGAAAATGATAAACAGATCCTGTCAATAGTTAGTTTTACTGTGGACTATTTACTTTAATCTTTATCACAGTAGTGTTCATGTTTATTTTCACACAAATGTCAGTATTAGTAATGTTGTAATAATTAACGTGAGAACACAGCTGAATTATTGGAAATAGAGCTTCAGTCTTCTTTTTTTTAGTAGTGAGGAAATTATCATCCCATAATTATATTTTCACCTGTGATTTACAGCAACACTAATAATTCATGGAAATTTTAAAATATGTACTTTTTGAAAAAAATGAAATTAAAATTTAAAATTTTGTTTTGAAAAGAATTTTCTTACGTTATCTTATGTCTTATGGAAATACCATGAGAAAGAGATTGAAAACTGCCGTTAAATGGTATTGTCACCACTACGAAATCATATCAAAATCAGACTAAACATTTGTGCAGCTTTTTCAGACAATAGCCTGCTTCATTACAGATAACTGCTTTGTCTGTGAAAAGTCTGAGGTTGCTGTTAGCATTGTGTGCAATTTCATTTACCATAGATTACTAAACTCCCATAAATTTATGATTTCAATATGGTTAAAGAATAGGAAATTTTGTACTTAACTTGGTATTCAACAAACCATTGGAGATGTAATTGTAATTAAATAATGCATAACCTATAAATTTTGATTTCCATTGAATAAAATGTGGGGTAGTACACTTTATGATAGTTTAATAGCAATGTAACGTTTTCCCTCCTTAGTGTCCTGGAGTGAAAACACAACATGAACAAACAACATATGACCCATTTATCCTTATATACTAACGAATCAAGAAAACAGTAACATAAATGATTTTGAGTCATTGATTATGATTTAAATGTTTGTTATTTTTAAGATAAGCTGTGGAGTTACTAAATGAGTAATGACCAATGCCAATTGTGTAACCTGTGTGTGTGTGTGTGTGTGTGTGTGTGTGTGTGTGTGTGTGTGTGTGTGTGTGTGTGTGTGTGATATGAGAATTTTTTCATCTAAAACTACCCACTTTGTTCTACCTAATAAATACAGAATAAGTTATAATATTTGTAATAAGTGTAGTCAGACATGTATGCTTATAGCTTATAAGAACTCCAGTGTTTACATAACTTCACATTTTCATTGTGATGTGGGTAATGATGGTTTAACAAAACCATGAAGAATATTATATTGTTAGTGCTCTCTTGTTTGCGCAACAGTTCAGCAGCATACTTAGTCACAGAAGTATTAGAAAATCACTAAGAAGTCAATACCTACTTGAATCATATAACATATTTTTTTTTGATGTAGGTCACATTCACATAATCAATGACATATGTATTTGCTATAAGATGTTTAAAGTTTGTAATTGGTACAAATTTCCTTGCAGGAGGTTGATAAAATTCTTGCAAAGTGCAAAAAGAACATTAGACATATGCATATATATGATCACCATCCAAGATATTGCCGATGCTGTGAAGACTGTGCATTCTCGAGGAGTCAGAGTTCGTGTCATTGCTGAAACTGGAATGGCAGACAATAAAGGCTCCAAAATTCCATATTGGAGAAAAGTTGGTAATGTCATGCTTGTAGTTTGCTGTATGTCGATAACTGATTTGTACAGTTGATGATATACGTGTTTCACATTATGGTATATTTTAGGTGAAAAAAAAATTGCGTTCTTATATTGCATTTTAGTGTGCTTTTGAAATTTCTCTTTTTGCTGTTGTGTGTTTCATATGAATGCCTTGTTTACTTAGTGGATGCCTTTTAATCAGTAACAATGTATAATTTTTGGAAGTAATAAAGGAAGGCACGAGATGTATCATTTAAACTAAGACATTAAAATATCTCAACTTTATGCTTCCCACAACAAAACAGTGCAGACCAAATTCACGTGAATGACAGTGGCCTACAAAATGACACGATCTACTTTCTTATAGGTGGTGCTTTTGTTCTTTTTGGGCGATTCTTAATGAACCTCAGCCATAACAGTTAGCACTTGGCTAAAATTTACAGCTGTATCGGAGCATATTTCACTTGTAATACCAGTGTGCTGTGCCTCTTACCCACTCACAGAGAGTTATACGATCAAGTCCTGTTAGACCTCATTCAAGAATTTGCCCACCATTTATTGCAGTTGAAGTACCAGTGCTTAGAATGCATGCTTTCTGGTTCCTCCAACACTTGCATCCCAGATTATGTTTTTACTACATCCATATTCTGCAAGCCATTATGAAGTGCATGGCAGAGTGTACTTTCCATTGTGCCAGTTATTAGAGCTTTTTCCCTTTCCATTCACATATGGAGTGTGGGAAGAATTATTGTTTAAATGCCTCTGTGCATACTGTAATTAGTCTAATCTTGTCTTTGTGATTCCTAAGGGTGTGATTATTGGGGCTTCTTAGATTTATCACTTACAATTGGTTCTTGTAACTTGCTCATGAGATAGTTTACTTCTATTGTCAAACATTTGCCAGTTCAGTTCTTTCAGCATCCCTGTGACATTCTCACATGGGTCAAACAAACTAGTGATCATTTGTACTGTCTTTTTTATATTTAAATTCAAAATTCCCTGATAGCTGTACTTGGTTTGATTCTTATACACTGTAGCACTATTCTAGGATGGGCCACATGAATGTTTTGGAAACAATCTCCTTTGTGGACTGATTGCATCTCCTTAGTATTTTTAAGTCTGTCACCTCTTTATGTCTAAATCTGTTTAACTCCCCGTCCTGGATACCATGCTTTGTCCTTCCTACCAAAAGAATCCTCAGTCTGCTGATAAACTTTGCTTTATAATTCCATACACATATACTAGTGTATGTTTGATACTAAATCAAATGATTTTTGGAACTTGAGAAATACTGTGCCTGTCTCACTGCATTGGTCTATGACTGTCAGAATGTAAGGAGAAAAAAGTATAATTTGGGTTTTGAATGATTGATATTTTTTGAAATCCTTGCTGGTTGAGATAGATGTGGTCATTCTGTTCAAGATAGGTCATTACTTTTGAGATCAGAATGTGTTCTAAGATTCTACAACAAATGAATGTCAAGGATATTTACAGCAGTTTTTACAGTAGTTTTTCCTGCTGCCATTCTTGTGTTATCTGTACTTTCTTCCAGTCACAGATTTTTGTTGGCGGAATTTATGGTATATTATGGTTAAGAGGAGCTAATTCGGTCACAAATTTGGTGTAGAATTGTGACAGGGAATCTGTTGGGCCATGAGGCTTTGTTCAGTTTTCACAGTTTCACTGTTTCTCAATGCTGCTGACACTAATATTTGTTTCAGTCATCTTTGCAATGGAAAAAGAATTAAAGTGGGGTAATACTTTTGGTTTTTCTTTGTAAAGAACCATGAATGAAGTTCATCATTTCTGTCTTTGCTTTGCTACCCTCAATTGCAGTTTGTCACATTCATAAGTGTTTGGGCACTAACTTTGGTACCACTAGTAACCTTTAGCTACGAATTTCTTTGCTGCAGTAGTCAGTGAAGGCTCAACACATTGTCCCCTTGACAGTGGATTGTTTCATTTAGCGTCACACTGTCTAATGTCATAGAGTACGTACGTCTATGAAGTGAGCACAGTTTGTTTTTCTGCATGTTATCGTTGCTACGGATGTAAAGAGACAAATTACTTTTCATAGATGTGTACAACAAATATATAACTGTAAATGTCATAGTGATATGAGTCACTTAATATGCTGAAAAATATTGAGGCACGGCATTATAGAGTCTTATTTGTAGAGATAAATTCTGTGATTTTATGGCCATATGTTTACAAGACAAATGATAGATAAATTTGCAAGTGTGTTTGAGTAAACGGCCAGTCAGTGTTTATGTATTTGTGCTATGTTCATGTGCAGATAAAATTTATACATGACAGTCTGATTAATTTCCTCCAATTTATGCAGGTTCTCAAACCCTTGCGTGTATCTTAAGTTTTTCTGCATGAGACAGTTTCCTCTACAATGTCATTGTAACATAATTAATCTGACAATAAGAACAAGTGCAATTGAAAACATAAGAAAATATTGTTGGCTTTCACTTCTTATTCCATTACAAAAAAAGGGGGGGGGGTAGAATCTGCGCTGTGACACTGTGGTGACAAAGTGCAATACCATTGCTCTTCACTTCTTTAAGCCAACTCAGTTCCTGGTATCAAATTTTTAAGGCATTTGTAAAACACATACTCAAAGTTTGATGGTATTTCTGAAGGTCACCTATCTGTAGCAGTGAAGTAATAACACTCAAAGTACACTAAGAGCTATATGGGCTAAGATGCCCTTCCCAAAATCATGTGACTTGAGCTGCAGGAGATGTTGCAGACAGAATTCTCATTTAGCGCATCCAAGTGCTCACTCCATAGATATTTGTATTCTGTCTAATGCTCAAGATTTCCTGGATAGACAAAATATCAAAGAAAGAGGTGCTCCACAGCTCATCAAACACTGGAGGGACACATGGATCAGCTATCTTCAGAGACACGGTGATATCATCAGAATTAATATTGAAGGAACAGTTGAAGGGAAGGATACAAGATGCAGACTGAGACTAGCATACATCAACCAGATCATGGAGGATACCACCCATACTATCAAGAGGAAGGCCAAAGACAGAAGTGTATGGCAAGCTGCTACTAGCAAGCCTGATAGTTGAGCACTGTAGCAGAAGAGGAAGAATAATTCTCTGTGTACCCATGTATTGTTTTACACCTGTCACGCAGTAGTCTCTATTTCATTATTTTCTTTACAGTGACTGTAAATCATGGAGTGTCCCTCCCATCATGAACTGTTCCATTAGGTAAATATCTATCCCGTGATTGGTCAACTAATCTTCTAAACTTGAGCCATAGTTTTTCTGTATGCCCCTGTCAAGAGTTAAATGTTTAAAGTTCCTCATTGAGATACTACTGCCTATTCATGTAGTTTACTGAACATGTAAATCTTTCTCACTGTTGTAGTTGCCCTTTGTACTTTGATGATCATTGTTGGCTTACTAGTAACCCTCCTGGATTTCTACAGGTAGTTCTAAGCATCGACAGCTGGACCCCTTGTCTGGTGTAGCACTAGTAATTTGTATAAACAAACCTTCCTTGTGAATCAGTTTGTCTATTTGGGAAAACTGTACCAAAATCCATAGAGTAGTTCCAGAGATTAGCCTTCACATACAGACAGAAAAGTGTAGTGGTGTATTTCAATTTATATTTGTATAGATATTCATCTTTGATACTGGGTCTTGCTCAAAGAATCTTGCATGCAGCTTCATTTCTGTTTCAGTGAATTTGAGTTTCTTGTCTACTGCTACAAACCTCTATTTCCGTAAGCCTATACTTACAATAAACTTAAAATTTCCCCAAAAATCACACTATTGATTTAGAGTTTTCACATGCTTTCTGTTAAGCTTCTATTAGAAGACCTGGCACTATAAAAATGTGAAAAATTCCACATTTAAGAACTGAAGTGAGGTTATTCTTTATCATAGACCTCACAGTACGCACTCTTGCCCTTGCAGATAAAGCTTTATAGAAAGTGGAAAATGACTTATGTTCCAGTGACCACTTACCTAGCTAGCTTAAACCACCTAGCAGTGAGAGCAGATTTTCAATGAAAGCTCTTGTAATGGATGCCCAGTACAGCTGGTTATGTGCTTTACAGACAGTGGCTGTGGTAGAAGACTGCCACAGTGTCCAGGAGTCGGTGAGTCCAATATCATCCCCAAAGCTGCTGTTGCACCCATTCCAAAACCTGCCTCATTTTCAAAATCATACTATTCCATAAGTGTACAGTGATTGTTAATTGCCATTAACACTCTGGAGACTGGCCACTTAAAAGAAAATTGAGCCTAGGAAACCAGCTATTTGTGCTGTTATTTGAAGCATTACTGGCAAATATTGATGGATGTATCTTTAAGAGTAATACGTACTAAAAAGGGACCAAGCCTAAAGATTTATTTTTCATATTTACTTTAGCTCTTAGATGCAGTACACATTTTAAAATAACGATAGAAAATATAATTATTCTGCCAAGAAAAATGTGTGAGGTGAGTTATTGAGTAATTTCTTCCTCTTGAGCTTCCAAAATTTCTTGCTCACTGAAGAGACGTGACATACTTGCAGCAGAATTATAGAAAACTGTGAAACTGAATGCAGCACCCCCCCCCCCCTCTCTCTCTCTCTCTCTCTCTCTCTCTCTCTCTCTCTCTTCCCAGCCCTCATGGAAAGGCAAAAATGTACTTTAGTGACCTGTTCATTTAAGAATATGATTTAAGTCAGTGCTACGGAGGTCTTTAACAGTGCGGGAACTTTACCTTTTTTATGGCTACTTAAGTCACCATAGATCCTCCAAAATATGAAAAATTCTCCATACCCCCCCCCCCCTCCCCCAGGTCTAACCCCCCCCCTCCCCCTGCAGACTACTGTAAGGACATCATTGAGAAAACATGAAACAGTTCTCTTCTCAAAACATTCATAACTGTGTTTTAAATTAGCATAAAAATTATCCAGATTCTCTGTTGTTCTTACACAAAAGTTATTAAAGGTCCGTTACCATAATAAGTATAGTGTATACGACATGGAACTTTACACTTTTCAAAAGGTATTTGAGAGGATAAGAAATGACTCTGACAGGAAATTTTAAAACTGCTCATGCTTCCTGTGTGCCCTCTAGTCAATAGTGTAAATGTATCAGACAGAACAAATTATTCACAACATCAAAGACACTTACCTGAAAATTTACAACTAAGAGAAATACCACAGAATGTAGGAATTGGGGGCAATAATATTCTTGATGCAGCAGCCAAACAAAAATGTAGCAATAGCGCAGTGCAAAACCATCCTGTCTTCATCTAAATTTTGAGTCAATGGGAAGAGCAGTAGTTGCAAGTAATGAACAAGAAGCTGTAACCAGTGAATACCAATTCTTAACCATGATGTATGTCCACCCAGTAACAGAGATGGAAGCAAGTGATGCTCACCAAATTTAGTATAGGCCATTGACCTATGATCCACATATATCTTCCAGGACAAGATGATCAGCCAGTGTTCAGTGCTTACAATTTAACCCTACTGTGTATCTTATTTTAACTATATATGTGTTACTTTCTGAAAGGAGGGCAGTCATTGGAACTCGCTGATGGGCGAAGTTAATTGTCATGTACTGTGAATTTTGTTCATATCGGCACACACAGTTCTGCAGAGATAAAAATTCACTATGGGAATTTTGTTTGTTACTTATTAACATATGTTTTAGCGATCAGGCAGACATATTTTACACCAAGATTTTATGCAATAGATATTAATTTGATTTTTTTGTAATCAGCCACATGTGTGATATGGTTTTAAGGATTTCAGTGGTGTATTTACTCTTTTCATTAAGCTGTAAGGAGGAAGTATTGCCTTTTCATCCCTCCTAAACACACTCAGTTTTGTTATTTTTCCTTCTCATAGTGCCATACTCTACTTAATTGTCCTTTATCATTCATAACACCACTCTTCTCAGTAGTAAACCACATAATTATGGGCTTATATCGTGGATGTCAGTGTGTAGTAAAATTATGGAACATGTTCTATGCTCACCCATTATGATGTTCTTGTTAATGTGTCAGGATTGGTGAGGAGGGGATAGCAGTGGGCACCCGTTGAGGTGAAAAATCAAACATATTTTAAATGCATGGATGTTTAATGACGTAAAAAGGAAAGACAGGCCTAGAGAAGCCACCAAAACTGAATTGGCTGCTGCCCAGAAGATCAGGAGAGGAGAGCATCTGGTCAGGTCAGAAGCCGTCAGCAGAAGAGAGCAGATGGCGTGTACATTCCCGCCAGCTGGCCATGGTTCCACCCCCACATGACCACCTCCAACCTTCCCTATTGGACAGCCAAATTGTAGACGTGCAGTTTGGTAGCATTACCTCGTCAGCCACACATGAGTTTAGCTGCTGATGGTTCAACACATGAGTTTCAAAGTGGTTCTGTCCGGTTTTGTGCAACATGACTGATATGCTGCAACTGAGCGCCAGGCAGGAGGCACTGGTGAACATCAAGTGAAAAATGAAAATCAGACTTTATACTATTAAATCCATTCAGTAACCGCCCCCCCCCCCCCCTGTACATTCTGGAGCACAGAAACCCCTCTATAAAAACCAACATGGATTCTGTAGAGAGAACTTAAGATACTTGGCTCATTCTGTTCATCCATAAAATACAGAGTGCTGTAGACAGAGATGTCCAGGTTGATGCCGTGTTTCTGGACTACTTGAAGGCGTCCGATACAGTGTCACACTGTTGTTTACTTACTACTTACTTACTTACTCCTTGGTACTACAGCCTGCGTAGGGCTTTGGCCTCCTGGACAATCTCTGCCCATTCTTCTTTGTTGACTGCCTTGGCTCTCCATCTTCTAACTCCCATTCTTGTCAAGCCATCCTCCACATTGTCTAGCCATCTGGTCCTTGGTGTGCCCCTTACACAGCATCCACCTGGTTTTCCTTTGAAAGCTTTCTTGATTGTGCAGCTTCTCACCATTCTTTCTACATGTCCCAATCAATGTAGTCTATTACTCTTAATTTCTGTTATGATTTCTGGTTTGTTGTACAACTCTCTGGTCTCCTTATCGTTTCTGAGTCACCAAAACCCCCTATCATTCACTGGCCCAAAGCTTTTTCTAAGTATCTTCCTTTTCCATCTCTGCAAAAACTCATCATTTTGCATCATTGTCCAAGTCTCCGAACCACATATCACCACAGGTCTCACTACTGTATCATGCACTGTCAGCTTCAGGTTCCTACTAAGGCTTCTTGCCTTAAATACTTCTATCAGTGCGAAGTTGCTCCTGTTACCAGCTGTAATCCTTGCATGTATTTCTTTTCTCATATCATTATTCTCAGTTACCAGTGACCCAAAATATTTAAAGGCTCTCACAGCATTCAAATTCTTGCCCATTCAAAGTCATGCTTCTTTCTCCTTCACTATACCTTTCCTAGATGTTAACATATACTTGGCCTTTGACTGATTAATTGTCAGCCCCAGCTCTGCTCCATATCTTTCTAATGTTTCAAGTTTTTCTTCCAGGTCATGTTTCCTCCTGGATAACAAATCAATATCATCTGCATATGCAAGATCCTGTGTCACTCTATTAAATAGTGATCCCTCAGGGTTGCCACATTTTGTCTTTTGCATCATCCTTGCCAAGGGGACAAACAGAATAGTGGAGAGCACGTAACGCTGTCGCAGTCCTTGGTTAACTTCAAATGCCTTTGATAAAGTGCCCTCAACCTTTACTTTACATAAAATTCTTTTCAAAGTAATTTGGACCAATCTTAGTTACATTGCCTTCCAGACTTGATCCCTTTTGATACTATCGTAAGCCTGTTTGAAATCAATGAACAGCTGGTGGACATCGATGTTATACTCATAACATCTTTCAAGGATCTGTCTGATGGTAAAAATCTGATCTGTAGTGGATCTATTAGTTCTGAAACCACACTGGTAATCTCCTAGATACTTTCCTACATATGTACTGAGTTGGCGCACCATGATTTTTCCTAATACTTTAAATTCTATACAGACTAGTGCAGTTCCTCTATAATTCATGCAGTCATGTTTCTTATGTATAGGGCAGAGTATAGCTGTATTCCAGTATTCCGGCTTATGTTTTTCACCATATTTCCACTATAATCTCATGCAAAATTCTAATTAGTTTTTCTGCACCATATTAAGTCATTTCTGTTGTAATGTTGTCTTCTCCCAGAGCTTTATTGTTTTTCAGAGTCTTGGTACTAGCTTTAACTTCTTCCAGTGTAGGTTCCTCGACAGTTTCCTGGTACTTTTCTTCTCTGTTTACTTCCTGCTCCACCTCTTCTACCATCGCAGCATCTACTTCACCTATGTTTTCCAATTCTGTCTTCAATACTTCACTAAAATAATCCACCCATCTGTCAAAATCTGATCTTTTCCTCCAATCAGATTTCCCTCCTTATCTTTACAGAAAACTGCTCTGAGTAGGAACCCTTTCTTTATATCTTTCAGCCACATATAGCATTTCCTTGTTTCCTGAGCAGTCTTTCTCTCTTCTAATTCATCAATCCACTGTTTTCAAATACGGTCTTTCTCCTCTTACATTCCTTATCTGGTTCCTTTCTCTTCTCCTGGTATTCTTCTACAGTAATTCTTGTTCTCGTCTGCAGCATATCTTTTTCTTGCCTCATTCCTTTCTTCTATCTTCCTCCTACAATCATCATCAAACCATATCTGGATTCTCAGTTACTTCTATCTACCCAGTACAGTTTCAGTTGTATCCTGTTTTATACATTTGACTGTTTCCCATATTTCTTCTATACCCTGTCCTGCCTGATCTTTGGCTTCATTAAGTCTGTTTGTCAAAATAGTTTTATACTGTTGTACTGTATTTTCATAATTTCTTAACTTAGCATCATCAAACCTTGGCACAGTAGTTTGTTGGTGTGTCTGTAATTGGCTATCTATCCTCTGTCTGTATTTGATTCTTATCAAATAATGATCACTATCTCCATCTGCACCACAACTATCCACTTCTAATTTATCTGAAGCATGTCGTCTGTCTATTAGTAGGTGATCAATCGATTTTTTGTGATCCCATATGGGAAGCACCATGTGACTTCCCTTATATCTTTCCTTTGTATCCATGTGCTTTTAATAATCATGTTATTGTCCATGACAAAAGCAATTAGTCTGATACCATTGTCATTAGAAGCTCCATGCAGACTCTCCTTATCAGCTGCTTTCCTATTTGCAATTTCTCTTCCTACTTGAGCACTGAAGTCCCCCATAACCACCTTAACATCATGCTTTGCCACCCTTGCTGTTTCCTGTTCCCATTGCTCATAGAATATATCTTTTTCCACCAACTCTGTATCTTCTGTTGGAACATACATACATGTAAAGGATATATCGAAGAAGTGGACTTTCATTTGTAATACACAGTTATTTCACCAACAGGCTTAAATTTTAGTATGACAGGCTTATGAGCATTGTCAACCAGAAAACCTGTGCCTTCAAATCCTCTGCCTCCACAGCTGTAAAACAGTGTGTGTGTTCCAGATGCTAATATTCCATTTCATTTCCTTTTTCAGAATTTGTAGTCCTCCAGTCTTGTTCAGTGTTCTGTTCTGTTTCATGTTGCTAAATGCCAATTCATATACCTTTTCCATTGCCTAAGCCGTTCATCCATTACAATCATCTGGCTTCCTTTGTCCTTTGGTTCTGTGTGTCACAGTGTCACACTGTTGTTTAGTGAACAAAATTGAGTGAGTACTGGACCAGATTTGTGACTGGATTGATGACTTTATAGGAGGAAGTAAAGGTAATTCCTGGAGTACACAAGGGAGTGTTGTAGAGCTATTACTGTTAACATGGAGTACAGAGTGTTTGACTATTACAGGGACAAATGGAGGGGCAAATAGAGGTCAATGAAACAAGGAAATAATCCTAATGAACATAGGTCTTAAATCCAATGGCCTCCCTGATATGACGTATGCATGAATGCACTCATGCCAATGTCACAATGCTATTAATGTCTAAAGCTACATTTATTTTGAAACATCACGAGTGAGGCATAAATTACAGAGTAATAAAATGATCTCACTTGATTTTATCATCATTCTTGAGACCTAAGTACTGGTAAATAACATTTCGATGACAAGTGTATTGGTCATGGCTTTCCTATACTATAGCGTGTGCGTGTACTCCGCCCTCCCCCTCCCCGCCAGGATTTCTGTCTTCTTGAACCAATTTGAATTTTATTTGAGGGGATATTCAAAATATTTGATGTATTCCAGCCCAGTTTATAGTTTCAAACTCCAGGAACACCTTATGAATTTTTGTCATGCTTTCTGAACAAGCCTTGGGTTTTTGAACATGTACAGGTGTCAACGAGGAGATGTGCTGAAGCCTGTCTTCTCATGAATGGCCATGAGGACTGTATAATGTTGTAATGCGTACGTTCTCAAATACATATCTGCACATTCGATCCCCAGGGATCCTTTCCTTATTAGGATTATTTGTTTGTTTCATTCTCCTCTACTCATCTCTTTCATCTGTACCTATAGAAGTCAAACACCCTGCACAACCGGTCTAGTGGATAAAGCTCTGCGAGACTTTTTGCAGATGATGCTGTTGTCTATAGCAAAGGTTGCAATGCCAGAAAACTGGTTACAAACAGAAAGATTTGTGGAGGATTGGTGCTTGCTGCAGGGACTGGTAGTTGATCCTGAACGTAAATAAAAGTAACATATTGTTCATAAACAGGTGAAGGGATCCATTAATGTTACATTATGATATTAGTGACAAATCAATGGAAACAGTAACAACTGTAAAATACCTAGGAGTAACTATCTGAAGTGACCTGAATTGGAACTATCACATAGAAGTATTGTGGGAAAACCAGATGCCAGACTGAGACTCATTGGAAGAATCTTAAGGAAATGTAATTCACCCACATGGTCGCCCAATTCTTGATTATTCTTCATTATTGTGAGACCCTTAACAAGCAGTATTAACAGAAGAGATACAGATGCAACAAACAGTGACAAATTTCATTATGGGATCATTTATAAAACTAGAGAGCATTATGATGATGCTAAAAAAAACTCCAGTGGTGGTTGCTACAAAGGAGGAGTTGTGTATTAGGAAAGATTTTACTCTTGAAATTCCAAGGATGTATGTTCGAAAAACCTATTATTCCCTCCCACGTATGTCTCATGAGATGACCAAGGTGAGAGAATCAGAGACATTACGGCCAACATGGAAGTTTATTGACAGACAGTATATCAAGAGTGAGCTGTATAATGGCAAACTACGCATGGAAAGTTATGAAAAACACATAATGCAATATTAAACATACTGTACTACGGT
This sequence comes from Schistocerca cancellata, assembly GCF_023864275.1. Classification (NCBI taxonomy): domain Eukaryota; kingdom Metazoa; phylum Arthropoda; class Insecta; order Orthoptera; family Acrididae; genus Schistocerca; species Schistocerca cancellata. The sequence goes on from NC_064628.1 coordinate 896,130,743, forward strand.
ATTTAAATTTAAAGAATGTTAGAAGTAAAACATTTCAGAAATTTGCCAAATGGGCTACAAAATTTGGACAAACTACACCCAAATGTCGACCAAATAATAACACTAGTTTCAGTGTGGTGTATAAAGTACACTGTCAAATACAGTACGATAATTTATAACACTGTCTGCAAGCTACAGTATGTCACTATTCTACTGCTTTAAAGAAGTCAGTAAGCTTTCTTTGGCAGGCCATTTCAAACAGTTTCTTCAGTTCATATTCTTTTATGCTCATCAGGTTCACTTTATCACTCCATCCATGTAATCACTTTGTTTATATTATCCAACATTTCACCTGTACTGGGAACATCATCTGTACTTTCTTCTTCAGCTTCGTCATCCTCATTCTCGATTGCTTCACTACCCTCATTTCGAAGAGCATCAGTAATGTCCTTGTCATCTATGATCTCCGTAATCAGTTCTTCATTGTTGATGACTACCCAGCAGTTAAAGTCTTCTAGATCAATATTGCATCATAGAACATTACATGCAGACTAAATGTCATTGCTGTTGAAATCCATATCATTACAGTGTCCATCTGTTGCATTTTTCTCAATGGAACACTCGTTCCAGAAATTTCTAAGATTGGTCAGACCGAAACTTTGCCATCCCACGTCTACTGAATACACAAAACTTTAGATTAACAGATTTCGAGAACATTTCCATTTCTTCATCTGAATTTACTGTTGAAGTCAGCAGTTCATGGCAATAATGAGCCTTGAATGCTCGTATGATGCCCTGATCCAGTGGCTGAATTAGTACCATTGTGTTTTCGGCAAAAAACAAAGTTTTTATTTTTCCATCTTCTGTTTACAATACATCAGCATGTGAATGAGCTGGACAGTGGATCAAGCATTAGTAGAGCTGTTTCTCTTGGTGTAAGTGACCATAGATGCTTGCTTAGTGACAGAACAAACTTTTCTTGAAACCGGTGAAAATGGCACATGTCATCCAAGCATTCTTTGAATCCCTGTAATTGAGTTGTAATGATGACATGTTTATATGCTTGAAACATTTCATCCTTTTACTTTTACCTGTACAAAGAGGTTTCAGCATATGGCTGCCGCCCAATTTATTTGTGGAAAAATGGGGGTTATTCTATGGTGTTCATTTTCAAACATGTCTTATTTCCTGGCCGCCTTTTTTTTTCTTTCACCCCTCACCCCAATTGAGAGTTCTGGTTGGAAGCAATTGATAATAAAGCCCGATTTCATCATAATATGTGCTTGATTATCATTTAAATTTTCATGTACCATGAAACTATGAAGCAGAGTCACTGTCGCAAGGCCTTGCTTCTCCTTTAGTGGTCATTTGGTGACATTTCCGTCTTGAAAGCCATCTGTCAGAATTTATCAAACCTTCGTTGCCTTGTAAATCAGAGTGAAATTTTTTAGCTTGAGGATTTAATAATTGTCCCGAAAATTGGCACACCTTCAATTCTATTTATTAAAAACTACCCATAAAGGCATACAACAAGTTCACTGTCTTTTCCTGGTTTAGTCCTTTTTTCCACATCACTTTAAACTGTGTTTACAAAACTCCTAAGTTTATTCTCTTCTTTCACCCATCCCCTGATTGTTCCTTCAGTTATATCACATTCACATGATAAACTTTCATTAGTGTCACTATTCTTCACATGATCAATAATTTTTAATTTATTACTCACAGAATATGCTTTCTGCTTCTGTGACATCATAACAAGCACACAGAAATCTAGACAATGAGTGAATAATCTATAATCCACTTGATGGTTATGCTCGTTTTGGTTATTGCCAAACACTGTTGCATAGTCATTTTGTTGACTACATCACAGTGTTAACCATGACGTGTATTCAAAGCTTCTGTCCAGCAACAATGCTGATATTTTGGTTATTGTTTAGAGAGCTTGGAGGTTTTACTGCAGAAAGGCTACAAGCTGCCTGATTTCTTTCACAGTTTATTAAATTATACTGAGACTGCAAAAATCATTTGTAAGTGATATTTTATTTCAGGGAACGTACTTTTTACTGCGTTGTATCCGAATCCACAGTGTATCAAACCATTTTATATTCGGCTTCGACTGTACTTGGTATGGTGTTGCAGCTTTCTATACCCTTCCAAATGTCGATATTACCACACATTTTGTAAGAAAAAGCTTATTTGTGTTCATGGCTAATCATTACAACAATGTTATATTTGAGGAAAGACTGATTCACTTAATGCATGCATTCATATTCCAAAAGGATGCCAATAACTATGTTGTTTAACATCCTAAACAATCATCTCATGACAGTGTCATTTTAGTATATATTAATTATTTGTGATGTATATTGTGGAGCAAATATAATGTAAACATAGAATCATAGTGAGTAGAAGAGAAAGTGTGCTGAATCTCCTAGTTCACCAGTTCCACTACAAGAAGTCATCTGCTCCGCTTGTGACTCACGAAAGTATATGTTACCATGGCAATTGCAGCACACAAACTGGTTCGTTCAAGAAATTTATGTAACGAAATGAAAGGTATGTGGATATAGTTAATTTACCTCAGTGGATATCAGTTGTCCACCAGTTTAGACAGTTTCCGAGTAGTCTTTGTAGTTTTTGTAGACTTCAAGTCCTTCCGCATTTGTTTAATGCCCATGAAAAACTGGCATTTCATATAATGAAGAATCAGCTTAGGAACGATGTCCATCTCATGATCTTACAGCACTCAGCATTTGATGTTTCAAGACTAATGTGATTCAGACTATTTACACATTCATAAAAGATGCCCCACAAGCTGTCCTCACGCAGTTTTATCGCAATGATTTTTTCCACTTGGATAAGAATATTGGAGATGCCTTTCGTTGGGTATGTAATCAATGTCTTTCCTGTAGGAATCTTTAATAGATGCCAGTAAAAAGTGGCTTGTCAGATGAATTCCCATTTAGAAGGAAAAAAGACTTCAGGCATTTTGTGAATCTCCTTGCTTGAAGCACCACGTAACATGCCAGATGATAAACTAAACTTTCTTTTGCTGAGGAGTGTGAAAGAGCCTCCGGCATATGTTGTGGATCATGTTGAAGCCCTTCCAAGTTATGTGGAACACAAAGTGTTTTTTTTTTAATTATGTCTTCCAGTTCCAGAACTCTGTCTCTGTTCTTTTGCTGCAAATCTCTAGCTAACATCCGCATCTGGATTTCATATGAAATCAGAGAAAATTCACATTTATCATCATAGTTTCCACTGAAGGCAATTAAAGTTTAGCAGGAATGTAAACACACTACAACATGTGCAAGCTCAGGAAGTCTATTACTGACAGGTGATTGTTACAACTCAGAGACCTTATGATACCGAAATGACATTCAATTGGATCCCAATTAAATTTTGCTCTCAGGATGTAGCTGAAACCTCTGTTCCATAAGTATTCAAATATTCGTAATGTACTTTCAATTATTACCCCCAGAAACTGGAAAGTTCTTTTAGAAGCAAAGCTGTTACTTTTACTGGTGAGAATGCTTTTCCATTTCATTAACATTTAGTGAGTCTTGGAGTTTTTGCACAAAGCATCCTTAGGAAATGAGTTAAGTGCATCCACAAAGTTTTTCATATATGTAGTGAATGATTCCATTGATTCACTGCCTTCGAATCCTGCCACTTCAATTTCCCTGAAGAATTTTATTCCATTGGCTACTGAGTTACTGAATACTGCAGAGCTAATCTTATGCGAGTTTGTTGAAATGGATGCAAATGGATGAAAGTTAACTTGCGGCAGACTTTTAATCTGGCAAATTCTTAGGAATTATCTTATTCATAAACTCGTTGATAAAAATTGTAGTTGATGATCTCATCGCCGAAAAGTACCTCCAATTTATCAGAAAAATTATTCCTTACGCATTTCATTACATGAATAGCATCTGAAAATGCCCAAATTCTTCTAGTTTTGTCAACTGGATTTGATACACAGCAGGTAGCTTATTTTTTTATGCCATTAATTCCTAAACATTGCCAGACGTTTTTATTCGGGTGACTGACATCAGAAGCGAATGCAATAATTCCTGTTCCAGCATGCTGTAGCTGGATAATTACTTCAACCAATACCTGTTAGATGACATCCCCAGTAGTTGCATTGTGACTAGTGTACACAGGACCAGGTTGGATCCATGTATGCAGTAGAGATACAAACATAAACCCCAGAGCATGATTTGCAAGTTTATTCTTACATTCATCCGGAGTATATTCCCCTAAATTGACAAATCCATCAACTTTGAACGAAGTGCTACTGAAATGCAGTTTCTCTTGGAACTTAACTTCATCATATTTGCTTCTACTAATTTCATATAATGTTGTCGTTGAATACCCCTAATCCAGAGGAAACGCATGCGCGTGCGCGCACGCACACACACACACACACACACACACACACACACACACACACACACACACACGCACACGCACACGCACGCTTGGGGAGGGGGGGGTAACTTATGCTGGAACTATGGCCATTTAATATGACACTTTGTGCAGTGCCATTAGTCCCTAGTTTATTCTCCAGCCTTATTATATGTTTGTAGACTGTCATGATGAATGGTGGTTCCTCTAGGTTTGATGTCGATGGGAAAAAATTTATATACAGGGTGATTATAATTAAAGTTAAACTATCAAACACCAGTAGAAATAACACACTGGTTAGACGTCAAATTGCAATGGAAAATTATCGGAGAAGGGGGAAAACGTATGGCAGAAGAAAAATATATATTTACAAAATGCAGCAATAGATGGTGCTGTAAGCATCATAATTTAATAGCGGTAGACTACAAATGACAAATGAAGCATACAATACCTCAAGTGTATGTTTGGCATTAAACAAACTGTGTGCATGGGTGCACACGTGTGATATTGTTAGTTACATAAGCCCATCCACCACGGCAAGGTCATATCACATGGGATGGGAAAAATCAGTTTTTAATTGTCCTAAGTCCAAAACCCGCATAAAAAGCCTGAATCACATCAGTTTGTAATTGTCCTGAGGCCAAAAACCGCATAAAAAGCATCAATCAAAATCAAATCTGATTATCAATTTCTGTGTGACTGGCGCAAAACGTGTTCAGTATGCTGTCCACCATTTTCTGCAACAAGTTGAAATCGAGAAACTGCATGTTCCACAACTGATCAAAGTGTTGCGCGAATCATGTTCAGAATGTGTTGCACAATATGTGCCTTCAATGCAGCTAAGTTTGCAGTTGGAACACTGAACACAATATCTTTCAGATAGCCCCAGAGTGATTAAGATCAGGTGATAGGGATAGCCAGGGTGTAGGGAAATGACGGCTGGTAATTCTAGCATTTCCAAAATGGCGCTTCAGCAGCTGCTTAACTGGATTTGTGATGTGCAGAGGTGCACCATCTTTCATAAAAATGATTTCACCCATGCTGTTGGAAAGCTGGAATGACATTGTTGCGCAAACGACACTCGTAGCACTTACCAGCAATGGTACAGGTAACAGGTAACTGCCTCTTCGAAACAATATGGTCCTATGATAAATGATGCCGAAAACCCACACCACACAGTGACTTTTTCAGGATGAAATGGTACTGGGTGATTTGTGTGTGAATTTTCCATTGCCCATATTCGACAATTCTGTGTATTGACATATCCTGTCAGATGGAAGTGGGTTTCGTCTGTCCACAAAATCTTCCACGGCCATTCATTGTCCACTCCCATGCGAGCAAGAAATTCTAAAGCAAAGGTCTCTCATGCTGGCAGGCCTACACAAAGCAACTCGTGCACATAGGTAATTTTGAATGGATAGCAAAGAAGGATGTTTCGTAGGATTTTACACACCGTGCTCATGAGTATGTCCAATGTTCGGGCAGTTCTCTGTACACTACACATTTGCACACCACCATTCGTCTCCTCCTGCATTGCAGTGGCCACTGCTTCCACTGACATCAAATCAATTAGTCTCCTGTCTGTACCAGGTTGCACACCTAAAGAACGTGTCTTTTCGAATTTCTGAATCATTTTCTCCAGACTCACAGTGGCCATCGGGCCAACGCCTTTTCTCAAACCATTCAGTGACCGGAACTTCTGCTGAGCGATGTGTGCACAGTCATAATTATTGGAGTACAGCTTTACAAGCAGAGCGTGATCCTGCATTGAGACAGTCTTGGCAAACGTTGCAGACGTGAAAGGAGGAAAAGCTGTTTACCCGGCATGTTTATACCATGTTTAGTGGGCTGTGCACATGAGAGGTGTTTTCATTTACATATTCTGAGATATACAACTCCAGCTATTGATCAATTTTCACACTATTTTTTTTCTTCTGCCACACGTTTTCCCCCCTTCTCCGATAATATTCCGTTGTAATTTGATGTCATTCTGACCAGTGGTGTTATTTCTACAGCATTTTGAAAGTTTAACTTTAATTATAATTACCCTGTACATTATCCTTTTGCTGCCTAGACCCTTGATGGCAGCTGACCTAGATTCCAGTTGTACACAGGATCTTATAAACTGGTCCTTTTTCTTAATACTTGTAGGTTTTGAAGGTCATTACCAAGACATCTATTTACTAAAGAAGTATAACACATTTATATAAATAAAAAAAATAGACTTCGTTTGAAGATTTCCGAGCGCAGTTAAGGACAAACCATTTCAGGCTTTTCAACAGTTATCTGCAGCAGTATGTGTAGCATTGAAGTGTTGTAAACATGAAGTTGCTGGTTTTGCTCTCACTAGTAGCAATATGTTTTAACTTTAATTTCCCCCAGGGGGCTCACATCTCTTTTGAGAGTATGTACTTGGCTAACATGGGGCCCAGATATTACAGCGCTACTTCCTTTTCTGTGCTGCAAGTCCATCCTTGTACTAGTCTCTTCCCCCTTTCTTTCCAGTGGATAGTTTCCTAGCTGCCGACTATGCTTGGGTTTGGGTTATGATTTGTGACACTAGCTTTCTTTTATCTTCTAGCACTTTATTCAACTTTTTGTCCTTTACTGCATATTCCCCATCGTTAGGTTTGATTTACTATTCCCCTTCAAATTTTACAGCTGTGTGGATAGTGCTGGGAAGGATGCCCAGTGTGATGAACATTCCACCTGCCATGCTTTTCTACCTTTGCACCTTCAATTTCTGGCAAGAGTGTTACATCTAAAACCCAACACGGTAGCCATCCTATAAGCGCAGGGAGGGGTGGGGGGTGATCAGGTACATGCACTCTGGTAGTCCCCTGACCACACAGGGATCCCCCTGTTGGTGCCCGAGTTGGAAAGTCCCTATGTATGCCAAGGTGTATGTGTCCATTGTGGCTGGGCAAGGGACTTCAGGCATCAATTAACTGTCCAGATTGCTATTGCTGTTGCTGTTGCGGGGTAGCACCCTTAGTGAGAGCAACCGTTTGGAGTGGGTAGCACCAAGGCAGATGACCAGCAAATACCAAATGAAGTGGTGTAAACTTTCTTTCACTGGTGGCCGCAAGGCCTCAGCAGTCTCTGCTGAAGGAAACAATTACTAGAATGTGACAAAATTTGACCCCACAGTATTTCCTTCACTGGCTTCTCTGTATGAGGAACGTAGGAATAAGAGTCAAGGAGAGAAATACTTCACACAATTCTTAGTTTGCACTAGGACTGACGAGGATTCCTTTATGGCCACAAAGCCATTAGTTTTTGTTGAACAGCTCAAGGATAGGTTTGGGAAGTGGCAGTGATTTCAAAAATGAAAAGTGGTTCAGTTCTGATTAAAACGGCATCCTCTGCTCAGTCATGGGCCTGTGTCAAGCTGGGTGACATACCTTTAATTATCACCTCCCCCCTTCCCCCTTCTCTCCCTCCTCCACTCCCCGATAACATCCTTAATATGTTCTCCTTAATATGTTATGGGGTATCACCTTCCACCGTAACCTCCTTTTATGGTCTGATGGTGAGTTACATGCAAATTTGGAATGACAGGATGTGCATTTTGTCCGTCGTGTCCAACTGGGACCAAAGGACATCTAGGTTGACACTGGGCCTTCATCTCGGCTTTTGAAGGTGACTCATTACTTGAAAAGATCAAGGTGATGTGAAACCGCATGTCTCCTTTCCATTGAGTGCTTCAAATGCATGAGATTTGGGCACATGTCTTTGCATCGTAACACCAGCCCTGTCTGTAGAGATTATGAGTGACAGTTAAATATGAATGCTCCTTGTGCCCTCCCCCCCTCCCCACCCCCTCCCCATCTGTGTCAGCTGTGGGGAGCATTATTCCCCCTGTTCACTGGGATACAGTCTTCAAGAGAGAGAAAGGGGAGTAACAAGAATAAAAGACTCTTGACCCATTCAATCATCAGGAGGCCAAGAAGAAATATGATCATACGCGTCCTGTATGTATAACGATGACATTAGCTACAGCTATGATGTTGTCATCCTCTCTAGAGACAGTACCCTTGCCCTTGGTGCCTTCTACACCAGGCCCTCAGGGCCACTTGACGATACCCACTCCCCTGATGTGGGGGCCGTCCTTCTGCTGTTTCCCCCACACGCAGTTTAGGTGTGTCGACTCCCCAACTACGGGGGATGGTGGTCCCCTACCACAACCTGAAGAAGCAACACGCTCCTCCTGTGTCCCTCACTTGAGAGGGATCCCTTGGGATACTCTCTTCTCAGGATTCCACTGATCTGCAACTGCATACCAGCTGAAGGAACCACAGGTTGCTGGATCTCACACTTCACATTCCTCCTCTGTTGCTGAAGCTGGACCAGACAAGTCCACATGGACATCATAATCACCAAAGGAGAAAAAGGTCAAAAAGGAGACCTCAAAGGATGGAGGAAGTTCCAGTGGTGCCTCTGTCACTGGGCCCCACATGTTCCGACTGGTGGAGTTCTCGGTGGCAACTGTGGCACTGGATCTTCCCACACAACCTGCTTCAGATCTAATGTGTACTGATGCCATATCCTCATGACCAGGTGACCTACCTCCTCGTTGTTTTCAATACTGATAGCATGATTCTTCAGTGGAACTGTAGCAGTTTCTCCACTACCTGTTTGAGCTACAACGTCTCTTACACGTTTTCCAGCTTACTGCATCGCCCTCCAAGAAACTTGGCTCTTAGCATTGCAAACCCATACCCTTCCTGGCTATCGGCACTATTTGAAGAACCAAGCTGTCTGTGAGAGGACATCGGGCGGAGTTTTCGCACATGCTGGGCTCTGTCCTGTCTGCAGCGAAAATGTACCACTCAATATGACTTTGTAGGCTGGGGCTATTCGTGTGAGGGTGCCTCTGGATTTTACTGTCTGTAATATGTGTCTGCGTCCTGACAGTGAAGTATTTCGGAACATGTTGTCTACACTGATTCATCAGGTCCCACCACCCTTTCATATCTGGGAGTGACTTCAATGCCCACAACCCTTTATGGGGTGGAACTACGACCACTGGCCATGGTAAAGCTATCGAAACTTTGCTTGCAGAGCTTGGCTTTTGTTGCTTGAATGCCAGTGCCCCCACACACTTCAGTGTTGCATATGTATCTCATTCAGCCATTGATCTCTTCATTTGTAGCCCTGTCCTCTCCCCTCCATCCTTTGGAGAGTCCATGATGACTTGTGTGACAGTGATCATTTTCCGACCATCCTGTCCCTTCCATAGCATCACTTGTCTGAGTATCCACCCAGATGGGCTTTCAGCAATGTTGACTGGGATGCATTTGCCTCAGCTGTCAATGCATTTGCTACTCTTCTGAGCATTTGGACTACTATAACCTTTCTCTCCCACAATGACGTCCCAGACTGAGGTCATGATAGCAATTCGCTTACAGTGGTGTGCTCTGAACTCCAACATCCCCCAGTGTCACCTCTTGTCAGGAAGCAATCACATATGCACCCATAGCATGTATCCCATCCTTGGATCTGGCTCCACACACTCGACCTGTCCTTTGGACCAAAAGACACTGTTGACCACATAGTTTTACACTACCTGTTCCTGGCTGTCCTTGATGCATTTCTGGGTTTGGAAGTAGTTTACACTGACGGCGCCGTGGTCAACAGATGAACCAGTTTCACCTAATCAAATGCAAGGTGCCGTGAACTTTGCTCCCTACCAAACGAATGCAGTATATTCACTCCAGAATTGGTGGCCATTGCTTGAGCTCTCAGTACTTTCATTTTGTCACTCGGGAGACATTCTTAATTGGCATGCATAGTCTTCAGGCTATTGAGCTGTGCTACCCTCAACACCCATTGGTTGTGGCTGTTCACAATCTCAGGGAATGAACGTACTGACTGATTGGCAAAGTTGGCTCTTAGGATGCCAACTTAGGAGATGGGGGTAGCGGAACCAGACCTTCAGTCGACTCAGTGCTGATAGTTGTTGGAGTCTTGGGACATGGATTGGCGTGACATGATTTCTCTGAACAATCTGCAGGTCATAAAGGTAACCACAACCATTTCCTTTGTGTTTCTCGCAGAGGAGATCTACTGTTCTGTTCACTTTGCATTGCCCACATTTGGCTGACACATCACCACGTCCTATGACGTGCTTGGATCTGGTTTGTGTTTTGGACATTCATTTTCTTACCTTCCGGCATTCTACAACTTTTCATTATATGGTCCCCTTATTGGGTGTGGCTTGCTACTTCTTTTTTGAATGTTACAGAAGTGCAAATCGTGCAGGGAAAGTCACCCAGTGCAGTGTGTATTCCATCTTCTGTGCTTTCCCTCTTTGCATCCTTCTTTCTTGCAGTAATACTACGCCCAAAACCCAGCACGGTAGCCATTAGGTTGTGAGGGGGGCAGGTGGTGGGGTCATCAAAGTACCTGCACGGTGGCAGCCCACTGACCATGCAGGGATTGCACTGCTGGTGCATGAGCTGGAAACTCCCCATGCAAGCCAATGAGTATGTATCCATCATCGCTGGGGCACAGGGAATTCGGGCAGTGGTTTACTGGCCAGGCAACCGTTGCTGTGGCTGTGTGGTGCCAGTGGGAAGAGCGCCTATACAGAGTGTGTAGTACCCTGGCAGAAAATATACAAGTGAAGTGAATTAAACTTTCTTTGCTAGTGGCCACACAACACTGGCAATCACTACTGAAGCTAGGATGTATTATGATGCAGAGAGGCCTGACCCTAAAATGTTACCTTCTATGGCTACACTACGTGAGGAACATTGGGCTCAGAGACAAGGTGAGAAATACTCTGCTAATACTGGCTTTGTTCTAGGACGAACTGGGATTTCTTTTTTACCACAAAGCCATTGTTCTTTGTTGTACACCTAGAAGACAGGTTTGGAGAAGTGGAAGCAATTGCAAAGATGAAATGTGGTTCTATTCTTCTTAAAACGGCCTATTCCCTGCTCAATCATGGGCGCTGCTCACCGGCAGTGACATTCCTGTCACTGTAACACCCAATAAAAGTCTGAATGTGGTAAAGGGTATCATTTTTCAATAAGATTTCCTTTTACAGACTGATGACGAGTTGCATTATAATTTGGAGTGACGAGGTGTGCAGTACCTTGGTGGACTTCTGAAATCACCAAGATCATTAGAGATCGCAGGCAGGCTCTTGAATGCCACAAGTGACAACTGTTGGTGGAGCACGTTATTGCCTTTAAACAGCTCTGTGCCCAGGTCTGGGACATGGTCAAATGACAGAAACGATAATGCTGGAAGCGATATGTTGCTACCATTGGACTACGTACCCCTCCTTTGCATGTTTGGGCAAAGATTAAGTGCCTCTGTGGACACCAGTACACTGTGGGTGTACTTGGTATCTCTGTGAATTGTGATGTCTACACTGATCCAGACGCTGTTGCTGAATAGTTTGCTTTTCATTATGCCTGAGCCTCTGTGCCAGAATTATGACCCAGCATTTCGTTTCCTCAAACTGCAGGTAGAGTGACATTCCTTTACCATTTACTCCACATCACCTGCAAACCTGTAATGCCCCGTTCATTGAGTGGGAATTTCTCAGTTTCGTAGCCCCTTGCCCTGGTTTCAGCTCCAGGTCCAGACCGCATACAGAGCCAAATGCTCAAACACATATCGGCCAACGTCACATCCTTACCATTTTCAAGTGTATCTGGAGCAAAAGTGAGTTCCCATCTCATTGGTGAAAAACTGTGATCTTCCCAGTGCTGAAACTGAGTAAACACCCCAGTGAGATAGGCAGCTATTGTCCAGTTAGCCTCACTAATGTTTTCTGCAAGTTGCTCAAACAAATAGTGAGCTGACGGCTGTGTTGGTACACTAGACACTCACTAATCTGGCGATTCCTGTCTCACATGGGCGCCAGATTAGTGGAAGTACTGGATTATTCACTGTCTGAAAACTTTTTTATTCATTTATTTATTTTGAAAACATAGGGGATGTAGTGTACTGTACTTTATTAAAACGGAAGGATACAATTTTGAAACATAGCGGATATACTTTATTAAATCCAAAAATTCTCAAAGAAAACTTAGTTTTTGTTTGTTTACTGTATATAATTATACAGTCATATCACTCACTATGAAACATATCCCTAATTTTTAACTGTCGCAATGGTGGCATGCTTTATCAAATGGTTCAAATGACTCTGAGCACTATGGAACATCTGAGGTCATCAGTCCCCTAGAACTTAGAACTACTTAAACCTAACTAACCTAAGGACATCACACACATACATGCCCGAGGCAGGCTTCGAACCTGCAACTGTAGCGGTTGCGCAGTTCCAGGCTGAAGTGCCTAGAACCGCTCAGCCACACTGGTCGGCATGCTTTATCATGCAACCGCTTTACAAGCATTACATCGGTACTGCATGTATCTGGTTGTTGCATAGTGTACTCTAGGAAGCAATGGCTTTCTGTGAAGAACCTCGATTTAACTTATCTAAAATTTCGAGTTTTTGCTTGAGGTCTAGCATAACATGTTTCCTTTAAGAAGACATGATTATGAATTATAAAGAAAACTAAGTTTCAAATACAGTCTCTAAAGCATTGTTTAAGTAGTCATTGTTGCGCATGATAATTCATTGTGCACGTGTTTTTAGATGTGCGCCGGATTACTAGTGTACTTGAGTCTTGGTGTCTTTTGGCTCTGTCCGTGGATGGTTTTCGCTGTGGTCATTATATTGCTAACAATATGATGTGCCTGGAGTCTGCTATATGATCAGCTTTTGTCCGGCATCAACATCTCATCGCTGTCTTCTTCGACATGCGTAGTGCCTGTGACACCACATGGCGTCACCATGTCCTCGTTACCCTTCATGAATAGGTGGCTCCGGGACTAACTCCCAACTTTTATTCAGAACTTCTTGTCTCAGTGTACTTTCTGGTTTCATGTTGATGCTTCCCACACTACCTCCATGCACAAGAGTGTGGGGTCCCACAATGCTCTGTATTGAGAGTGCCCTTTTTTGTAGTCTCTATTAATTGTCTAGCTGTTGCTGTGGAGTCTACAGTGTCACCCTCCCTGTATGACGATGACTTTTGCATCTGCTATTGCTCCTCAACTATGGGTTTGGCTGAACTTCAACTGCATGGTGGCATACAAAAGGCACAGTACTGGACTCTCACCCATGCCTTCTGGTTTCCCACTGCCAAGACTTGTGTTATGCACCTTATCATCTACGGTCCATCCCCAGCCGGAACTATACCTCAATGACCAAAAGTGTGGTGTAATCTTATCATTTTTGGATTTGGTCTTAGGTGCCCGGTTGATGTGGCTTCCCCATCTTTGTCAACTTGAGCAAGTGGACTGGTCACACCTTAATGCTCTTTGCTGTCTCAGTAACACCATCTGGGTGCAGACTGCTTCACACTTTTTCGGCTCTTCAAAGCTCTGATCCTGCCACATTATGATTATGGCAACCAGGTGTATGGCTCAGCATCACCTTCAGCATTGTGGTTGCTGGACTTGATACACCATTGTGGATTCTGACTTGTGCCAGGGGCCTCTCAGATCAGCCCTGTGAGCAGGGTGCTCTTGGTGGCTGGCGTCCGTACCATACAGATCAGGTGCCAACAACTGCTGCTGAACTATGGCATACATATTCGCTGCTCCCCTGAGCATCTGAACTACTATTTCCTTTTTCCTGGAAGGGAGATCTGCTTCCCACAACAGAGGTCAAGCTCTGAAATCATGATTGCAGTCTTTATATATAGTCTCTGCTGTGAACTCCATTTTTCCGCACTGTTGCCTCTTTGCCCAGCAGAAATCACCTGCGCGTGCATGGTATCACATCTTCAGATCTGACTTGACCTTCCCTTTGGACTGATAGACATAATAGACCCTACGTTTTTCTGCTGACTTTTTCTGGACATCCTAGATGCATTTCCAGGCTCATTCTTGGTATACACTGTTGGCTCTGTGGTCAGCAGATGAATCTGTTTTGCCTATATGTATGAAGATGCAGTGAACTAAGCTCCCTGCTGAACAGACGTAGTGCATTCATTGCAGAATTGGTTGCCATTGCTCAAGCCCTCAGCCACCTTCTTTGTTGCACTGGTGAGTCGTTCTTGATCGATAGTGAATTCCCTGAGTAGTCGTACAGCTGTTGAACAGTGCCACCCTCAACTCCCATTAGTTATGACTATTGAGGATCTGCTGTATTATCTCTATCAAGCTGGACGATTGGTCATCTTTGTATGGACCCCTGGGCACATTGAGATACCAGGGAATGAACATGCTGACCCCCCGCCCCTGAGGGGCTCACCACTTTTTGGCGGGTTCTTGCATGGCGATCATGAGGCCCCAGCCTTTCAGCATTTTTTCCCGTCCGTGCTGCTTGTCTATCCTCTGCTATTCTTTTTCCCCTCCGTTGGAGAACGTGTGCGGTATTATTGGGAATGTTACACTTTCTGTCGCTGACGTAAGCACAGTCTCACCTTTGTTTTTCACTCCCTTTTCCTTTCTCTGTTTCCCTTCTCCTCTCATTCCTCCATTTTGGCGTTTGAGGATCCTCTTTTTTCTTCTTCCTCCCTGTGCGCTTCTGAAGGCTGGCCCACGAATCTGATGCGTAACAGGTGACTGGGTGACGCATAATTCCCAGCCCGGGATCGACAGGTAGGGTTCGCTCGTACCCCCTGGTACAGGCCAGGCCCAGGAAGGGGTGATTGCCTGAGCCGTAAACTTCCCAAATTGCCTATAGGTCTCGCTGTCACATGTTCCGGAGGTGTGACCTGAGGTGTGAACAATCACCTAAGGTGGGTGCACCCCCTTGTGAAAGGGGCCCCCGCAGTTGGAAGGAGTGCGCCATTGGAGAAGCTGGCAATCATGGGGGATTTCCTCGTGATGAGTCAATCATCTTCCCACTCAGCGTCTACAAAACATAAACATAATGGTGCTAATGATTCAAAGACCCTTCCCGCTGCACCACGGTTCCTCGTGGTCTCACGTGCTGAAGACTGTCAGTCCTTAGCCATGGTAAATCTGTTTATTATTCAGAAAGGTATAGATGCAATTGCTGGTCCTGCGAAATCCTACACTTGTTTATGGAATGGCGCTTCACTTTTGGAGACCATTCTGATTCTCAAGCACAACTGCTTGCTGCCTCGCGTCTTCCCGATCACCCTGTTCGTGTCGAGGCCCATAGTACTTTAAACTCTTCCCATGGTGTAATTTACACCAGGCTGCTTGACGGTCTAACCGAGTCTGAAATCCAATCCTACCTCTCTGATCAGGGTGTCATTGCCATCCATCTGTAATAAAAGAGGTAGCTTCCTCCTTAGTGCCCACCCGCTCTCTCTTTCTCACCTTTGATAGGGTGGTGCTTCCATCCAAGCTCAAAGCAGGCTATGAAATTATCACCATCCAGCTGTACATACTGAACCTGATTCGCTGCTACCAGTGTCAACCACACTAGAACGTCTTGTCGAGACCCAGCCAAATGTGTCACCTGTGGTAGGGATGCACATGAGGGTGATTGTCCACCTCCTTCTCCCTAGTGTATCAACTGCATTGGCGACCATGCTGCCTCCTCTCAGGATTGTGTGGTGTATACTGATGAGTGGGTTGTTCAAGAGATCTGGGTAAAGAAAAAGGTGTCTTATCCAGTCGCTCGCAAGTTACTGGCTAGTCACAAACACTGCATTCTCCTGTCTGATACCTATAGTTCTCTTCTTGTTACTCCTCGCTCCGTGAAGGACTTGGCCATGCAGACAAGTTACCTCCAATTCAGCTCTGAGGTGAAATCACCCAGTGTCAAGGTAGCATTCCCATCCCCCTGTCTAGCCGTCACACTCTCACCTCTAGGGGTGAAGCCACCAGCTACACAACCAGTGGAAAAGGACAGAAGGAATACTCTCGTGAAGACTTCCTCTGTCCCTCCAGCCCAACAACATCTGAGTCTTCATCTGACCGGAAAGGCTCGAAGAAGTCCACCAAAAGCAAACGGTCTTCTCCTTCACCACCTTGAAGATCCTCTTCGATGGTATCGCCATGTGATACCTTAACCCGGCCGGCCTCTGTGTCGTTTGTGCGCACCAACAACCGTTGGACTCCACAGACCAACCATATTAGCAAGCTGATGCTTCTGTTGACCCCATGGAGCAGGATCCTCCTGCTCCTGTGCCCTGTAGTAGCACCTCTTCCCCAGCTGTCAGTCTGCAGCCGCTGAGGTGACACCCCTACATCTCTTCCTCATGACTCTTCTCCAATGGAGCATCTGCGGCCTTCAATCTTACAAAGAGGATTTATGGCTGCTTTTAGTGTCGAAGCGTCCCCTTGTACTCTGCCTTCAGGAAACAAAATTGTATGCTCACGACCACTGTGAGCTTTTACATTTCTTACTGATTCGTTTTGACCTTCCCCCTGAAGTCAGCTTTCCATCTCATGGGGGTGCCATGCTGCTCATACGGGATGACATTCATAGTCAACCCATCTCCCTAACTACCAATCTTCAAGCTGTTGCTGTCCGCCTTTTCCTTCCCCACCTGACTTTTTCCCCTGTACCATATATGTCCCTCTGTCATTCACTGTCACCAGGGCAGCCTTCCTTCAACTTATTGGGCAGCTACCTCCCCCAGTTTTGCTACTTGGCAACTTTAATGCGCGTCATCTCCTTTGAGATTCTCCCAGGACCTGTCAGAGAGGTGCCCTCTTGGCTGACTTTCTTAACCAATTTAACCTCTTCTGCCTTATCACTGGAGCACCAACTTTCCTTTCTGACTCCTCCCTTCCTACCTTCAAAGAACAAATTTCTCCAGTTGTGATGACCAGGTAGAATATCTCACAAACGTTATCGTTACTGCTGCAGAGCTGGCTGGTGTGGCCGAGCGGTTCTAGGTGCTTCAGTCTGGAACTGCGCGACCGCTACAGTCGTAGGTTCGAGCCTGCCTCAGGCATGGATGTGTGTGATGTCCTTAGGTTAGTTAGGTTTAGGTAGTTCTAAGTTCTAGGGGACTGATGACCTCAGATGTTGAGTCCCATAGCACTCAGAGCCATTTGAACCTTATTGCTGCAGAACATTCCATCCCCCACACTTCCTTTTTACCACGTATTGTTCCAGTCCCATGGTGGACTGAGACATGCCGCAACACAATTCATGCTCAGAGACGTGCTTTCCTCGTATTTAACCACCACCCTACACTGGCAAACTGCATTTATTATAAACAGATGTGTGCGAAGTGTTGTTGCGTTCTTCAGGATAGCAAAAGAGCTAGCTGGATTTCATTCACTAGTTCTTTTAACAGTTCCACACCTACCTCCATTGTGTGGGCCAACTTCCAATGACGATCTGGAACCAAGATCCATTCCCCAATTTCCAGCCTGACAGTAGCGGACGATGTCGTCGTGGACCCTACTGCTATCTGCAGCACCTTGGGCCGCTATTTTGCAGAAGTTTTCAGCTCTTTCCACTATCACTTTGCCTTCCTCCATTAGAAACGAGCGGAGGGTGCTTATGCGATACCATTCTCTTCTCCAAATTGTGAGTGCTGCAATGCTGCCTTTTCAATGAGGGAGCTACGACATGCTTTCAGTTCATCACGATTCTCCGCCCCATGTCCAGACGCTATCCACATTCAGAAGTTGCAGCACCTTTCTCTTGCGGGCAAGCATTTTCTGATTAACATGTACAATCACATCTGGGCAGAGGACACATTTCCTGGGTACTGGCGTGAAGCCACTGTCATACCCATACCTAAGCCCGATAAGGACAAAAACTTTGCTTCCAGCTACCGCCCCACCTCTTTTACCAGATGTGTTTGCAAGATGATGGCACATATGATTCATGCCCGGCTGGTATGGTGGCTCAAGTCTCGCCATTTACCAATGAATGCACAGTGTGGATTTCGAGCATGGCGTTCAGCAGTTTACCATCTCTTTACTTTGTCCACCCATGTCATGAATAGTTTTCTGCGCAAATCCCAGACTGTGGTCATGTTTTTCGATTTGGAGAAGGCCTACTACACCTGCTAGAGAACTAGTATCCTCCGTACCCTTTACACAGGGGGCTTCCATGGGCGCCTGCCCTGTTTTTGTCAGGCATTTTTACATGACCGAGTTTTAAAGGTGCATGTGGGTTCTGTCTTGTCAGGTACCTTTATCCAGGAAAATGGTGTGCCTCAGGGTTCCATCCTGAGTGTTGTCCTCTTCGCTATCACCATTAACCCTATAATGGCCTGTCTCCCCCCCCCCCCCCTCCCCCCTGCATCTCTGGCTCCCTTTTTGTTGACGATTTTGTCATCTATTGCAGTTCTCCATGGACCTGTCTCACTGAGCAGCGTCTTCAGCACTGCCTTATGGTCTTTACTCCAGGTGCATCGACAATGGCTTTCGCTTTTCCACTGACAAAACTGTCTGTATGAATTTCTGGTGGTGCACTTTGTTTCTCCCACCATCTTTACATCTTGTGCCTGTTGATCTTCCATTTGTTGAAACTACGAAATTCCTGGGGCCCATGCTCAATAGGAAATTATCTTCGTCCTCCCATGTGTCTTACCTGGCAGCCCTCCATATGCTTTCCCTCACTGTCCTACGTGTCCTCAATGGTACTTCCTGGGGTGCCAACCGAACCACCCTCCTCCGTTTGTACCAGTCCCATGTCCATTCAAAACTCTACTGTGGGTGCTTTGTTTGTGCATCTGCACATCTGTCCTTTTTATATCATCTCAATACTATCCACCATCATGGCATCCGTTTGGCCACTGGTGCCTTTTACACTAGCCCGGTTGAGAGTCTATATGCTGATGCTGCTGAACTACCACTGTCCTACCGCTGTGACTTTCTCCTCAACAGGTATGCATCCCGTTTGTCTGCCATGCGTGGCCACCCCTCCTATGCCTCCTTCTTTGATGATTCCTTTGATCGTCAGTATGGGGCTCCTCCCTCTTCTCTGTTACCTCCTGGAGTCCGCTTTTGGCACTTGCTATGGTGGCTTAACTTCACACTACCTGCAGCTTTCCTGGTGGGTGTGAACACTTCACCCCCTTGGCATTCATTCGGTGCCTAAGGACACTACTCCAGCCTCAGTCTATCACCTTCAGTTTCACGACCTTGGCATGGAATTTTGCATTAGTACCTTTGCATACACTGACGGCTCTCGGACTGACCATGGGGTCCGGTGTGCTTTCGTCATTGGCACCCGTGTCTTTCGTATCGGCTTCCAGCACATTGCTCAATATTTACAGGCGAGTTCTTTGCCTTGTATCAGGCCACAGAGTACATCTGGCAGCACAGCCATTTCAATTGTGTCCTCTGCTGAGACTCACTCAGTGCCCTTCAAAGTCTCTGTGCGCTGTACACTGCTCATCCCTTAGTGCAGCGGGTCCAGGAAAACTGTCACTTGCTCACTCTTGGTGGAGCCAGTGTCATGTTTCTGTGGGTTCCTGGTCATGTCGGTTGGCCAGGAAATGAGGCTGCTGACGCTGCTGCAAAGGCTGCAGTCCTCATACCTCAGCCTGTGGGTACCTATCTTTCCTCCAATGATCTCTGTATTGCTGTCCGTCAGGAGGTGGTGTCACTTTGGCATCGCCAATGGTCCTCCCTTCATGGGAATAAGCTTTAGCTTATTAAGCCTCACCCAGCACCATGGACAACCTCCTCTCAGCCCTCCTGCCAGGAGATTATTTTAACTTGGCTGCGTATTGGGCACTGCCTTTCTAACCATCATCATTTGCTAAGTGGCGCTACCCCACCACTTTGTACATATTTCGCCCAAATTTTAAGTGTCCACCACTTCCTATTGGAATGCCCTTTTTTTTTTTAACCATTTACGTTCCAGCTTGGGTTTGCTGACTGATTTATTAGCCGTTTTAGCAAATGACGTGCGGGCTATCGACTGTGTTTTACTTTTTATCTGTCGAAGCAATATGGCGAAGGCCATTTAATTTTTAGTTTTGGAGCTCTGTTTCTGTATGGTGTCCTTTTTAGCCCATTTTCCACATGCCTATTTTTAGTTGTCTTCTATTCTATCAATTGCGACTGACGTATAGTCGTTTAACTCCTCTCTGTGTTCATGTTCTATGGTTTTGATTTGGGCACGTATGACCCCAGTTGGCTACCAGGACACAGACTTTGGAGATGGGGATGCAGGAACCAGATCTTTGGTCTACTCTACGCCAGCAATTGTTGGAGGCTAGGAATGCAGATTGGTGTCTCCTGGTTTCTCCAAGTAGACTGTGAACCATAAAGAGGGACCATGAGAATGTGGCAGTCTTCCCTTCGTGCTTCTCACAGGGCATCTGCTGTCCTTTGGCTTCACATTGGCCACACTTGGCTGACCCGCAGCCACATCCTCTGACATGAGGATCCACCCCACTGTCAGTATGGTGCCTGTCTCGCAGTGTCCACAATCTACTGGACTGCCCTAATTTTGCCACTTTATGGTGAAATCTTAATTGTACCAACATGCTACCTCCGCTGCTGGCGGATAATACCGAAGTAGCTGAGATGGTTTTGTGTTTGTACATGGAGCCTTGTCAGCCATTGCAGCCCTTTTAATTCATATTATTCTTTTACATCTGTTGTTGATTGACATACTCATCATCGTTGTTCCCATTCCAGAGATTTTATCGTGTCCCTATAGGTAGTTTTCTTATGGTAATGCAGGGTCTGGAAGCATCAGTCAGGTGCAGAAGGTGTGTCTCCGGTCACATAACGTGTCCTGTTGGGCCTCCAGCTGGTTTCTGAGAGGGACAACTCTCCGCCTTCGCCCTTTTACCTCTTTCTCACATCTGCTTGCTTCTATCTTTTGGTTTTCTTCATTCTTGGACACAATCGAGTTAATTGGGATTTCTCTTTTGTGTCCTTCCCCTCTGGGGACTATTCCCATCTTAACACACATAGGATTGAGCGTCTAATGACCTTGTCATTTGGTCCCTTTAACTTCATTAATCCAATCTCTCTCTTTTCCTGGTCTCACTCAAGAACTCACTTGTCCTCGCATTTCATACAGTATTATCCAACCAACTCTACCTCTGCATGTACACTATGCTCTTGCTAATCTGGCCCTCAATATTCTGGCCTCTCAGTAATCTGGCGCATATCCAAAAACACGTGCACAATGAATTATCATGCACAAAAATGCTTACTTAAACATTGTTTTATGTACTGTATTTGAAATTGCAGCTTTCTTTACAGTTTGGAATCATGTCTTCTAAAAGGAAACATGTCACGCTATACCTCAAGCAGGAACTTGAAATTTTAGATAAGTTAAATCGAGGTTCTTTGCAGAAAGAAATTGCTGGCTGACTTCAGTGTTGGACGAGCAACTATTTATGACATCAAAAATAAAGATGATGGTATTCGACAGTACTCAACACAAATGGATAGTAAGTTGGAAAAATGGACGGTTATGCGAAAGAGTGAGAATGAAGAACTGGACGTAGCTGTTTATAGATGGTTCATACAACAACACAGTAAAGGAATTCCAGTCAGTGGCCTGATTATAAAGGAAAAATTGTCACTCAGCTAACGATAAGGATGCTGATGCCCTGTGTAATGCTGATGAAACAGGACTCTTTTACAAGATGCTTCCTTCAGAAACATTAGTAGCCAACAATGAGAAGGAAGCTCGTGGTTACAAGCAACAGAAACAGTGTGTAACATTAATAGCTTGTTGTAATGCAAATGGGAGTCATAAACTACCGCTTATGGTGATTGGAAAATCCCAACATCCACATTGTTTTCAACACACTGACATAAATGCTCTACCAGTGCAGTATTGCATTCAGAAAAAAGTGTGGATGGACGACAAATATTGTCTTGGTGGTTCCATGAAACATTTCTACCAGCTGTGAGAAAAGAGCAAAAGAACAAGCTTCCACTGAAAGCTATCCTTATAATTGACAGTGCTCCCAGTCATCCTTCAGATGTGTCTCTAAAGTCAAATGGTATACAAGCACTCTTTCTCCCACCCAGTGTGACAACCCTAATCCAGCCTGTGGACCAGGGAGTTCTGGAATTAATTAAATGTCATTATTGACATCCACTTCTCGTCTCCTTGCTGAACGAAAGTGAAAACGACTCTTATCGAGACGATGCTGAAGGCATGAAAAGCAGTTAACATATGTGATGTTGTTTTCCAAGCAGCCAAAGAATGGGATAAAGTGGAGAGCACTACCACAATGAAGAGCTGGAGAAAATTGTGGCCATCCATTGATGCTGAGTTGGCTTCAGTAGTGAATGACAGTGATGAGCCAGTCAGCAAATTATCAATTACTTTGTACACTGACATGTTCAACAACCTTCTATGAGGAGAAGAAATTGATGATGAAGATGTTACTAACTGGCTGGATGAGGAAAACTGTGATATGGACTAAACTTTTAACAGATGAAGAAATAATCAAAAGTGAGCAAGAAAGTAATGAGGAAAGTGATGAAGAAGAGGATAGAGGAAAAGAGAGCATGAAGATTACTCAAACTGCTGGTGCTGAAGCTGCAGAGGTCTTCCTGGAGTACATTACACAACAACCGGATACATGCAGTACCAATGTAATGCTTGTAAAGCAGTTGCATGATAAAGCATGCCACCATCGAGTATCATCATTGTGACAGTTAAAAATTAGGGACATGTTTCATAGTGAGTGATACGACTGTATAATTATGTCCAGTATATTGTACACTCAAGGATTAAGTTTTCTTTGAAAATTAATGTATTTTTAGATTTAACCCGTCAGTACACGCAGGTGGCCTGTCAGACCAAGGAGAATATTTTCACATTAATGCAATGTCTGAAAGTTGTTTCCAAGAAGCTATCTTCTCATTACCTTTAAGTTAGTGTAATAGGAGTCGTTTGGTATGGTGTATCTGGTATTTCAACAATAGCACTTCTGGTTAGCTCACAACAAAGAGGTCTAGGGTCTCATAGGCCAGCCGCGTGCTCTGGTGTCAGTTTGTTGTTAGCTCCGCCAAGATTATTCACGCGCGCGCATATTTGTGGTATCTGCTTAGTTTAGTGGTAGAACAGATTTTTTTGTGCTTTGTACCTTATTTTAGTGTGTTGTAAGCGTTGTAACTGCATCATGGCTTATTCTTATGAGGCATAGGAGGAAAGAATTAGGAACTTGATCGAAGAAGTAATGGCTGAAAGTGGCGCCGGTGATTCTGAAGATGAAGGAATCGACTTTGAAGAAATCTAGGATCCAGAGTGGAAAAGTGATTCCGGCACCGAACAAAAAACGTCGAGTGATGAATCAGTGATGTGATGTGCCTACAGTGATGTGTTTGTCGGTAAAGACGGAACAGTATGGAACTCACGTGCTCCACCAAAGAACTCCTGCACACGTTGTCATAACATCATAACTCATTTACCAGGTGTGAAAGGTGCCGTGAAAAGTGCTACAAATCCTCTACAGTGTTGGGAACTGTTTTTTGATGAAAACATTATACACGTACTCGTTGACTGCACTAATAGGTATATTCAAAGTATCCAGGGAAACTTTTCAAGGGAAAGAGATGCACAACAAACTAATAAAGCTGAAATAAAGGCCTTCTTGGGATTATTGTACTACGCTGGTGTAATGCGCGCCCATCGACTAAGTCTACAAGATTTGTGGCGAACAGATGGCACAGGAGTTGAAATATTTCATCTCACAATGGGCATAAACAGATTTCGTTTTCTCCTTTGATGCCTCAGATTCGACGATAAACAAACGAGAATGGAAAGGGAGAAAACAGATCACATGGCGCTGATAAGACAGGTGTTCAGCCTAATTGTTGAAAACTTTCAGAAGGCTTATACAGTTTCTGAATACGTGACAGTTGATGAAAAACTAGAAGCATTCTGTGGAAATACAGAGTCCTACAGTACATGCCAAATAAGCCAAACAAGTAGGGAGTAAAAATTTTTGCAGCAGCGGATGCCAGAATGTTTTACACATTCAACATGGAGGTGTATGTTGGGCAACAGCCTGAAGGCCCTTACAGACAGGACAACAGACCAGTTGAACTTGTTCAGAGACTTTGCCAACCTATCCCGAATACAGGCTGCAACATAACTTGCAACAATTATTTTACAAGTTATGAGTTTTCAAACACATTGATTACGAAGAAGACGACCATCATTGGTACCCTGAGGAAGAACAAGAGATAAGTCCCAAGGGGATTTATTAACACTAAAAACTTACAAGAAAAGTCATCTATGTTTGGGTTTCAGAAAAATTGCACCTTTGTCTCTTATGTGCCGAAATGAAATAGAGTGGTATTACTACTGTCAACGATGCACCACAATGGAAATATTGACAAAAATACAGGGAATGATAAAAAACCAGAAATTATCACTTTCTATAACCATACTAAGGGTGGAGTTGATGTTGTGGATGGAATGAGTGCAACATATAATGTAGCTAGAAACACAAGAAGATGGCCAATGGTTGTATTTTATAGCATCATGAACACAGCTGTGATAAATGCTGTTATTATTTTCAATTCAAATCAGAAAGAACAACTGAGAAGAAGAGAGTTTTGGAGGCAGCTTTCTTTTGCGCTTCTGCATGATCATCTTCAGCAAAGAGTAATGTCAAAAATATTGCCAAGGAAGGTAACTGAGAGAATTGAAGAGCTTTGCAGTGTGAAATTTTCTGAAGTGGAATCAACTGCGACTTGACGTGGGCGGTGCGTGGACTACAGAAGCAGAAACAGAAAACAAGATATAGATAAGAACTGCAAGAAGTGCATTAGCCTTGAACATTCTGTTACTGTGTGCCAAGACTGTATCGGCAAAATATCTGATTGAATACATGCATTATTTTGATAAAAGCTAAATTTTATGTATCTCCACTTGTGTAAATATTTTTGACCAAAATATTAAATTTATCCCTTAAATATATTTACTAAACTGATTTTTAATGATATTACTTCATTTAATAACTCTTCCCTCCATAATATACATCTAAATGCAAATTCAGAAAGATAGAAACTGCAAGGGTCTGTGAGACCAGCTGTGTGTACTGCCACCTGTTTCCATGTGCGTGTACTGCCGGGTTAATAAGGTATATCCTCTACGCTTTAAAACTGTATCCTTCGTTTTAATAAAGTACAGTACACTATATCCTGTATGTTTTCAAAATAAATAAAAAACACAATAAATGAATCAAATAAATTTCAGACACTCAAAAATCCAGCACCCATATGTGTCAGGAATGACTGGATTAGTGAGAATCTAGTGTAACTGCTACTGAACCTTATCTTCCTTATGTCTCCAGATCATTTGGTCATCAGCAAAGGCCAATCACTTATCATTATCCCATCCATCTCTTGCCACCTTGTACATTGTCATGCATGACAACCACTGGGTGAAATTGCAATTTCTTTTTTAAAATGTCTTTTCTGATTCACTTGATCTGTTGCACCATTTCCTATTTTAATACATCTTTTACTTCCATGGTACATTTCTTTCATCTTGTCAGTTCCCATTTTTTCATACCTTTGTTCTCCAGAGCCTCCACAGTTTAATGTGGCATACACTGTCAAACATTTTCTCAAGATCCAGGAAGGCAATTAACAAAGTGGACCCATATGCATAATAATTTCTTCTGTGAACTCCCTTACCACAAATGTAATGACTATTGTTGATTTCTGGCCAGAACCTGTCTGCTATTCATGTATGTCCTTCTCAACTTAGCACCTTGTTGTGCTGTGGGATATCAATCACCCCTGCACTTTTCTTAAATTCTCTCATTTTCTTTCTCGAAGACATGGACAGTTACTCATTTCTTCATATCGTGAGGTATTTTCAACTCCTTCCCAATTATCTTTGTCATAGTGTATAGCTACTGCCTCCCTATAACTCCAATTGCTCTTACCATTTCTGCTTACACCATATCAACATTTTTAATAATATATATTGTAATGGTCTTAGTTGCAGTTAGCCATTGCTACAATAAATATTTTAAAAAATATTATACAGTTTGAGCTTCTATCATGACAATGTTGTTGTTGTTGTTGTTGTTGTGGTCTTCAGTCCAGAGACTGGTTTGATGCAGCTCTCCATGCTACTCTATTCTGTGCAAGCTCCTTCATCTCCAAGTACCTACTGCAAGCTACATCCTTCTGAATCTGCTTGGTGTATTCATCTCTTGGTCTCCCTCTACGATCTTTACCCTTCACGCTTCCCTCCAATACTAAGTTGGTGATCCCTTGTTGCCTCAGAAGATGTCCTACCAACCGATCCCTTCTTATAGCCAAGAAGTGCTGCAAATTCCTCTTCTCCCCAATTCTATTCAGTACCTCCTCATTATTTACGTGATCTATCCATCTAATCTTCAGCTTTCTTCTGTAGCACCACATTTCAAAAGTTTATATTCTCTTCTTGTCTAAACTGTTTATCGTCCATGTTTCACTTCCATACATGGCTACACTCCATACAAATACTTTCAGAAACAACTTCCTGACACTTAAATCTATATTCGATGCTAACAAATTTCTCTTCTTTAGAAACGCTTTCCTTACCATTGCCAGTCTACATTTTATTCCCTCTTGGCCATCATTCTTACCTGGAGAATTTTGAATAGCAGGTACCGGGTCACAGTTATTAAACTGTATGAAATAGGATCGTCATAACTTCTGAATGGTTTGTGCTAGGACGTTCAAACAGCACGGTTGGCCGCGGGGCATGATGGGAATTAGTATGCGCATTATGGTTTGGTTTTGCGATGAAGCTCATTTTCACTTGGATGGGTTCGTCAATAAGCAAAATTGTCGCATTTGGGGGACTGAGAACCCGCATTTCGTGGTCGAGAATTCTCTTCATCCTCAACGGGTGACTGTATGGTGTGCGATGTCCATTCACGGAATAATCGGTGCCATATTCCTCGACTGCACGGTGACTACCGAACGGTACGTGGAAGTTTACGAAGATGATTTCATACCCATTATCCAAAGTGACTTGGATTTCGGCAAGATGTAGTTCATGCAAGACGGAGCTCGACCCCAGAGAGTGATGTCCTGGAGGTGTACTTAGGGGACAGCATTCTGTCTGTGAGGTAGCCAGAGGCCACTGTCATGGGTCTCCGGGTCTGAACACATGCGACTCCTTTTTGTGGGGTAAATGAAAGACAAGGTGTACAGCAATGACCCCAATACCACTGTTGAGCTGAAAACAGCCATTCAAGGTGTCATCGACAGCATCGATTTCCGACACTTCAGCGGGTCATGCAGAATGTCGCTATTCCTCTACGCCCCATAATCGCCAATGATGGTAGGCATATCGAACATATCATAACCTAAGTCCGAATATCTGCAATACAGTGTGCACACCGTAGTTCGTAACTAACTTATGTTTTTTTATATAGTTAAATAATTGTCATCCTGTACCACTCAATAGCGTAAAAAACTTTGTCTAAACCTAGAAATCTTATAAATGCACGTCTGCTTTTCTTTAGTCTGTTTTCTGAGATAAGTCGTGCTGCCTGGCATGTTTCAACACTTCTCCACGATCTAAACTGATATTTGCCGAGGGCCGCTATTTCTAATCTTTCTGTTTGTTGTTGTTGTGGTCTTCAGTCCCGAGACTGGTTTGATGCAGCTCTCCATGCTACCCTATCCTGTGCAAGTTTCTTCATCTCCCAGTACAATGACATGACAATATGTCATCCATTATTAACATTATCTACATATTGCGCCTTTCCTCCTTTCATACGATTCACTGCCGATTCTGGTTCTACCCAGGTCAAATGCTTTTCAGTTTCTTTTCTTCGGTTATTATCCATCTTTTCATTAGGTAGTCAGGGTCAAGTACTCAGCTGTGAGGGTGAAGATGAGGACCAAAAATGGATAAAATTCGAAAATTCCGTATTACTCCTTCTTTTGTCAGAGCTCTTTAAAATTGACGAAGTACACAATCTTATCAACTTTGTGTGTGTGTGTGTGTGTGTGTGTGTGTGTGTGTGTGTGTGTGTGTGTGCGCGTGTGCGTGTGTGTGCGTGCGTGCAAGGGGGGCCAGATTGTTACAGTGATTCGGTAGGTGTGGCAGTGTTTTATTAACTTTTTCACTTCTAATGAGGGCCACCTGTGCCTTTCTGTCTTGCCTGTCATTCTTTACTCTCCTATGTTGGGTCATTTTTCATAGCTCCGTCTCCATGCCACAACATTTAGATCTTTCCACCAACCCCCAACCTCACCCCCACCTCAGGAGGGTCATCTTTTATATGCACAGTTTTTTGGGTCTCGTGCGGGCCTGTTAGGTTTATATCGATATGTTGTTTTTAATTTATTATCATTATTTGCCATCTGAGTATAGCCGTACACATACATATGTTTGAACTAAAACATAATATAAGTGGACAGATTTACAGTTACCAACCCATTCGTGTTGAAAATTAGGGACCTTCTTATGGAACATCAAAGTTATTCGTGCTGGAACTGAGTCACCAGTACTAGGTTGATTTTTATGTTAATCTGTACATTTGCATTTGGATAACACGAGCCATTCAGCATTCCACTTCATTTATCTCTGACTACTAGGTTGAGAACGTTTAACAGATATCCAGCTTGTTCTTTTGTATGTTCTGTCCAAGAAATTAGCACTTTTCATTGCAGTATGCTGTTATGAAGCGAAACTAAAATATCTGCTGTGATTTTTACTACTGATGTTTGCAACAAAACCAAATTACTTCCAAAAAATATGCTGATGACTGATCCAGCAAAACAGTTCAGTTTCTGTATCAGTGTCACCATATGCGATATGTTGTTTTTTCAGAGAAAGGCATGCTGAGAAACAATTGTCATACAAGTGTTCAGTTATTCTTTCTCACCAGTTACCTTATTGCAAGGGTGTTGATGCTGAAGCCTGGTCCCACAACATAACTCAAGCTTCAAAAATATCCTGCAGCCCAAAATAGCAAAGTTGCTCCACACTTGCACACTGTCTTGCAATTGACGATAGTATCACAGTCTGTAAAATAGCGAGAAGACCCTGGTTCAATTTCTGGTACAGTTACATTATTACTTCACCTTTTAAGGATAACTTTAAGTAAGAAAAATATATTATTACAGAAATGCAATGGTTTTATAAATTTCCTGCCCCGGTTTGAGTGAGTTTACCAAATAATGAAATGGAACTAACTGATATTAATATCTTGGTGTCTACTATATGTTTCATACATTTAATTTTATTGAACTGATTTAAACTGTTGTGCAGGTATACCAGTTCGTATGAAGAAATCTCCATACTTGATGCACCACAAATTTTTCATTGTGGATGATGAACTTCTCGCAACCGGCTCATTCAATTGGACATTACAGGCCATAAGTGGCAATTGGGACAATGTCATTGTTACTTCGCAGACAGATATTGTTCAACCATTTGTTAGTGAATTTGAAAAACTATGGACAGAATTTTCACGACCTTCACTAGATACGTGTTGATATTAATGCATTTTTATACTTTGTTTTCAGTGATAGTGTCATTATTGCAATAACTGTGATTGGTTTCAATAACTGTGATTTGTTTTATACTGAGTCATCAATGCAAGACTGAAATGATGTTGATAATGGTACTACTTGTTAGTATCATATGTTATTAGTGTTACTATATTTGATGATGATTTTTAATTCCATTTTAATTAATGATGATGCTGTACAAAATGGTGAGAAACTGTGTATTGTGCTCAATAAGATAAATTAATTAAATGCAAATGCTTTAATGATGTTAAACATTTGTTTAAAAAAATAGGAGAGAGAGAGAGAGAGAGAGAGAGAGAGAGAGAGAGAGAGAGAGAGAGAGAGAGAATTGTTTTGTAGAAGAACTTTGTCTTATGCAATTATTTGGCTTTTCTATGTGACCTTGTGCCACTCACTTTGTTAGCAGATAACATGTTTATTACTTAGTGGCCACATTAGTTGTAATTAATGTAAGTATTGAAACAACCTATAGATTAATATGCATATTTATTAACACAGAGCACAAAGCAATAGGTTTGTGCTGTCATACGTTCTGTTAAATACACAAGCACGGCAAATTAACAATTGAATACATTACTGATAGTCATGGCACTTCTATACCTGGATAGAAATTCTTTAACAATGTAGAACACTTGACACATAACATTTCCTATCCAGCTAATTTCAGGATGGGCTGTCATGTACCCACTTCAGCAAATCCTTGTTGATTTCTTAAAGTTCATTACGTTTCACCTCAATCTGTATATTTTCTGGTCCAGTCCATGAAGTGTTATCCCTGTGTCCATTTTTATTCTGTTGCACTGTTGGTTCAGGAGGTAGTCGAATTAAGTGCCATTTATCTTCAGTTCTGTATTTTCCAGTATTCTTAAAAATGCTGCATTTTCTGAGCTGATTTTAATGCCTATAGACAAGTCGGTAAGGCAGTTTCATGATGTATAGAATATTTCCCAGTTGTTTGATTACACTGCCAATGATCCATGGTGAACCAACTGACAACTCATTTGAGAAATTTTTGTCATATAGCTGATAACTGATCTGGAACTAGGATCTCTTCTTTGGGTTTGTAACTTATTTTGAGTGAGAATCAGCTACAATGTGGTACTTGGCTGACAGCCAAGCAGTTCAGTAGGTGGTTTTCCAGTTATTGGAGTTGGAGTTGGAGTTGTGCATTTTCTGGAGAGCATCTTGCTTGTTCTCTCCTTCTTCGTTAGCGTTTTTCATTTCTTCTTTGAAAGGTCTGACAGATTTTTCTGCTCCACCATTCAAAGCAGTGTGAAATGGAACTGTAGTTATGTGTTCCATGCCATTCCTGCCTTAGAAATCTTCTAATTTCTTTGATACAAATTGTGCCCCATTGTCAGGAACAATGGTCTTGGGGAATCCTGTGACAAAAAATTTTTGGAGTGCCTTTACTGTGGCTTCTGTAGTTGACGTTATGTCAAATACATATACGAGGGTTGCTCAGACAGTAATGCATCACAGTTTTCCTGAGTGAGCGCACCAAGTTTCCGTCACTTCCAACAGATAGCGTAGCTGCAGGACAGTTACAAAATGGCACCTGTGGGTAAATTATGTTACAAGCAATGTGCCGTCATTGAATTTCTCACTGTAGACAAACAAACTGGGGAATATTCACAAATGCTTTTGCAAAGTCTATGGAGCATCTGCTGTTGAAGAAAGCACAGTTAGTCACTGGGCACGGAGGGTGATGTCATCAGAAGGCTGTTCGGCAGAGCTCCACTATTTGCAGCAGTCAGGGAGACCATCCACAGCTGTCACCCCTGACATGTTGCAGCGAGATCACATTATCATTCGCGAGGACAGACGGATTACGACTTGGCAGTTGGTGCTGCATTTGTCAATCAGCAAAGGAAGTGTGGATGCAATTATCCACGCTCTTGACTATTCAAAAGTGTGTGCAAGATGGGTCTCTCATTGTCTAACACTAGATCCCAAATTGCACAGAAAAAGCATTTGTTGCAAAATTTTGAATCTGAGGGGGAGGCCTTCTTTTTGGGGATGGATTGTGATGGGTGATGAAACCTGGGTTCACCATTTTGAGACCAAAAGAAAATGACAGTCGATGGAATGGCACCATTCCCACTTCGTACAGAAGAAAAAATTTAAAGCAACTGCTTCTGCCAGTAAGGTCATGATCACCGTGTTCTGGGACTGTGAAGATGTGATTCTCACTGATGTGATGTGGTACCATTAATTCAGAAGCATATGTCAACACATTAACAAAACTTAAGACATGCTTCCTGTGACCCCAAAACCTCAGAAACCCAGGAGACATTTTGCTGCAACACGATAATGCTCGGCCCCACACAAGTCTTAGGACTGCTGAACACATCACAAAACAGGATTGGAGAGTGTTACCCCATCCACCCTACAGTCCTGATCTAGCCCCCCCCCCCCCCCCTCCCCCCGGACTTCCGCTTGTTTGTGCCATTACAGGATTCCATTTGTAGAAGACATTTTGAGGATGATGAGAAGGTGATTCACACAGTGAAGCACTGCCTCCACCACCAGGACATGGATTGGTACCGACATTGCATACACACCCTTGTTTAGCGCTGGAGGAGGGTCATAGAATGGGATGGAGATTATGTGGAAAAATAGGATTTGTAGATAAAACGCCATTCTTTAGTGTGTGTAATTCTTATTATGCTCAATAAAGAATTGTTTAAGGGGGTGCATTACTTTCTGGGCAACCCTTGTATACGAGGACTATGAATATGTGTCCACTCTTACGAACCAGGATCCAGCATGATCATTGTGAATCCTTTCCTATGGTTCTGTTCTTGGGACTTGTTCTGAAAATCCATTTTTGGATTTTGTTTTATCTATTGATAAAGTTCATCACACCATTTCTTCAATTCCTTTGTCATTTTTTGGCCACCAGCAACATCTTCTTGCTATTTGCTTCATTCTGGCAGTGCCCCAGTGTCCATCATGAACTATCTTCCAAATTACCTTTTGGATATAACCCTTGTAAAATCTGTCTGGAGAAGCAACAAGCCATTGCAATCCTTTTGTCAAAATATGGCTGCAAAAAGTTGTGTTTCTTGGGAAATACTTTGGGTTTCCATTTTTCACATAATAAAAAACCATTTTTAGTGCTGCATCATTTGTTCATGCCTTTACAATTTTTCGTGATCAGCTGTAAATGAATTTATCAGTTTATTAATTTCTTCATAAAGTTGCAAGCAGAAGTGTTCAGGTATATGGAATTTTTCATCCAGACCAGTGAGCAAATTGATAAGGCATGAATATTGCCATGGTTTTCTGTGGACCTGTATTGGATTTCATTGTTATATCCAATCTTTGTAGTCTCTGAACTACAGTTACTGATATCTGCTTGCTTGGCTGAAATACTGAAGCCAGAGGCATGTGGTCTGTGATCAGTTCAAACTTTTCCATACAAATACCGGAGAAATTTTTTGACACTGTAGCTTGAGACAATATTGCTCAGATTCCATACAATGATGCATCAGTAGCTGATACCACAGTTTGAGTAGGGTCAAAGTGCAACAGTTTCATTCCATTAATAATTTTCTTCTTGAACTATAAAAGTTCTGTTTCTTGCTGCATGATTCATTTCTAATGTGCAGTTTTCTTTTGAAGCTGTTTTAGTAGTGCAGTGATTCAAGCCAATCCCTTGATGAATTTGTTGTAGTAATTTACTTTTACAATGAAAGATTCTAGTTTTTTGATGTTCTTTGTATGAGGCAGCTTTTTTATTGCTTTCACACTAGCATCGGATGATTGGATTCAGCCTTCGTTGGTGGTATGGCCTAGGTATCCCACTTCATTACTGAAGACTTCACATTTCTTTCTTACAAATCATTCAAAACCCAAGATCACACAAAATATGCTTTATTCAAGACAACCGGTTTCAAGTCTTAGCTGTCATCTTCAGGTCTTAAACATTTTTTTTTGTAGTGAAATGTTCATTTTTCACTGAACTTCATGCACAAGATGTCAAGTGGATAAAACTCAGTGCATTATAAACGTTTGTCATTGCTAAAATATTTAAAAGCACACAGCACCTTGTCCAAAAGGCCATGTCCTTATACATATTGCTCACAGATGCTTGTTACATGGCACAAATATGGTACACAATAGCAGATCTATTTACATATTACTAAACAGTGAGAATCGACTTTAAATGGTGTATAACGTACAACTCGAGTACCAAGGCAGCCAACATTGATAGTCCCTTCCCCCAGTTCTCTCCACACTGTATCCTTTGAAATGTGCATTTCACTGGTAAAGTGATGGCTGCTTATTGCTGGGCGGTCGGCCACACGATCTGACACAATGTCCTCAAAGTTAGGTGTGCAGATGTGTCTTTGGCAGGAACCTTGGCCAGCTCTCTGTGGCGTGAATGACCCCATATTTTAAGTTGGTTCTTCCTATTAGGATGATGCCTATTGGGAAGTGTTCTCTGTACATTTGTGCTGCTTTATGGGCACTACATCCTGCCACACCGTACAAAAAATGCCTCTCTGCCACCTCCTGGGCCAAGTAATGTTCCATCTTTGATTATGTGTCATGTACATATACATTTATGTAGGTCACCATGGACACATCAATGGCCAACTGACACCAGGGATAGCAGTGTGTGTATGGCACAGGTTAATGCATTGGTGAGATGCGTGTGGGTGTCACATGACACACTTGCTATGAGCTACGTTGTGGACAGTATATCTGGTAGTCAGTAGTGTACGCTGTTTATCACCTGCTGTCTGTTACAGTGTACAACAGAACTGCATGTTCCATTGCAATACATGCCCTGAGGTTGGTGGTCGTCACTTTGAACAATTGCTGTGAGCTACGTTGTTGTTATATGATGTATGATATGTATGACCAAAAAACAACAAACATGCATTTCTGACTGTTGGTTCCCTATCTCATATAATCTGTTGTGGACCCACTATCACCTGTTTCAGTTTGACCAAAAGGTTTGAGACACCAGGTACAGGAGAGTCTAAGGCCCCCAGAATCAGATTCACTTGTAAATGTCCAAGTGGTACAAGGGACAGAAAACTGGCTGCAGCCATATGTTAATAGCAGTGAATTTCTAAATTCTGGTTGGAGTATGTATTGCAAAGATAGGTTGAACACCAATCGTGGAGTCATATTTATAGCTGTAAAAATGTGATAATATGTAATGAGGTTAGTATAGATTATAACTGTGAAATATTTGAGTGCAGATAAGTGTTAAACGATCAAACATGGTCATCAGATACTTTTATAAAGCCTTACCTCTGGAGCAGTAGTGGTGAAAAATTTGAGGAAAAACTTGGAGAATATTTTGCATAAATTTTCTGGCCATGTTTTAGTATTAAGTAGGAGATTTCAATTTGTCAGCTGTAGGCTGGGGGACAAATGATTAAGGCGGGTAGTGGGAAAAGGTACTCATGTGAAACTGTTGCAAATGCCTTATCCAAAAATTACATTGGGCAGCTAATCAGAAAAGTGACTCTTGAAGACAACATATTAGATCTCCCAGTCACCAGCAGACCCAAACTTTTCAATTTAATTAGTGTTAGGACAGGGAATGAGTTGTTATAAGGCAGTTACAGAAACACTGAATATGGTTGTATGTAGGAAACTGAATGTAAGTGGTGAGATATTTCTGTTCAGCAAGAGTGACAAAAATCAGATTTAAGATTACTTGAGCATTCAACTAGAAAAATTCGTCTCCAGGGCCTAAAATGTTGAGCATCAATAGACAACAGTTGAAATGTATTGTGCAATGCACCTTAGACATATCTGTGTCAATCAAAGTTTTGAGGGATGAAAAAACCTACCATAGTTTGACAGACTGTTAGAAATGAGCTGCAATGCAAATTTAAAAGCCGCCAAAATGCCACAGACAAACAAAAACTGAACAATACCAAAATTAGTGCAAGGAGAGCCAAGCATGAGCATTCAACAAATACGAAAGTAAAATTATATTTACAGACTTGTCAGAAAATTCTAACAAGTTGTGTGTATGTTAAGGGGCATGTAAACAGAGAATGGCCCCATATCGGATAAAAAGTATTCGGACATCCATATTCAATGCAGAATTGACCGCTAGATGTCACAAGAGACAGGCTTGAGATTATAAAAGGAGACGTGTTGTCAGAGGACGCAGAACGACTGGTGGACAGACACAGTAGAAGCGTTTGTGGAGTGTGTCGCCCTCATACTGCTGTTGCTACCTTAGGACTCTCCCTCTGGAGTTTTTGTAGCGTTTTGGCAAAATTACCTTGTTTTGTGATCATCCTGGAGCTGAGTTGTCATGTTTTTACCTGATAGATTCGCATGTTGCAAATGTAGTGTTACCGCTTGCTGGTATACGGGTGAGTGTGGAGGTTGTGGGCATGAATTGCGAAACAGAGGTGGTCACTTTGGAGTTGCCTTTGCCACCGCCTTTTCTTTTCTTGGGGCATCCTCCCTCCTCCTTCCATGGTGTAGGGCATTTTCAAGCCAAGGCCCATTGCACTTGTAGTCTTCCTCCTTCTTCCATCTATTGTCCACATTAAAAAATGCCCAGTCCAAGAAATTAATAAGCAAAGTCCTTTATGAAGATTTGAGAGAAGATTACAACAAACTATAAAGTTTACTTAGCTTATCACGTTGAGATGGCTCCAGTTCTTCTTATCTATGAGTCTGATTCTTGAAACTGAAAATCTAACATCAGGTTCTCACAGTTGGTTTGAACTAAATAAATTGGAAGATTGTTATTGCAGAATTTTTTATGTAAATATATTTTCCATTGATTATCTCACATTTTAGTGTATCATACAGTATTTTGATTGTTCACATGTAACAAAGCCGAAAGTACATTGTTCACACATATTATACAACTATATGTCTGATCACATCAGAGGCAAGCTTGCGACTCTCACACTCTGCGGAAATAACGATATTCCAAAGGGCTTACAATTTTTCTTAACAAATGGATTCCTACTAGCTTTTGTTACATTATTAATTTTGATTATTATTTCATAAATGAATCCAGAAATAAACATAGTAAACAGTACAGGATAGCATAATTAATAATAGAAACTTTAAGTGTGCAAATAATTTGTAATTTCAAATTTTTCTAAAAAAGTAATTTTAACGGTACATTCAGAACTAGTACTTATTAATTATAACATCAAAACTAAAATATTTTATAAAGTACTTCCTTGTCATAAATTTTGTCTTGAAATACAACATACTATGTATAAAATTATATGAAAGTTTTCAGAAAAGCAACCTGGATAGTATTGACATGTCTAAAATTCAAAAAATAATACTGTTATCAACAATTACTGCTGAGGAAAAGTAATGCTAGAGGAGGATGTCCCGTTATATGGGGCATGGATACCCTCATTTACCAAGGGTAGAACTGGCTCTATTGTGAATAGCTGCTGTATGGAGATGAGGGACAAACATAAGGCAGTATCACAAGGTGACACGAAAAACGTCTGACAGATGGTGTAGCTTCGTCATAGAATAGGTAGTATGTGGAATGGAACTTGACTGCAATCCATGAGCCAAAATTTAGTGTGGCTGTGCGAAGTCCGCCATAATGTAACCGAGTGAACCAAAGGCAGAAAGATACGTTTTGTTAACTGCGTGTTTCAGCTACTGGGCTTTCCAATGGGTAAACAGTTGTTTGATGTACTGTTAGAGTTAGAAACATATAATGAGCAATAGTAAGAGAAAAGACCACATGGGAAAATAAATTGCAGTTCCTACAAAGCAGCTGATAGCAGTACATGAGAAAATTGAGTTTTCTGATTTTCTTGCTGTAAACAGTGAAATGTCATTAAACTGTAAAAAAAATACTGTGTGTAAATGAACCAAAACTACATCAACTCTTGAGGTTAGTAGAGGTTCTCCTTTTCCTGTAAAAAATTAAAAATGATTTATTTTGCATTTGCATATTTTCTGTACTTCTGTATACTACCTCTCCTTCGATTCTGAGGAAACTGGCGCACACTATTGATTTGTTTCATATCTCGTAGTTTCACATCACAGCTCAATGATGAAGTGTCTGTTTTTTGATATTGATCATCATTACTGTGATACTTTGTTTCCAAGTATTCTGCAGCATAAAATGTGAAGGATTTTCAGTGAAAAATGTGGTCAGTGGCTACTTTACGTTTGGTTCATTTTATGTTATATCTTGCTGTGTACTAAATGTAGTTAACATACCGAAATTGTTTTTAAAGTTGGAAGGAAAGCCACATCTCACTACAATACGGAAAAAAATAGAAGTTAAAAGTACTTTACTTAAGCGCTCTGGCACCAAGTGTGCTGCCTGATGGCACCATGTGTAAGTAGCCTGTTGTTCAGTCATGAGGAGTTTGTGCAAGCAGACCCACATTTCTCAAATTAGTGTTTGTGATACATTGTTGTACTTACTGCTGGATGAAATGATGAAGACATTCTGCACCAACAGTTACAGAATGGAATATCTGAAACATATCTCATACTTAGGACGAAGCTTAGCAAAAGTTTCTTTGTGACACTTGATGAATCATCATGTATTGAATGAATATGATTCATGTTACATAATATGTTAGAGTGAACATATAGTTCTGGGCGTAAATTGGGACATTTGTATAAATTAAATTTTAATGCACCTTACTGTCTCCAATTAAAGTAATGCCTATGTGTTACTTTCAGGTTGAAAAAATGAATGGAAATTCCAGCACTGATACAAACATTGAAACTCCTGCAGCGTGTCCCATAACAGCAATTTTTCTTGGAAGTGAAGTTTATTTATAAGCTCAAAGTTCCAGAAAAGAAAAATTAAGAAGTGAAATAATATAGTTGCAAGGAAAAAGACTGATATTTGCAGAACATAGTAGTTTTACAGTCTACCACCCCAGAATGACTAAGTTGCAGGTAAAGTCAATAGAAGTCTATCATAAACTCTAAAAGGAACTAAAAAAAGCAGGAGATCGAGTTCCACTCATACACTGTGGAGCCAAAGCAGGCATTACAAGAAGTCATCAGGGATCTATTGATTGATGAGGTTTCCAGTGAAATACAGGCTGCACTAGTGGCGGGAGGGTTTTAGGTCACGAACATGCACTAATGTACCAAACCAGCCCCACAATGAGAAAAGGGGAAGGGCATAAGAAGGAACCAAACTTCCTTTCTGAGCTCTTAAAACAGTGATGAGGTGAAGAGACTTTTCAATGTCAGACTGATTCTCGGCTTCTAAATGAGGAGAGGAAAATATAACAAGCATGAGAGCCCTGGACAGTGGCAACATTTGTCACACCAGCTAGAATTGCAGTCTGAAACAAAGAAGCGTAAAATGTGCAGGCCCACATTTGACTAGTTTAAGTGAAAAGGAAAAGAAGACAGATCCCATTTGTGGAAACTGCGAAGGCAAACATCCGACAAATTACAGAGGCTGCAAAGGATACCAAAGATTGGTTGATAACAAGATGCAGCAGAAAACGGCGCCCGCTGCTACTGCTGCATCTCCCCAACAAACTCGCTGAAAGGCAGATTGTGATTCCAGCTAGGGCTATTACCAGCACTCCCGACCAGAATCTGTGGGCTTCCCCCGTCCACACGTCTGCCATGGCACTCCCTCCAACAACAGTGGGAGATCCTAGTTTTACCTCGATGACACTGCTCCATGGTGTCACATTGACATGTATGTGCCCAGTTCTGACCGTCAGAGACGTGTATCGACTTTCATGGTCGTATAGAGTTCTGAGAAGTTGGAGAAGTCATATTTGATAAGTCTTAAACAACAATGTATGTCCTAAGAATATATGCTGCTTCAAATATTGAGGATCGTCATTATTTTAGGATTTGCTATGATTAAATATAAGCTAAAAACACAATTGGAGTTTAAGTCTTTGGGGTGTCTAAATACAAAACCGAATGTGACATTTCTGGTGTCCTCGGTGGCAAACGGTGTAGAGTATTGGGTTAAGGAGTCAAGTACAGCTGATTTGTTGATTCACGTCCTGCCCCTTCTAATATTTTCTTTTTTCCTTTTCTAAAGAGTCTGGAAACTTATTAATTTAAGGAAAGTATGTTCTGTTGTAGTCGCTATTATTGCATATAAGAGTGCTCTCTTGCAGGAGCGAGCTGTCATCATAACATTAACACGTGAACACGAAAATTGAAGTACTGATTTTTAATATTAATTATACAAAGAGGCCAATAAAACTTATACAATTTGGAAGGTACTTGGCCATACGTGTGCACAAAGAAAATCGTGTGTACGAAGCTGTTAAGAGTGGCAAAAGGAAGTAATTAATTTCATATTCAGAACTCTTGATGATACCTTCTCTGTCATGTGTTAAAATCTCAAATAGGTGAACATCGAAAATTGAAGTGCTACAAACTTCTGCCCTGCACACCAATTAGTAAAACTGACTTCCCTGAATTGTCTACTAAACATTTTGTTGTTGTAATTGGTGTATCAAATGATGTCAGCAAAAATCAAGCATCTGATGCAACCTCTGCCCTCAAGAGAACACTAGCTAGACTCACACATACAAATAGCATCATAGTGAACATACCATATCAACATGACTTGACTGAAGCTTCATGTATAAACAAAGAAGTATCAAAAACTAATACTAGATACAACCAAATCTGTGATCATTTTAATAATGTGACAGTAATAAACGTAAGATTTTTCAAAAGGGACTATTACACAAAACATGGACAGCACTTTAATTACTCTGCTAAATTAGCTTTATGCCAGGCTCCAAAGTCTCAAGCAGGGAAACATGCAGTGATGACCAAGACTTATTCTTACAAGTCTTGATCTAGGCCTATTAATCTTCAACCCCCACCATTAACTACAAAGTTAGATTATGAGAAACCTGTGCTACTAGGGGACACTAAGGTCAGCTGTGCACCAAATCTAGGTGGCTTGACTTTGCTGTATCAGAATGTCCAACGACTAGGCAACAAAACGTGTGAGCTGGAAGTAATTTTAAACTGTAATCTTATGGAGGTTTCTGTGCTATGTATCAATGAGCACTGGCTTCGGGACACTCAGATTTGTGCAGCAGATATACCAGACTTTGACTTAATAAGTAGTTTTTGCAGGGAAACTTATAAATGTGGAGGCGTATGCATATACAGGGCTATTACAAATGATTGAAGCGATTTCATAAATTCACTGTAGCTCCATCCATTGACATATGATCACGACACACTACAGATACGTAGAAAAACTCATAAAGTTTTGTTCGGCTGAAGCCGCACTTCAGGTTTCTGCCACCAGAGCGATCGAGAG
The DNA here is from genome assembly GCF_023864275.1 of Schistocerca cancellata. NCBI lineage: Eukaryota > Metazoa > Arthropoda > Insecta > Orthoptera > Acrididae > Schistocerca > Schistocerca cancellata. The sequence continues at coordinate 896,171,811 of NC_064628.1, forward strand.
CGCAGTGAGACAAAATGGCGACAGAAGCCGAGAAAGCGTATGTCGTGCTTGAAATGCACTCACATCAGTCAGTCATAACAGTGCAACGACACTTCAGGACGAAGTTCAACAAAGATCCACCAACTGCTAAATCCATTCGGCGATGGTATGCGCAGTTAAAAACTTCTGGATGCCTCTGTAAGGGGAAATCAACGGGTCGGCCTGCAGTGAGCGAAGCAACGGTTGAACGCGTGCGGGCAAGTTTCACGCATAGCACGTGGAAAATTGGCTCATGCCACAACTGGAGACCGACAGCGCAGACTTCATCTTTCAACAGGATGGTGCTCCTCCGCACTTCCATCATGATGTTCGGCATTTCTTAAACAGGAGATTGGAGAACCGATGGATTGGTCGTGGTGGAGATCATGATCAGCAATTCATGTCATGGCCTCCACGCTCTCCCGACTTAACCCCATGCGATTTCTTTCTGTGGGGTTATGTGAAAGATTCAGTGTTTAAACCTCCTCTACCAAGAAACGTGCCAGAACTGCGAGCTCGCATCAACGATGCTTTCGAACTCATTGATGGGGACATGCTGCGCCGAGTGTGGGAGGAACTTGATTATCGGCTTGATGTCTGCCGAATCACTAAAGAGGCACATATCGAACATTTGTGAATGTCTAAAAAAACTTTTTGAGTTTTTGTATGTGTGTGCAAAGCATTGTGAAAATATCTCAAATAATAAAGTTACTGTAGAGCTGTGAAATCGCTTCAATCATTTGTAATAACCCTGTATGTTAGAAGCAATGTTAAATCTAAAGAGATAAAACTTAGCAAGGTGAAGTGTGCAGAAAAAGATTTTGAATGTTTTCTTTTGTGAACTTACAGACTGTCAAACTATCATTGCTTGGATCTATAGGTCCCCATCAGGCGACCTTACCCAATTCCTATATTATATAGATGATCTTTTAAATGAATTGAGAGATAGGTCAAAATGCTTACACCGAGAACCGAACGCGAACGCCGGGGGCGACTGCTATCCCCACCAGTGCGCAGATGCTGCCCGTCCACCACAACCTCCCGAGGTCTAGTGGAGGGGGTGGCCGCGCGTATACGAGGGTAATCCCAAAAGTAAGGTCTACTGTTTTTATAAGTACATAGAGCTGTTTATTTCTACAATGGTTTACATCAGTTTACAGCTTGAATATTTAGCTATTTTTCGACATAATCACCATTTCTGTCGATGCATTTTTGTAGACGCTGTGGCAGTTTTTGTATGCGCATGTCATATCAGCTCGCCGCCATGATGTTCAGTTATGAACCTCTTCATTCACCTCGTCGTCGGAGCTGAATCACTTTCCGCCCAAATGTTCTTTTAACCTAGGGAGCAGGTGATAGTCACTGGGTGCCAAGTCAGGACTATAGAGTGGGTGGGTGATTATGTTGCACTGAAACTGCTGCAGGAGAGCAACGGTTTGCCGAGCGATGTGTGGGCGAGTGTTGTCATGGAGAATGTGTACGCCCTTGCTCAACATTCCTGTTCGGTTTTGAATTGCCCGTTTGAGTTTTTTCAGAGTCTCACAGTACCTATCAGCATTAATTGTGGTCCCAGCGATTCAGCTCCGATGACGAGGTGAAAGAAGAGTTTCATAACTTTCTGATCAGCATGGTGGCGAGCTGGTATGACATGGGCATACAAAAACTGCCACAGCGTCTACAAAAATGCATCGACAGAAATGGGTATTATGTCGAAAAATAGCTAAATGTTCAAGCTGTAAACGGATGTAAACCATTGTAGAAATAAACAGATCTATGTACTTATAAAAAAAATAGGAGACCTTACGTTTGGGATTTCCCTCGTAAATGCCACGCTATCTGCGAATCTCGACATTTCGCCAGAAGATGGGTAGTATGACACTTCCCGAAACGTCGCAGTATATCAACGCTACCACCTGGCTGGGGAGACCCGAGAAACATTCGTCAACAGTTTACGCCGGAAAGCCCACAGTCACATATCAATGAATGTGTATGCTTCAGTGGCGTAGCATGAGGGGAGACTTTGAGACTTAGTCTCCCCTGTACTCGTGCTTAAAAAAGATGCAATAGTATTTCATAACAAAAATATAAACAACTTTCTACTAGGAGCACTAAATGTGCGAAGACATCAGTTTTGTAGCCCGCGCCGCTCCCTGAGTATTGGTGTATCTGCCTGCTTGAGACTCGACTGCTCTCAGTCTCTGCCTCCCTTCCCTTACCTGGCTGTGTGCGCCTGAGCGTTAGTGGCATTCTCGCCTCCCCTCCACTTTCCCTCTTCCACGAAGGCCGGTGCGCTGCACTTGCTAGCAGGTATCGAGACTAGTCTCTGCCGCTTATATGCTGGCTTTTAACACGGAAGTGAACAGTCGCGCGGTTTGTGTTCATAGTCATTCTTGTGTGATTTTAGTGCATATTTTCGTTGTGTCGCCAACATGAGTGAGCCAGCAACTGAACACCTTATAGAATTTTTATTAAAAACGCTTTTTTCTACATTAATGTACTAAAAAAGTGCGAATTGAAGGACAAAAGACCTACTCCTATACTCAGTGTAGTTTTAAGTGAAGCCAAACAAAAACGCACTTTTCAGACAGCCTGGTACGAAAAGTATGCTTGGCTGACTGCGAATGCAGTTAATAACAGATTATATTGTTATATATGTCTTCTGTTTGGTGGTGAAAAGGAATGATGCAATGAGGCCATTTGTACAATAAAGAACTTTGACAGGAAAGCACAAAAGCATCAGATATCAAAACGTCACCTGCAGAACAAAGAATCATTTCAGTTATTGGGCAAAAGTAGAATGAGCACGCCCTTTCTGAAGCCGCTCGTCTGACAACAATAAAATACATCAAACAAGCTGCATCCAGCAGGAGAGTATTGGCCCGTCTTATTCAGGCAATTGTATTTCTTTGTAAACAAGAACTAGCCTTTCGCGGCCATCGAGAAGACGAATCCTCCAGCAACAAAGGTAACTATCTGGAATTGTTGGATTTACTAGCTCAAGGAGAGCAGTTAATCCGAGACCATCTGTCATCATCTTCAACCTTTAAAGGAACTTCTCCAGATATACAGAATGATGTAATAGAAATGATAACTCTAGCAGTTTATGAGAAAATAAAATCTAAAATTCATTTCGATTCAGGCTGATCAAACATTAGATGTGTCATGCAAGAGTCGAATGAGTATAATATTCAGGTATTATATTGCAGACAAAACTGAGGAAAGATTCGTCGGATTTAACTGCTGAAGGTTTGTCAAACAGTATTCATACAGTACTGAAAGAATGGAATGTGGAAGGAAAAGTAGTTAGTTAAATATATGATGGCGCTTCAGTAATGGCGGGCAGAGAAAGAGGGCTACAAGTATTGGTGAAGCAGTTCTGTCCCTATGCGCTGTTTATTCATTGTTAAAAAACGCACACCAACTGAATTTGGTTCTGTTACATGCCTCCAAAATCATACAAGTGAGCATGTTTGTAAGTGAGCTTACTGTATTCCATTAGTTTTTCAGCAAATTATCAAAACGAACTGTATTGCTAACTGAAAAAGGATTTAAACTGCCACATGCAAGCAACACTCGCTGGAACTTTCGTTCCATGGCAGTTTCAACAATATCTAGTCATTTCTCAGGGCTATATAGTGTTTTTAATTATATATTTGATGATATAGATTCTCAGTGGGACCCAGAATCTTTGAGCTGTGCTGTGGAAATGAAACGACAGATGGATGATCCTACGTTTGTCTGCTTGCTTTGCTTCTACTGAGGGTGCTTTGTTTGTGTTGATCATCTCTTTAATGTTCTTCAGTCAAAATCTGTCAGTGTAACTGCTTGCCACAACGAAATAAGTACTGTTTTAAGAAACTTACGACAATTAAGAACGGAAACATTCGTTGATGAATGCATTAAATGTCGCTTGTGTTTGAATGGCAACCTATCATTCCGTGACAGTCAAAAGATATCTCTCAGGGCACTAACTTAAGAGATACTGGATTTGCAAATTGTTCAGATGGAAAGAAAGTTTCAAGACTTTCCCCAAATTCAGTTTGTTGAACTTTTGAACGAAAAATGTTTCCCGAACTATCAAAAAGGATTCCCAAAGTTGAAACTGTTTCAATTATTAGAACAGTACCCTTTTTTCAAACAAGAACAACTTGAAAATGTACTGTGTAACATATACGCTGATGAGAAAAAACACTTATCTCCGAGAATCCTATTAAAGTACATTGTCAACAACGATTTAGGCTTCGTTTATGAAGAAACAACGAAGTTCCTGCGTTTGGTTTTGACCCTACCCGCAACTACAGCAAGCTGTGAACGAAGCATGAGTACTCTTAAAACGAGTGAAGAATTAAAGGAATTCAATGTCCAACATCCGGCTGTCGTGCCAGCAATAGAAAAGACACTACTTGGAGAGTTATCCAGTGATCCGATCTTTGTAGACCGAGTTATAGACTTATTCGTGGGAAGAAAAGACAAGCCCATTGCACTTGTGTACAAGAAAAAAATATAAGTGCTTCTTCTCTTGGTGCTTGAGTTCTACAAATTTGTCATCGTTTCTTGAACAATTTAGTTATTATTATTTCTTTTTCTTTACTTTCTCAGACTGTTAAGTCTGGTTAAAAATGGAACGTGACGCGGACCTTGATCAAGCGTGACTTCCTTGTAACTGTATGGTATATGTTATATTGCATTAAGGAACTTTCGGATAATTGAACATGTATCAATAATTACAGATTTTTGTAGTTGTATATATATGTTTGGATGTAGCTGTATTGCATTGATGTACTGGTGGATATTGTGAGGTATGACTCCTGTAGTTGATAGTATAATTGGTATAATGTCAACTTTATCCTGATGCCACATGTCCTTGACTTCCTCAGCCAGTTGGATGTATTTTTCAATTTTTTCTCCTGTTTTCTTCAGTATATTTGTTGTGTTGGGTATGGATATTTCAATTAGTTGTGTTAATTTCTTCTTTTTATTGGTGAGTATGATGTCAGGTTTGTTATGTGGTGTTGTTTTATCTGTTATAATCATTCTGTTCCAGTATAATTTGTATTCATCATTCTCCAGTACATTTTGTGGTGTGTACTTGTATGTGGGAACGTGTTGTTTTATTAGTTTATGTTTTATGGCAAGTTGTTGATGTATTATTTTTGCTACATTGTCATGTCTTCTGGGGTATTCTGTATTTGCTAGTATTGTACATCCGCTTGTGATGTGATCTACTGTTTCTATTTGTTGTTTGCAAAGTCTGCATTTATCTGTTGTGGTATTGGGATCTTTAATAATATGCTTGCTGTAATATCTGGTGTTTATTGTTTGATCCTGTATTGCAATCATGAATCCTTCCATCTCACTGTATATATTGCCTTTTCTTAGCCATGTGTTGGATGCGTCTTGATCTATGTGTGGCTGTGTTAGATGATACGGGTGCTTGCCATGTAGTGTTTTCTTTTTCCAATTTACTTTCTTTGTATCTGTTGATGTTATGTGATCTAAAGGGTTGTAGAAGTGGTTATGAAATTGCAATGGTGTAGCTGATGTATTTATATGAGTGATTGCTTTGTGTATTTTGCTAGTTTCTGCTCGTTCTAGAAAGAATTTTCTTAAATTGTCTACCTGTCCATAATGTAGGTTTTTTATATCTATAAATCCCCTTCCACCTTCCTTTCTGCTTAATGTGAATCTTTCTGTTGCTGAATGTATGTGATGTATTCTATATTTGTGGCATTGTGATCGTGTAAGTGTATTGAGTGCTTCTAGGTCTGTGTCACTCCATTTCACTACTCCAAATGAGTAGGTCAATACTGGTATAGCATAAGTATTTATAGCTTTTGTCTTGTTTCTTGCTGTCAATTCTGTTTTCAGTATTTTTGTTAGTCTTTGTCTATATTTTTCTTTTAGTTCTTCTTTAATATTTGTAGTATCTATTCCTATTTTTTGTCTGTATCCTAGGTATTTATAGGCATCTGTTTTTTCCATCGCTTCTATGCAGTCGCTGTGGTTATCCAATATGTAATCTTCTTGTTTAGTGTGTTTGCCCTTGACTATGCTATTTTTCTTACATTTGTCTGTTCCAAAAGCCATCTTTATATCATTGCTGAATACTTCTGTTATCTTTAGTAATTGGTTGAGTTGTTGATTTGTTGCTGCCAGTAGTTTTAGATCATCCATGTATAGCAAATGTGTGATTTTGTGTGGGTATGTTCCAGTAATATTGTATCCATAATTTGTATTATTTAGCATGTTGGATAGTGGGTTCAGAGCAAGACAGAACCAGAAAGGACTTAATGAGTCTCCTTGGTATATTCCACGCTTAATCTGTATTGGCTGTGATGTGATGTTATCTGAATTTGTTTGGATATTAAGTGTGGTTTTCCAGTTTTTCATTACTGTGTTTAGAAACTGTATCAATTTAGGATCTACTTTGTATATTTCCAATATCTGTAGTAACCATGAGTGGGGTACACTATCAAAGGCTTTTTGGTAATCAATGTATGCGTAGTGTAGGGACCTTTGTTTAGTTTTAGCTTGGTATGTCACCTCTGTATCAATTATCAGTTGCTCTTTACATCCTCGTGCTCCTTTGCAGCAGCCTTTTTGTTCTTCATTTATAATTTTGTTCTGTGTTGTATGTGTCATTAATTTCTGTGTGATGACTGAAGTTAATATTTTGTATATTGTTGGTAGGCATGTTACGGGGCGATATTTAGCTGGGTTTGCTGTGTCTGCTTGATCTTTAGGTTTCAGATAGGTTATTCCATGTGCAAGTGTATCAGGGAATGTGTATGGGTCTGCAATGTAACTGTTAAATAACTTAGTTAGATGTGAATGTGTTGAGGTGAACTTCTTTAGCCAGTAATTTGCTATTTTATCATTTCCAGGGGCTTTCCAATTGTGTGTAGAATTAATTGCTCGGGTGACTTCATGTTGCAAAATTATCACTTCAGGCATTTGTGGTATCATCTTGTATGTGTCTGTTTCTGCTTGTATCCACCGTGCATGCCTGTTATGTTGTACCGGGTTTGACCATATGCTGCTCCAGAAGTGTTCCATGTCTGTTATGTTTGGTGGATTGTCTATTTTAATGTGTGTGTTATCCATTGTTTGGTAAAATCTCTTTTGGTTTGTGTTGAATGTTTGGTTTTGTTTCCTTCTATTTTCACTTTTTTTGTATCTTCTAAGTCGTTTGGCCAATGCTTGCAATTTCTGCTTTTTTTCATCTAATTGCTCTATTGCTTCTTGTTGTGAGATTTTACCTAACCTTTTTCGTTTTTTGTCTGATATTTCATTTCTTATAAATTGTGTTAGCTGTCCGATGTCTTTTCTCAGTTTTTCTATTCTGATCTGTAACCTGTGTTGCCATGCTGGTTTTGTGGGTTTCTTCTGTGTGTTGGTTTGTTCTGATCTCTGCCTAGTGTGTATATTTAGTGTAGTGAGTGCTCCTATATAAACCAGTAGTTGTAACTCTTCCATAGTTTTGTTTTCATTTATTTTGTTGTGTATGATTGTGTTGATAGGTTTTATTGTTGTTTCGACTTGTGGGTTATTTGGCGGTCTATGCAAGAATGGTCTAATGTCTGTATTTGTGTCTTTGTATTCTATATATGTCAGCTGAAATTTCTCTTCTATATCTAACATGTGTCTCTCTTCGTGTTCTATTTGTGCTTGTTCTGGTGGCTGTCTTAAGATTTCGTTTTCCTCTGATTGTTTAGTTGATGCGTGTTGGTCATTGTTTGTTTGCTCTGGGATGTTTGAGTCCATTACTATATTTTCTTCTTCTTCTGATTGCACATTATTTTGTTCCAGTATTTGTTGTACTTGTTGTTTGATGTTTTCTAATTCTGACTGGGGTATCCTGTTATTTTTGATTATTACACGGATCTGATCAGCTAGTCATTGTTCTGTTAAAAATTTTAATTCCGGGTATCTGGTAATAAATGTTGTGTATACTTGTGATCTGTATCCAGTTGTGTTGGTTCCTAGGTTTGTTGCTTGGTAATAACAGAACATGAGGTGTCGATTAACTTCATCTGACCATCTCATCCTCTGTCTTTGTTTTCCTTCTAGGGTGGTTGCAGGGAGCATATCCTGCAAAACACCTCTATTCGGATTTAAATCATTTTCCAGTTGGCTAGCAGTGTCGTTACCATTGTGGGCGGGCATAGGGTTCAAGCGTCGTCCCCGACCATGACGGCGCTTGTCCGAGGCTTCTTTAGTTCTGTCCTGAACCAAGTAATCACACTAAAAGGGGGGTTAGCCCTATTAGTGGTTTGTTCTTTTCGTCGCCTTTTACGACTGGCAGAACATACCGGAGGCCTATTCTTTATTATTATTATTATTATTATTATTATTATTATTATTATTAGTGGCGGTGGTAGTGGTAGTAGTAGTTGTTGTTTTATCTGATGCATTTTGTTTCATTTGTTTAAATTATAGTTTATTGTACTATTTTGTCTCCCTATAATAACTGCAGAGTCTCCCCAACCTTTACAACCACGCTACGCCACTGGTATGCTTTCTGAAAACTCATGAGGAATTTTCAACATTAAGCAATCAGTTTCATAAACGTTAAACAAGGAACAGAGTTGTTTTTCGCAGAGACACCCACAAAGTAGCGCTCTGCCAAAAAAGTGTAAACTACCAGCCCAAAATACTTTTTAGTGCAATGCCCACTACAATAAAGAAAATTAAAGAATTTCATAAATTCAATGTAGATCTTAAACAATTTTTAGTAACACATAGATTTTATAACATTGACGAATATCTGAATATGGAAAAGTAATATTGTTTTTATATACTGATATAAGGTATTGTATTTATTATCCAAGTTTTTGAAACAAATTAAATGTAAGAAATTTTATTGCAATTGAACACATCCATTCAGTGTATATTGTTAATGGATGAATAAAGAGATTGATAATTACTATGGTAGAAATGGTACACGAAAGTAACATCTTTTCGTGAAATCGTATTCTAGAGATGTTCATCTTTACATGGTTTATTTGCAGTAACACATGCATACCGGGCAGTTACATTGTAACAACTGCTAGATCGATGATGTCAGCAATGGAAATCAAAATGTTGTAGTAGTGAAATCTGTAACTAACGCTGTATATTGGCGCCATTATTTTGTTTACTCTTCTGCAGGAATAAATTTGTGGTCATGTGCCATCGTTACCAGAAACTTCGAAGTAACTTCCTAATTTTTATTTTCTTCATTTTGAATAACTATGACTTCTGACTTTCCTTATTATACGAAAACTATACTTGTTTTAGACTGTGCGGCGTAGAAGGATGACAGTAATGGATAAGAGTGAAAAAATAGAACTAGACAGACACAATTTCTTCATAGAGAAAGTAATAGGAATGTGGATGTTCATAATTATAATGCATCTGTTTTATTGAACAGTCATAGGCCTAATATTAATACATGGACATAGAACATTGAAGTACTGATTTTTAAAATTAATTAGATGAGGACGCCAATGAAGCTTATATTATCCTAAAGGAACATTGCCATAGATGTGTACACACACACAAAAAAAAAAAATCGTGTGTGTAGATAGCCATCAAGAGAAGCAAAACGAAGTAGACATAAATACATGAGAAAAGTTTTCCCCTGTCTACCACATTGCTACCAACTTCTACTAAGCATACCGATCGTGTGCCAGTGTTGCCAACTCCTAAAAAGTGTTCCCCCTAGGAGCAATTCGAAATCCCCCTAAATTTTCCTTCAAACCCCCTAAAATTCTGAATAGGCTTATTTGTTTGATAGAAACGTTGAACTATTAATAAAAATATTCTTGTAGGAAGAAAGATGATTTTATCTACATAGTTGTATTTTATACAATGCAACTTATAATCTAAATACCCTATTATGATAAGCATTGTGATGATGATAATTGATATAAAAATAGACATTTTTATGTAAGGATGTTTGATTCATTATCTGAAAAATTTAGTAATGCTGTTTGCTAACAGTCTTCAAGGTCAGTAAATCTGAAAGTTAAGACAATAATGATAATGGGGAAAATAATTCACAACACGAATTCTTCTAATTTATAACATGGAACAAAAATATTTTGGAAATGATAAAAATGTGCTCCGATTTCAACTTACAGAACATCAAAGGCTTGAGTACAATGTTGCATTTTACCGCCTGCATGTTTGTGATAAGAGACAGATAGCCGTACCGTAGGTGCAACCACAATGGAGGGGTATCTGTTGAGAGGCCAGACAAACGTGTGGTTCCTGAAGAGGGGCAGCAGCCTTTTCAGTAGTTGCGGTGGCAACAGTCTGGATGATTGACTGATCTGGCCTTGTAACACTAACCAAAATGGCCTTGCTGTGCTGGTACTGTGAACGGCTGAAAGCAAGGGGAAACTAGAGCCATAATTTTTCCCACGGGCATGCAGCTTTACTGTATGGAGAGCTGCATCAAACCAGTCTCAGGATTGAACACAACAACAACAACATGTTTGTGATCATACATAATGAATAATTTGAGCATACGAGTGGACTGAACGTATTTGACACTCAAATCCCAGCAATATAAATCTTACCATCATGATACTTTGAAGTACTTCAAGAGACAGATTGCTGTGTAATTTATTTTTAATTACTCTGTATGTCGAAAAAGCATGTATGACACTTGTGTTTTATATTGGTAGCATGAGTAGTGCCATTGAAAATTTGACTGTATTTCCAAAACGCTTTTCTCCAGTGGAATCACAATCTTGAAATACCTCAGTATAAATTTCAATGGAGTTGGTTACATTCGACCAAGGCTTATTTTGCAACTGATTCCTTTCCGATTCTATTTCATTCTTGTCGCTGTATAAGTGAGTTTTGTAAATTTTAGTAAAAATGACAGACACACTCAGTTTCATTTGAGACAATGCAACTTGAGGGTGAAGATTGGCTATCGTCTCCTGAATAGACAAATTATCTGGCAATCTTTTTTAAATTCTCGTCCCAGAGTAGATTAGATTAGATTAGATTAATACTAGTTCCATGGATCATGAATACGATATTTTGTAATGATGTGGAACGAGTCAAATTTTCCAATACATGACATAATTAAGTTAATTTAACAACATACTTAAGTTAATATAACAACTTTTTCATTTTTTTCTGTTTTTTATTTTTATTTTTTATATATATATATTTAATTTATATCTAAAAATTCCTCTATGGAGTAGAAGGAGTTGTCATTCAGAAATTCTTTTAATTTCTTCTTAAATACTTGTTGGTTATCTGTCAGACTTTTTATACTATTTGGTAAGTGACCAAAGACTTAAGTGCCAGTATAATTCACCCCTTTCTGTGCCAAAGTTAGATTTAATCTTGAATAGTGAAGATCATCCTTTCTCCTAGTATTGTAGTTATGCACACTGCTATTACTTTTGAATTGGGTTTGGTTGTTAATAACAAATTTCATAAGAGAATATATATACTGAGAAGCTACTGCTTCTAAATAAATGTCTGCAGGATGATCTTGGGTGGACTCCAGCTATTATTCTGATTACACGCTTTTGTGCAATAAATAGTTTATTCCTCAGTGATGAATTACCCCAAAATATGATGCCATATGAAAGCAACGAGTGAAAATAGGCGTAGTAAGCTAATTTACTAAGATGTTTATCACCAAAATTTGCAATGACCCTTATTGCATAAGTAGCTGAACTCAAACGTTTCAGCAGATCATCAATGTGTTTCTTCCAATTTAATCTCTCATCAATGGACACACCTAAAAATTTGGAATATTCTACCTTAGCTATATGCTTCTGATTAAGGTCTATATTTATTAATGGCGTCATACCATTTACTGTACGGAACTGTATGTACTGTGTCTTATCAAAATTCAGTGAGAGTCCGTTTACAAGGAACCACTTAGTAATTTTCTGAAAGACAGTATTGACAATTTCATCAGTTAATTCTTGTTTGTCAGGTGTGATTACTATACTTGTATCATCAGCAAAGAGAACTAACTTTGCCTCTTCATGAATATAGAATGGCAAGTCATTAATATATATTAAGAACAACAAAGGACCCAAGACTTACCCTTGTGGAACCCCATTCTTGATAGTTCCCCAGTTTGAGGAATGTGCTGATCTTTGCATATTATGAGAACTACTTATTTCAACTTTCTGCACTCTTCCAGTTAGGTATGAATTAAACCATTTGTACACTGTCCCACTCATGCCACAATACTTGAGCTTGTCTAGCAGAATTTCATGATTTACACAATCAAAAGCCTTTGAGAGATCACAAAAAAATCCCAATGGGTGGTGTTCGGTTATTCAGATCATTCCAAATTTGATTAGTGAAAGCATATATGGCATTTTCTGTTGAAAAACCTTTCTGGAAACCAAACTGACATTTTGTTAGTACTTCATTGTTACAGATATGTGAAGATACTCTTGAATACATTACTTTCTCAAAAATTTTGGATAAAGCTGTTAGAAGGGAGATTGGACGGTAATTGTTGACATCAGATCTATCCCCCTTTTTATGCAAGGGTATAACAATAGCATATTTCAGTCTATCAGGGAAAATGCCCTGTTCCAGAGAGCTATTACACAGGTGGCTGAGAATCTTACTTATCTGTTGAAAACAAGCTTTTAGTATTTTGCTGGAAATGCCATCAATTCCATGTGAGATTTTGCTTTTAAGCAAGTTCATTATTTTCCTAATTTCAGAGGGAGAAGTGGGTGAGATTTCAATTGTATTAAATTGCATAGGTATGGCCTCTTCCATTAACAGCCTAGCATCTTCTAATGAACACCTGGATCCTACTATATCCACAACATTTAGAAAATGATTATTAAAAATATTTTCAACTTCTGACTTTTTGTTCATAAAGTTTTCATTCAATTTGATGGTAATACTGTCTTCCTGTGCTCTTGGTTGACCTGTTTCTCTTTTAATAATATTCCAAATTGTTTTAATTTTATTATCAGAGTTGCTGATTTCAGACATGATACACATACTTCTGGATTTTTTAATAACTTTTCTTAATATAACACAGTAGTTTTTATAATGTTTGATAGTTTCTGGGTCACTACTCTTTCTTGCTGTCAGATACATTTCCCTTTTCCGGTTACAAGATATTGTTATACCCTTAGTAAGCCATGGTTTGTTACAAGGTTTCTTATGAGTATATTTAACTATTTTCTTGGGGAAGCAGTTTTCAAATGCATTTACAAAAATGTCATGAAATAAATTATATTTCAAATTGGCAGCAGGTTCACGGTACACCTCATCCCAGTCTAACTGCTGTAGGTTTTCCCTGAAATTTGCAATTGTTAAATCGTTGACTGAACGTACTACTTTGGAGGACTGTTTAGTATTGCTGAATGGAGCTATGTCATATATTGTAGCTACTATACGGCTCAGCAATGAAAAAGGTTCTGCTTCAGTAAACATGCATAAAAACCACTGACCTTTCTATAAATACCACATTTACCAAGAAGTTGAATTTAATATTCAGAGAAAAACGAGGAATGGTTACATTGGTCTGGAAGCTCCCATTGGTCGAAACACATGTGATGTAACTCACATAAGAAACACTGCAAAACAATGGATTCGCGAAAAATATTATTTGAAAATGAAATCACGGTCACACGGAAGACTACTAAATGGCTACAACAAAAGTAGGTAGAGTACCAGAGCTAAAGGCTCTGTACGACATTTGAGAAACACATGGATGCTGTCACACAATCCCGCACACTACAAGAAACACGGAGATCGCGAGAATTCAATGAAAACGAACAACAAAAGAAGAATTCTGGCATGAACATATGCAGAACACATAGCGAATTCACACGTAAGAAACGCAAACTAACGGAATTTTAGGCATAGCTTGGCTACAACACACTCCCATTGCTAAGTTGCGGTAGATCAAGAGCTCAACTTAGAGAAACGGAATCCATACATATTATAAAATGGATGTATGTATGTGAGTTTATTCCACATCTCTTCCTAAACCACTGGACCGATTGAGTCACCAAACTTGGTACATATGTTCCTCAATGTCAGGCAACAACCGCTGTGGGACTAAGGACTATCTACCTATCATTGTTCAAGGGATATGACATCATAAACATGAGATGCGCGAAAAACTGCCGCATCATGCATGACGTTTAAATTTATTACGGTACTTATGTACTAAGTCTATTCGCAATAAATTTTGCATACAGTTTCCACAAATGCCACTAAATGCACCTACAGAATTATATTTTGGTACCATACATAGTTCAAGAGATATGACGTCATAAACACTGAGATGCCCGAATAATGCCGCATCATGCATAAAGTTTTAATACTGTACATGTACTCTTTGCTACTTAGCCTAGTTGAGGAAATCCCTGAAACTTGGCAGCCCTTTTGACAGCTTTCACCTGCGAAACGCAAACGGCTGTAGGCGAAAACAGCAGCCATCCATTGAGCTATGAAGAGGACTGTCCTTGACGACGCATTTTACCGATATTAAAAACAGGAAGAGACTCTAATTTGTACTCCAGCTGTCGACCGATAGCATTTTTATCATGTATCACAAAAACTCGGGAGCGTATTATTAAAAGAAAACTACAGTGTGGGCTGGAAAGCTCTCAATTAACGCCCAAGAGTCAATATGGTTCAGAAAAGCGAAGGGGATCATAAGCAATTTATATACTGTCAGTATTGATACAACAACTGCATTACGAGAGAAACAAATTATGGTTGTGGTATTTCTCAATGTCAAAGAAGCATATGACCATGTACATATTCCCTTTCTCTTAGATAAATTAGAGAAGCTTAGTGCACAACCTAAACTGATATATATGGTATTAACACGTGATCTCTCAAAGAAAAAAATTACCTTACTTCGAGAGGTATTATGGTCCTTTTCTAGTATTAACACTAATGATACTACTCGCTGCCTGACATGAATTATCCAGCATGATTTTTCGATGCTTATACCTGAAAGAAACGCATTACAACCCCAAACTAAGATAAGTCTTACACATTCCAGCTTCCTCGATTACTCCATTAGAGATGTCCAGGAAGAACATCTTCACGAGGTTCCGCACTACCAGACTAGCGTACCCAGGTAGCACTGGAAATGGTTAGAGAAAACAAGTGCCAACCTACAAAATAGCTGTTGACCGGTGGCCACTAACTCCTCATTCACCCAGCATAGCTCTACCCAAACTCCACATAAAAGCTGGTTGAACTGGCATCAACATCCAAGAAACTGTACCCCTGTATCAAGGCATTCTGAAGTATCAAATACAAACATTCATGCGCTATCTCAAGCAGGTGAGAGAAGTAGTATGAAAGGAAACCCACAAACATAGCTTAGATGCATAATAAACACAGTTATGGCACAAGTCCTTTCTATATTTCAAAGATGTGCCAAATTTGAATAGTCGCCTGCCTCTGCCATGGACGTATTTCTCCCTCAAGAAATGAAACATCGTTATGAGAGTACATAAACACTCAATAGACATAAAGGTGCGTGAAATAAAAAAAAATGAAAAATAAGAAGAGCTAAATACTGAAATGCTACTGTGACTGTCAAATAAAGCATGTTCAAAGCACAGATATGCACCAAAGAAGGTGCCAAGAAATATCGGAAAACCAAAGTCAGCTCAATAAAACCAATGGGACGACTCTTATAGAGACGTTCCAAGGAATGTGTTCTTAGCCTTTAATTATAGCCATAGTTTCTTTTATTTCCTGTTGATATTTTTTGCACTATTAATAATTTAAGAAGAACAAACAAAATCTGTTCTTTATATAGACTGGACTAAAATCAATGTACAGTAGCTTCCATAAACAACAAGACATAGATTTTGTTTTACTCTCAATTGTATAAGAATGTTACTCAATTTATTTAGTAAAGTGATACATTTAATTTACTGCATGCAATATTTCTCATGTATATAGGCTCATGTAAGTAATAATTTATTATTATATTATAGAAAATCTACGTTACAGATTACAAAATTTACTAAACCTTTGTAGAAGAAAACTGTGGAGATGCAATTTTTCTAGGAGAAAGGGGGGGGGGGGGTCTTGCAGCTTTGGCAGTTCTGCCAACGGCATAGGATGATCTTGGTATGGCTCTGTGCTACAGTTTCTAGCAAACAGAACACAGCACGTCATTCTCATCAGAGACAACACTTTAGGCATAAAAGTAACTTCGGGCATGCCGCAAGGGTTTACAGGACCATTACTTTTGACAATATATATAAATGACCTAGTGGATGAAGTCTGAAGTTCCACGAGGCATTTCATTAATAATGCTGTTGTACTTGTATACAGAGACGTCGCAGTGCTACAAAATTGTAGAGAAATACGGCAAGATTTATTTTATTAGTGTTCCTGTTTAACGCCCTCTTGTGGGATGAACATGGAGAGAGGCCACAATGAAAAATGTGTGAAGAAAACGGCAAAGGCTCACTCTAAGACCCCTCCCACTTCGGCAAAACCTCGGTGGCACCTGCTCATATTTATCAAGTATTTTAAAAATGTGCCTTACAGAGAAAACCTGCGAACTACTCCTAGGCGCCTGCAGGCTTGTACTTGGAGATGTGTCACGTGGTTGTCTATCTACAGGCACCTCAGGCTACTTTGGTTTTTTTTTCTGTAAAGGTACATTTTTAAAATTTCTGTGAAGGTACGTTTTTAAAATTCTCAATAAATGTGGACAGGTGCCAGCAAGAATTCTGCCAAACTGGGGACTCCTAGAAGGACCATTTGCTATTTTATTCTTACATGTGTCAATGTCGCACCTCTGCTTGATCACACCACAGGAGGGCGTGAAATAGGAGCACTGCACTAGCATAAGGATTTCGTCAAATGCTTTTAAATGGTCTCTAGTGGTTTCAGTTTGTACACGAGAGCAAAAATTCCGGCCGTGCTGCACTCCAAACGTGTGCGATCATGGTAAATAGGGGTGCACCCCACAACGTCCATGGAGAAGAGTTGAAAAGTCCGAGGGTGTCGGCAGTGTCAGAGGTTGTCAAGAAAATCTTACTGTTGCTCATCACACTGCGAACTATAATTTTCAATGGAGAAATGTGTGGGAATCATCGCACCATGGAAAGGAGTGGTTTCATCGACGCCCTTTATCCCACCTTCTGAGGCTTTTTCGTTTAGTTTCTGAGCTGCGATGTGTTTGAAATGTTTATCTCGGTCATCCATAACAAAACCGCGTGATTTCAATGTTGGGCGTTGCGATTCTGACCTCCATCGCAGAAATGTCAAAAGAAGGGATGAAATGTGGATGAGAGGGGCTGTGACGACCTTCCCATCGTGTGACACGTCCACCGTGGCGTTGTTCAAAATTGTGGTGACATCTGGCGCCAGTGAGACATCATTAACCCACTTTACATGTCACATGAGCTTCTGAGCTTTGGCTTTTTTTTTCGCAAGTGTCGATATCTTGTTGTTTAAAGCGTCTTTGACCTCGGTGAACATCAACATCGAGATCATCCGATGTTAGGGGGACATCCAACGCTGGAATTCAGGTTTTTTTACTCAAATCTGGCGCCGTACGAAAGGCAGTGATGCATTTGTAAAACTTTTTCTGTGGTAGAGTGATTTTGTTAGTGCACATTAATCAATAAGGCAGAATCTAATCCGAGTTATACAGACGATTTGCAAAACGAGATTCAGCGCTTAAAAACAGACAGAAGTGACCGCAGCCTCCCACGTGACCTGTGAAATGAGAACTCTAACAGTGCTGGCTCTATAAGGAATTTCTCATTATTGCCGTCAGTACCAGTGTTTAGCAGGAAACCCGAGGAAGACGTAAAAGTATTCTTGCAGGAACTCGAAGGATCTGCCTTGTTGGGTTCGCGGACTGATTCAGATGGATTAGTAGTTGCGAAATTAAGAATTTGGGGAGCCGCACAAGACTTCATTAGCACGGAGCCCACTTGCGTGAAATCATAAAGTTGCAATGAATTAATAGCGACAGTTATTCAGATATTCAAACTCAAAAATACCATCAGATTCTACACAGAGCAATTTCATAGTCTGCTGATGAGACAAGACGAATTTATTCGGCAGTCTGCCGATAGAATTTTAAATTAGCGCTCAAAGGTACGAGCTGGTAGAAGACGAGAATGAGAATCGTCTTCAACTGTTCAAAGCCGATTGGAGACCTCTGGGCACGTTCATACACGGACTGTATGGCGAGGCAGTGAGCAAAGCAGTCCGACTGGTGCGATGTAGACGTTTCAGGGACCAGTAGAAGTAGCTGATGGCCTTGTGGAAGCATTAAGACAGCCAAATGGTATGCCAAAAAGAGTGTGTCACGTGTCCAACACAAATGTAGAATGTTACAGACGGAAGAAGCCTGGTCACAACCATAGAGACAGTAAGGAGAATCGGATTTGATCCAGTTGTGGGATACAGGGTCACATATTGAGAGATTGTTGCAGTAAAAGAAAAAGTAATGCGAGACAACTTGGCAGATCACTGAACGACAGAGGTGCGTACTTGCCACCACACTGTCTGTCCCCTTCTCAAGACAGTATTAGTAGTAGGGCAAACTGTTTCAGGACAGTTTGTTAATGTGGGTTGCCTACATTCAGGGGCAAACATATTGTTCTCTTTTGATTGACAAGTCCTTAACCTATTGTTCTGCTAAGAGGATTATGACCCCCTGGGGATAGTCTGTCCTTCTGATTGACAGGTCCTTAACCTATTGTTCAGTTAATTGGTTTCCTATGCCACTCACCCCTCCTCTCCTCCTTCTCCTGCTCCTCCTCCACACACCTCTGATAACTCCTCTCACCAATACAAGCACACTTTTGATATAAATTTGATATTATTAAATCTATCAATTAATTAACCCCACACCTTCTGGGAATTCTGCCAGCATTCTCCCTCCCCTCCCCCCATGTGAAAATTGGTGGAAAAAAGAGCCAGTTGATAGGCCATTTATAGGGAAATCGATTGCAGTGTATGGAAAATTGTTTAAACGATTTAGACAATGTATGGAATATTGTTTATTTAAACAATTTATGGAATATGAGACAGTGTATGGAATATAGTTATTCATTTGTGTAAGAAATTTAGTTGCTGGCAGGATATCGATTGCATGGTATGGAATATTGTTTAAATAATTAAGACAATGTGTCAAAAATGTATCATTTAAAAATTTTACTGGATAGAAGATGATATATGGAATATTTAAACAGTTGTGATGCTTTTACATTCCAATTACACAAGGAATACTGTCATGAAACAATCATCACACGTAATTACACTGTTAAAGTCTTTCAATCAAGCATGCACTCTCCACTGGCCCACACAGAATGCCACTTGCATAGGCTGCCTGTAGTTGGGGTGCACCAGGGCCCTGCAAAACGATGTACCCATCAGCAGCCACACCATGTGCCAGTCTCCAGAAGACGTCCACTCAGGACCCGCGGCTGACAGACCAGATGTTATGATAATTCCCAAACAAAAGCATTATACTTAATACCTGAGAAATTTCTGTGCTTTCTCTCTTTCTCCTCATGTAGCATCCCACTGCCGGGCTTGTATGCACCACCAGTTGCGATCAGACCAAACAACAAAAATGTAGTGCTACCCTGGTAAATCCCCGTGGAATACCGATGCATGTGAAAACTCCTTCCAAGGCAAATGCCTGACTGAGAATGGATTGCACCATGGGCTCTAAGCTGCCGTCTGTCCTGGAGAGAAAGGATCTCATGACACGAAATTCAATTATATAGCATAGGATATACTGTTTATTTATAAAATTCTATTTGCAGGGGCTGGATCTCACTTTTATTTGGTGGGAAAAGCTCACATCCAGCAACTATATGTCCTAATTATGTGATTACACTGCTGCAGATTGGAGATATCATCTTTTGGAGACTTTTCATGTGTGTGCTCACCTTGACATGTACTGATTAACTGAGCTAGTGCACAGTGCCACCACCAGAGGCTGTCCCACACCCTTTCCCTTCACCTCCTCCCTCACCACCCCTCACAGAAAAAATTGGTAGGAAACAGACTCATTCTGTGCTGGAGAAGAAGGTTCTCACGACACGAAATTCAAGTCAAAGTCAGTAATATTTTGATATATATTCTTTCTTTAATTAGTTTGCAGGAGACAGGCTTCCCCCACTTGGGTGGACATCATCACGGCACCCTTCACCCTTGCTCCCCATGACATAACAATTGTAATCACAAGGGAATAGAATGAAGTGCAGTATAGTAGCCACCATCTGGCGTCTCCCGATTGTGTGTCTACCGTCAGGGCGCCGCCACGAAGATCAAAACAGCCCAATGTCCTAATTGCAGATCACGTTACTAAATACCATCAACTAAGGGCTGGATATCGGCCTCTTTTGAGGTCATGATCCCCAAATGTAGTATCAAGTGGCGGCATTCTGTTGATCGGCAAATTCCAAACTCGCTTCATATCTCCAAACACGAAGATGGAGGATTTCATCTCTCCTCAGAATACTGTATTCATATTGGCTAATGCTGGAAACAAAGGGGAAGCTGACGCAATTTCTATATCAAAAATAGAGTGAAATAATCCATTTACACTACTCTGTCAAGTTAACTAACAATTTACAGGATTCGAATAGATCACAGAATACACTCACTTCCATCTTACGATGATCCTTATTCATAATAAAACATATTTTTAACGTTTGAGTTATCACACACAAACGTATGCAGATCAAGTAATAAAATTTCTGTCACAAATAGATCGTAGCACTAAATACATCCAAGGTCTTGTACACATCGATGTTGGGGAGCATAAACACCCTCCTCACCCACAACGTTACCACTCCACATATATGGTGAAAAAAATTCAGATGACTGACTGCAGTAAAGCACCATCCACGTTGGCTGGGAGAGAGAGAGACCCACATCCGCACCGACCATGCTCGCCTGAACTAAATGCATGCATGCACCCAGTACAACTATCAGAAACAATAAATTGATCAATCAGTAATTTCATGTCGTTATTGGGTTTTCAAAAGTACTACAGATGTCCTAAATTGGTTCTCTCCGCTACATTCAGAAGGAGGGAGGACGGATGTACTACGTGACAGAATAGAGAGAAAACGATGTAATGAGAAGGCCTAACTATGACACATTTAAACCATGGCCCAGTCAGTAGCAGTAGTTGCCATGGGTACATGTGAGAGATCGCTGATACACTCACACATCCCAGTGTCCATACATGGTGTGCCTGTCCACTATTACAACCCTGGCACCAGCGTTCAGGGACCGGAGGGAACAACAGTCATGGCTACAGCCGCAGTCACGGAGATGCCTGTATGCCAGAGTGCACCACACCTGGCCATGGGAAGCATCTGGGAATGTCTGGAGTGGTAGGAATTCGGATGTTATCTATACATCCAGTGTAAAAATCCATCATTTTGAATCTTCGCTCACATAACACATATGTCGTGCCACCCAGTACACTGACCACTTTGCCAGCACTAGCTGCTGTGGGTAAGATCAGTCAGGCCGGCACATTCTTTGTACCCGACCCAGGCTGAGATAATCTGTTACTTCCAGTTCCCGAATCCTTGTGACTGCCACTGCAGCCAGCTGCAGTTCACTGTAAAACAATCAGCGGCAGCTTGGACATATATAGTATTTCTAAACAATTCCAACCCCAACGTAGACCCACCAGATTAAAAAATCTACTTTACCCAATCTGGGGAAGCAATGTTGTTTACCGTACACCTCGAATTTGACATGGGCTATATTCCTTCTAAGTATTCTCTCATCAGGTGGAAAAACATCTTTTCTTATCTGTCATGTTCTACATCACAGGACTGGAATATTAAGTTCACTTTTTTCTCATGATGGACAGTTAAGATCTATTACTGCCGGAGGACGCCTCCTCACTTTCAGACTCTCTGTTAAGGTAACAGCACAGAGAAGTTCTAACTACACACAAAAAAAGAAAAATTTTTCATCACCTCGGTTCCGAGAGTTCCGGAATCTGTACAGAAAATTGGAATAGAGATCGACATAAACATCATTTCCGCCCTTTTTATTGATCATGAAAACCACACACTGCATGTTGTACCACCATACAGTGAGACCTTCAGAGGTGGTGGTCCAGATTGCTGTACACACCAGTACCTCTAATCCCCAGTAGCAAGTCGTCTTGCATTGATGCATACCTGTATTCTTCGTGGAATACTATCCACAAGTTGGTCTGGACTGCCCCACTTTTCAACAGCGATTTGGCGTAGATCCCTCAGAGTGGTTGTTGAGTCACGTCATCAATAAACAACCCTTCTCAGTCTATGCCAGGCATGTTTGGTAGGGTTCATATCTGGAGAACTTGCTGGCCACTCTGGTCAAGCGATGTCGTTATCCTGAAGGACGTCATTCACGAGATGTGCACGATGGGGGTGCGAATTGAGGTCCATGAAGACGAATGCCTCCCAATATGCTGCCAATACGGTTGCACTATCAGTTGGAGAATGGCATTCATGTATCGTACAGCCGTTACGGCGCCTTCCATGATCACCAGCGGCATATATTGGCCCCACATAATGCCACCCCAAAACAGCAGGGAACCTACACCTTGCTGCACTCCCTGGACGGTTTGTCTCAGACGTTCAGCCTGCTCACATTGCCTCCGAACATGCCTCAGACCATTGAAGGCATATGTGACACTCATCGGTGAAGAGAACGTGATGCCAATCCTGAGCGATCCATTTGACATGTTGTTGGGCCCATCTGTACCGTGCTGCATGGTTGCAGAGATGGACGTTGGGAGTGAAGCCGTGCATCATGCAGCCTATTACGGTTTGAGTCGTAACACGACGTCCTGTGGCTGCGCGAAGAGCATTATTCAACATGGTGGCGTTGCTTTCAGGGTTCCTCCGAGCCATAATCCGTAAGTAGCGGTCATCCACTTTAGTAGTAGCCCTTGGGCGGCCTAAGTGAGGCATGTCATCGAGAGTTCCTGTCTCTCTGTACCTCCTCCATGTCTGAACAACATTACTTTGGTTCATTCCTAGACACATGAACACTTCCCTTGTTGAGAGTCCTTCCTGGCACAAAATAACAATGCCGACGCGATAGAACCGTGGTATAGACCTTTTAGGCATGGTTGAACTACAGACAACATGAGCCGTGTACCTCCTTCCTGATGGAATGACTGGAACTGATTGGCTGTCGGACCCCCCTCTGTCTAATAGGCGCTGCTCATGCATGGTTGTTTACGTCTTTAGCCAGGTTTTGTGACATCTCTGAACAGTCAAAGGGAATGTGTCTGTAATAAAATATCCACAGTCAACGTCTATCTTCAGGAGTTCTGAGAACTGGGGTGATGCAAAACTTTTTTTGATGTGGGTATAAGGTTTATACTACGTATCACTTTATAAATTCGGTAGTACATTTGATTTTATTACGACGGTCGTCTTTCCCTGTACAGGCGAGAGATTCAAATATTGTGGAAAGGTATCATCCCAATGAAAGAAAACGTCAAGTTAAGAATCATATCTGTGGTTCCATAGCCATTGCCTCTACCTGCCAGGCGGCATGCCACTGATATCGGATTCATAGGCTAATTACTTAAATTGATCATGAGAGTCACTTTGCATGTCGAGAAATTTTTCTTTTTCAATAGTCAGGTTGCACTCAAGATGATATTCTTTTTGAGGAACACTATTGAGAACCGATATCTGAAGTGACCACAGAAGGATTCTCCCGTTGACAACATACATTTCGTGTAAGGACCGCGCTATTAAAAACACGATCACAACGACTGTGTTACTGTCACCTGCATAAAAAGGGGTCCTGGGTCTACTTGCACACACAAGAGTTGCTGATAGCATTTCGCTTTCTGGTAGAAATGCTGTCTGTGATTTGGAGTGAAGTCTCTCCTATGAACCACATACTTGCGTTGGATCCTGTGGAGATGTCTTTTAATGGTTACAACCACTGGTGAATCACATTCGTACCACTCTCATAACCCGAAACAAATCACCTTTTTCGAACCTATCTGCTACAGCAAAACCCCAACGTGGTTTTAAACAGTTCCTCTCCATCTCGTAACAGTTCCTCAGTCTCTGCCGCGCCCTCCGTGCAGCTTAGTCTCTGTGATCGTCCCAATTTATGTCGAAACTGAGCAGACGTCAGAGAGCACGATATCTGTCACCTTCTGCATCCCGTGGAGAAACTAGTTGAGCTAATGCAACAGGACCATCTTTTTTGACCACTCTGTGAAAATGGGGACTTTTGTCGTATCTCTGCATATGGTATATAATGTGTGAGGTCAGTTCTAAATCGAAGCTTTCTCCTGTTACACCAGGTAGTCTGGAAGAAGGACGAGGGTTTTGCTACTGCATTACCGTGTGTCTTCAAACTACATACACGTATTGCACTCCAAAGGCGATATGCGTCTCTCAGGGAGCATTCACTCTGTCACCCAAACATTCTATCATCATTATTTTGTACCGTCAAAGAGAGAATAACTGGGAACTATAACAGCTTTGCTAATATCATCTGCCAGAGAACTCGAGAAAATTTTTCCCCATCCCTGTCTTCAGTTATATATAGCTATATGCTGGCATGTGGCGATCCTATTAAATATACAGGTATTGATCCATTGGAGCATCCCACAGACTATCATTCGCAAGAGAAGGTCCCTGCTTTGTTGTCTGATACGCTGTTTTTTTTCCTGCTGTAACAGATCCAAGCACTGTATTACTACAGCTTTCTACACACTCATACATATTTTTTCCATCACGCTTTCGAGGTATGTTTCAGGTGCTAAAGTGACCTTAACATGTTTCGTCCCTTGGCTCTCATAGTGAACCGGACATAGTATGGTATAAATCATGTTGCTACTGCTCCTACAACATGTGTACTGGATTATTAAAATAAAAGACAGTCACAACGTAAAGAAACTGGAAGAGTTTTCCGGCATTGTGGACTGTTCCCAAACAGCTGTCGGAATATGACTGATGACCTCTACATTTAAACTAATCTTTCACAGTGATGGGGTATCAGATGGCTCAGTGTTCTGTTTCGAATGATTCCTCATATTGCAGTCATGTATGCGATCACTGTTTCGGTGCTAGCCATCTCCGGAAGTTGTTGCCTCTCCACCAGGACTTTCCCCATCTCAAAGAAGTGATGTCAGTCAATCATTATGTGTTAATCAACGGCGTACCAATGGGCGGATGGGATGGAAAAGACATCGTCGATGTAATGTAATAAGTGTCACAGTTGATAGCGTAATCAATTTTAGCAATTTCACCAGTTTTTCAACGCCGACCAGTGACATGGCAGCATGCTTTCTACTTTCACTACTTTTCGAGTACCATATCTTAGATTGCGAATATAGACAGATGACATATACAGGGTGTTACAAAAAGGTACGGCCAAACTTTCAGGAAACATTCCTCACACACAAAGAAAGAAAATATGTTATGTGGACATGTGTCCGGAAACGCTTACTTTCCATGTTAGAGCTCATTTTATACTTCTCTTCAAATCCCATTTATCATGGAATGGAAACACACAGCAACAGAATGTACCAGCGTGACTTCAAACACTTTATTACAGGAAATGTTCAAAATGTCCTCCGTTAGCGAGGATACATGCATCCACCCTCTATCGCATGGAATCCCTGATGTACTGATGCAGCCCTGGAGAATGGCGTATTGTATCACAGCCGTCCACAATACGAGCACGAAGAGTCTCTACATTTGGTACCTGGGTTGCGTAGACAAGAGCTTTCAAATGCCCCCATAAATGAAAGTCAAGAGGGTTGAGGTCAGGAGAGCGTGGAGGCCGTGGAATTGGTCCGACTCTACCAATCCATCGGTCACCGAATCTGTTGTTGAGAAGCGTACGAACAATTCGACTGAAATGTGCAGGAGCTCCATCGTGCATGAACCACATGTTGTGTCGTACTTGTAAAGACACATGTTCTATCAGCACAGGTAGAGTATCCCGTATGAAACGTTGGCGGTGAATCGAGGAAGTACAGTACATACTGACGAAACTAAAATGAGCTCTAACATGGAAATTAAGCGTTTCTGGACACATGTCAACATAACATCTTTTCTTTATTTGTGTGTGAGGAATGTTTCCTGAAAGTTTGGCCGTACCTTTTTGTAACACCCTGTATATACACATACACACACTCCAAAATATACCAGACAGCGATCTACATATTTGTAGCACCTAGATAATAGGGCGTAATTTACAATTACGCCGTACCTTTTTGTAACACCCTGTATATACACATACACACACTCCAAAATATACCAGACAGCGATCTACATATTTGTAGCACCTAGATAATAGGGCGTAATTTACAATTACGATCGCCCGTCTTTCCATATGTGGGTGGGAGTCAAAGAGCATTCTCGCATTCTTAGGATAATAGCCGATCTAATTTGCAGTTGACTAGAAGTAAACACCCACATTCCACATCTTGTAAAGGAGCAGAGCAATCCGAGTCTGTAGCTACAGTTCCGCACCAATCCCAGCACCCTACTAAGTGCACAAGATGTCTCCAGATCCGCACATATCGAGGAGGGTAGCATCTCTTATCGGTGTATAGTAGAGATGAAAGTGTTGTGATGATATAACAGATTGTTATGAAGAAGAAGCATATGGTGTATGCATGATGGAGCGCTAGGTGGACATAGTTTGAAGCATTTTACGTAAATCTACTGCGCTATCGATTTAGAAGAATTTTTCTAGTGTGTGAGGTCAGTACCAAGAAGGTATTGGTAAGAGATAACAAATACATGCATTCCTAAGGCAACACAGTTCTGCACTTAAAACGTGCTATAACGCTAAAGCAGTGCAGCTTCTGTTCCATTAATCATACGGAATTGAACGCTGTTAATACTCCAATGTAAGAAATATATCCCCAGCGCACGATATACATTCCCCGTGCAAGTTTATCTACGATAAACTATGGCGGCAAACTGTAAAGTGATAAAATCACTACCTTACATATCAAAGGAAACGTCGATTCTCTGTAACCCAAACACTACAAAGGTTTCCAGAGATGCATGACTTGCCCTCTCCCTGATGATCCACTTGCATGCATATAGGATAGGTTGGAATAACTGGATGAACTTGAGCACAGTGCTATACTATACCGTCTGACGGGAAAGATAATGCATTTACGCAAGGTTTGGCAACTGTACTACACTTACAAGCAATTTTAGAATATGGAACAAGAAGTGGTGTCAGGATTGCATGTGTAGATGTGATATAAAATGGATAAAAATGGACGGATAATACGTGTAAATGGAGGGAAAATACGCCGAAATGCGGGAGTACTTGCATGTCTTCTGCTTGGTGTGGGTAATTCTTGTACGGGGGAAGGAATATGCTACAGAAAGAGGAATGTGAAAAAACATTGACATGGAAGCACCGGAGCCAGGCAAACAGTGATTCTGCATAAGACGATTGGAATAAGATGCTTATCGTGGATGCCCATAAAATATAGAGTAATAAATGTATATATGTCGGCTCACAAGCCCATGTATGACCTCAAAGTTAGCGGTAATCGCTTTATAAATTTTTATAAAGTTTCCTGAGCTAAAGAGCGTTGTACGAGGTGCATTCAAGTTCTAAGGCCTCCGATTTTTTTCTAATTAACTACTCACCCGAAATCGATGAAACTGGTGTTACTTCTCGACGTAATCGCCCTGCAGACGTACACATTTTTCACAACGCTGACGCCATGATTCCATGGCAGCGGTGAAGGCTTCTTTAGGAGTCTGTTTTGACCACTGGAAAATCGCTGAGGCAATAGCAGCACGGCTGGTGAATGTGCGGCCACGGAGAGTGTCTTTCATTGTTGGAAAAAGCCAAAACTTACTAGGAGCCAGGTCAGGTGAGTAGGGAGCATGAGGAATCACTTCAAAGTTGTTACCACGAAGAAATTGTTGCGTAACGTTAGCTCGATGTGTCGGTGTGTTGCCTTGGTGAAACAGCACACGCGCAGCCCTTCCCGGACGTTTTTGTTGCAGTGCAGGAAGGAATTTGTTCTTCAAAACATTTTCGTAGGATGCACCTGTTACCGTAGTGCCCTTTGGAACGCAATGGGTAAGGATTACGCCCTCGCTGTCCCAGAACATGGACACCATCATTTTTTCAGCACTGGCGGTTACCCGAAATTTTTTTGGTGGCGGTGAATCTGTGTGCTTCCATTGAGCTGACTGGCGCTTTGTTTCTGGACTGAAAAATGGCATCCACGTCTCATCCATTGTCACAACCGACGAAAAGAAAGTCCCATTCATGCTGTCGTTGTGCGTCAACATTGCTTGGCAACATGCCACATGGGCAGCCATGTGGTCGTCCGTCAGCATTCGTGGCACCCACCTGGATGGCACTTTTCGCATTTTCAGGTCGTCATGCAGGATTGTGTGCACAGGACCCACAGAAATGCCAACTCTGGAGGCGATCTGTTCAACAGTCATTCGGCGATCCACCAAAACAATTCTCTCCAATTTCTCGATCATGTCGTCAGACCAGCTTGTGCGAGCCCGAGGTTGTTTCGGTTTGTTGTCACACGATGTTCTGCCTTCATTAAAATGTGGCGCCCATGAACGCACTTTTGACACATCCATAACTCCATCACCACATGTCTCCTTCAACTGTCGATGAATTTCAATTGGTTTCACACCACGTAAATTCAGAAAACGAATGATTGCACGCTGTTCAAGTAAGGAAAACGTAACCATTTTAAGTATTTAAAACAGTTCTCATTCTCGCCGCTGGCGGTAAAATTCCATCTGCCGTACAGTACTGCCATCTCTGGGATGTATTGACAATGAACGCGGCCTCATTTTAAAACAATGCGCATGTTTCTATCTCTTTCCAGTCCGGAGAAAAAAAAAATCGGCGGCCTTAGAACTTGACTGCGCCTCGTATTACCGCTTGGGGCGACTGCAGTACACAGCTACAGGATGGATTGCGTGTTTGATCCTGTGCAGGACTATTTACATGTTTGAAACTCTAATAAATAGTATTTACAATGTGCTTCTCTGTATTCTCCGCTAATCACAACCTTGCGGCGTCAGCTGTATGGTAACATTCTACAGTATGTCTATTGAGGTTATACTGATACTTGCAAGTCAACTGCTGTCTTTGATGTTTTCCTGCGAAAAAGAGCCATCTGCTTCTAAACTTACATGGATCTGCGTTAAAGGACGATAGGAAGTAGATGGAGTGATCGGTTGAAAGGGAGAGAGGGAGATGTTATCACGCGTTTAACAATTTTTACCGTTGCTCTCTCGAGCCGCGTCACTTGTGTGGTACAACCTGCAAACAACTCATATACAATTGTGTGATCTGTGTGCGACTTAGAGCACTATCTACCTGCGATCGTTAAAAGCAAACCATTCCAAACCACAGTCATCAGAGGACTTCCAACTCATGTGTGATGAAACATGACCATCGATGGAAAACCTGTTTCGGTACCCTCCTCTAGACGAACAAAGATGTTTGCGAAGTAGCCCATTTTTCTGCCACATCATGGATGTAAATCGAGTATTCAATTTCATATGGGTACGAAACGACTGTTGCTATACTTTTGATTTTCGCCCGGGATGGTGCACGCTGGCACACACGCCCACCCGCGGCTGCGGCTCTAGTTTCTTCTGGTCCCCGAACGCCAGCGCTGGTGTACGAGTCGACGGGCGCTCTGTGCTTGGACGTCTGGGAGGTGAGTGCGCGAGATACTCCAGTGTTTCAGCGTACTCCGACATCTACCCATGGTAACTGCTGCTACAGACTGGGTCACGGTTTAAGTGCGTCGTGTTTAGCGCTTCTCAATACCTCTTTCTTGCAGTGGCATTTGCTGTTGCCTCTGCCCTATCATGCAGTGGAAACTTTCTCCTCATTCTTCTTCCAAATGTAGCGGAAGGAAGCAATTTAGGGAAAACTCAATCGCGACATCAGATTCCCAATTGATAGCAATCTGTGACATCTAGCTACGGCAGCATATCGCTAGTGCTTCTCAATACATTGCAGTCGGGTCTGTCTCGCAGTGGTATTTGCTGTTGTCACTATTCTATCACGCAGTTGAACCTACCTCCCTCCTTGCAAGTGTAGTTGAGAGAACTAATTTAGAAACTCTATAACACTTTTAAAAACCCAATCACGATGTGAAATGCCTGATTGATCAATTTATGGTTTCGATAAACAGAAATTTATCGTATTGATATGGCTTAAGTTTCTCGTGTATTCTGTATTTACATTGACAACTGTCTCTTCTTCTTTTTTTTTTTTTTTTTTTATTGGTTGTGTATCACTCTCCATGTTTCATACCTCTTGATGCAGCCTTGCCTAG
This sequence comes from Schistocerca cancellata, assembly GCF_023864275.1. Lineage (NCBI taxonomy): Eukaryota > Metazoa > Arthropoda > Insecta > Orthoptera > Acrididae > Schistocerca > Schistocerca cancellata. The sequence goes on from NC_064628.1 coordinate 896,202,163, forward strand.
TACTAATTTTATCTTATTTCAATAGTTTTGTTTATCAATAGAAACTGTTATGTAGGCATGCTATTCTTATTTTGTGCTAAAGGTTTTCCTGTCAACTCCATTGTTATTTATGTACTGTTCAGTTTTTACTATTTCATTGCAAAGATGTTACTCACTGTATGTTTCTACTTCACTCTAGATGTGTTACTTCTCTTCCAATGTTGTCTGCTAACATTTAACTTCTTTGGTCATAACACTCAGTAAATGCCTGAAGATGGCCTTGTAAGCCGAAAACCGGTTAGCAATAAAAATAATATTGCAGAACAAAAACTTCATCTGTTACAGCAACAGGGGCACTTAAACACTTCCATATGCCATTTGGACATTGCAATGCGCCAGTCACCTTTTTGCATCTGATGAATTCAGTTTTATGAGGGCTCACATCAGCACGGGCTCTTGCATACCTGGACGATGTAATAGCTTTCAGTGTAAACACGAAGCACCGTACTGAGGTATTTCAAGCAGTTTTCGAACATATAAGTTGCGCAAATCTGTGTTTATCAATAGATATATGTCATTTTTCACAAAGTCAAGTGAACTACATTCTATATGTTAAGAGCAGTGAAGACGATCACCTGATCCAAAATTAATTGAAGCTATCAAGAACTTTTCTGAACCACAGAATTTAAAGGAACTACAACCAGTCTTGGGATTAGAGAATTTCTGTAGACGTTTCATAGCCAGTTATGCAAATATAACATATAGCACAGCTACTCAAAAAGGGAACTACATTTCGTTGGTCGACAGAATGCAAAAAGGGAATGGAAGGACTTAAAATCGCTCTAATCACAACTCCAGTGTTAGCCTGTCCAGATTTCGGGAAGGCCTTCATTCTCACAACAGAGCCTTCAAACTTTGCTGTTGTGTTATTTCGTCTCAAGAAACTGACAGCCATTAACACCCAACATCATATGCTTCCAGACGATTAAATAAAGCAGCATGTAATTACAATGCAACAGGAAAGGAGCTTCGTGCTTTAGTTCTTGGTGCAACACATGACAGATATTTCTTGACAGGAAGAAAATTTACAATGAGCACACTAAGCAAGGTAGCGCAGTGGCTATCAGACTGGATTCACATTTGGGAGGATTACAGTTAAAATGCGCTTCCAACCATCCCCTTTTGGGTTTTCTGCGACTTTCCTTTATGGCTTTTGGCAAATACCAGGATGGTTCCTTTGAAAGTACACGGCCGATTTCCTTTCCCGTCCTTCCCTGATCCGAATTTGTACTACGTCACTAATGACCTCGTTGTCGACGGGACGTTAAACACTAATCTCATCCTCCTCCTCTTACAGTGATTAAAGACCATGCCGCATTAAAATGGGCATTTACCTTAGAGGACCCAAGTTCCAGACTAACAAGGTGGGCTTTGAGAATAAGTGAGTTTCAATTTAAGGTTATTCAGCAACCTGGTAAACAACATGTAAGTGCTGACGTGATGAGTTAAAAAGTTCGCGTTTATGTTACTATAAGTGGCGAGGAAGAGTTAAAAACAGTTCCAAGAGAGCCATCCACAATACGAAATATGGAAAAATGATCAACGTTGTCAGTCCAGTCACAGTAATGTGACTATCCATTATAATTATCCGGGCTGTTATGCCGTGGTCGGTTGATCAATTCTGTGTCAATTCCCAACGTTTCGTCTCCGACTGCGGGAGACATCTTCAAGGGGGTCCGTATCTCGATGGAAGGTCCAACACACCCACTGGCTCGCTACTGACTGCCGCTAAATTCCGTGTCCGCGCGCTCCCGCGCCGCGGCGTGACGTCACGTGTTTTGAAAACGTCAGTGCAATTGGCCGCTGTCCGTCGCCGTCGGTCGCCTTTGCCATCACCCAGTAGTGGACGGGTGATACACATCTTCTTTAACACCGGCATCCATATACCGTTTAATTTTACGCCCTCCTCCTTTCGATTGAAATTATTAGGGTGTTTAACGATTTCGATTGACTCCGTGTAGAGCCTTTCGTAGTATCCGCTTGTAGCCACTAGTATTTGCGTCTCCTCGAAACGAATATTGTGGCTTGATAACACCCCGCTTCTGTTGTGGGTGGTGGTTCGAATCCCGGTGCAAATAACGGTCTGTGTGCGTGGGTTTGCGGTATATTGAGTGGCCCAAACTACCATTTTCGTTTCTAAAAACAAGCACATCGAGGAAATGTAATTTGCCGTCTACGTCCTCCTCCATTCAAAACACGTGACGTCACGCCGCGGCGCGGGAGCGCGCGGACACGGAATTTAGCGGCAGTCAGTAGCGAGCCAGTGGGTGTGTTGGACCTTCCATCGAGCTACGGACCCCCTTGAAGATGTCTCCCGCAGTCGGAGACGAAACGTTGGGAATTGACACAGAATTCATCAACCGACCATGGCATTAAAGCCCGGATAATTATAATGTACATGATATTTCCGGCCGTGAAAGTCTACATTTTAGTATCAGTAATGTGACTACCGCCTATGTTCGACGTCAACGTGCAGTAACAATGACAGACTGCAGCTGGCAGTACTAGCAGTGGAGGGTATACAAAGCACTTCGGGGAGGGGGGGCGGGGGGCGGAAAACAGTGCAGTCGTTGTCCTAATGCGGAAACGGGGCGGTTTATCTATCTGACCTCCAAAAGGGCACAATCATTGGCTTGCGCGCCAAGAGCGGAACCATTTCCGAAACGCCTAAGTTTCTAAACCGTTCGAATGCCGCCGTGGTAATGTACAACATGCTAGACAAAATGGTGCTATCCAAAAACGGTGCCGAGGCCACGATGGTGCCCAAGGGCTGTAGATTACAGGGTGAACGACGGCTGGTGAGATGTGAAAGGGCGAATAGACCTGCAATTGCTGAGCGAACGACCACCCAGGTGAACCAAGAGGCTACCAATAATGTCTCCTCAACTAGCAGTGGAGGGTATACAAAGCAGTTGGGGGGGGGGGGGGGGCGAGGGACCCAGAGAACAGTGCAGTCGTTGTCCAAATGCGGAAACGGGGCGGCTTATCTATCTGATCCCCAAAAGGGCACAATCATTGGCTTGCGGGCCAAGCGTGGAACCATTTCCGACATGCCTAAATTTCTAAACTGTCCGAATGGCGCTGTGGTAATGTACAACATGCTTGACAAAATGGTGCTATCCAAAAACGGTGCCGAGTCCACGATGGTGGCCAAGGGCCGCAGATTACACGGTGAACGACGATTGCTGAGATGTAAAAGGGCGAATAGACCTGCAATTGCTGAGCGAACGACTGCCCAGGTGAACCACGGGGCTACCAACGATGTCTACTCAACATTCGTTCAGCGAACACTGCTGCGTATGGGCCCCTGCAGCAGGCGCCCGGTTCGTGCATCCATGTTGAATACTGTTCATTGGCGATGAAGGCTAAAATTTGCACGTCAGTACCGAGACTGAATGTTGGCCGTTGGCGTGTACGGCCCTGCAACAACTGTCGGAAGGATCCAGGCCAGACGAGGGAGTTTTGTGGTGTGGGGAATATTTCCGTGGTAATCTCTGGGTGATCTCGTCACTCTAGAAGGCACAATGGATCAACACAAGAATCCATCTATCCTTGGTGGCCATGGACATCCGTACATGCAGTTTGCTTTTCTTCAGTACGAAGGCATCTACCAACACGACACTGCAATGTGTTACACATCTCGCTGTGTACGTGTTGTGGTTCGAAGAGCACTAGGGAGAGTGCTGGCCGTCCAACTCCCCAGATTTAAATCCAATGGAGAATATGTAGGACCGCCTCGATCGGGCTGTAAGTGCCATGGATCCTCAACTCAGAAACCTAGTGTTGCTGGCCATGGCGATGGAGTCGGCATGGCTCCACCTCCCCGTCGGTATCTTCCAGAACCCTATTCACTCTCTTCCAGAAAGTCTCACGCTGCAAAAGGCTTGTGGCAACTGCTAGCCGCGCAGTGCTCTTGCTCTCCACGGGAAGAAGGAGGTTCTGTTCCAATGCATGCCTGGAGACTTATGCTGCAGTCACCAACGTGCTCCACTGGAACATGGGGTAATATTGGATGGGTTGCTTGTGTTGGTTAGGATGTCATTAGAAGTGGAAGTATCTGCGTTTTCATGTCCAGTTAGTAATAAATAATGTTTTTGTAGGGAGCACATTGTGCTCATGTGGGAGCGATCTAGATCCTTGAAAAACAATAAACTGGTAGCCAATATTGTATGGGTCCTAAGAGTAGTGGGACAACCTGTGTATATCCCCTCATACCATTGTTGCCACATTTACTCAAGATGGAGGCGAAGACGTCATCCAAGATGGCGGCCTGTAGACTTGGCAACAGCGCATGACGTCATCCAAGATGGCTGATTTTGGCAGGATGATAGGTCAATTGGGCTACTTCCACTAACCTAACCCTCCAGAAAAAAATTGGCGGGAATTTCAAATTCCAGCAGGATAATGCATCACACCACGAAAATGGCGAGAAAATAGACCAATTGGGCTACATCCACTAACCTAACCCCCCCATCCCCTAGAAAATGGCGGCAAGTTCAACCTCCAACAGGATGTTGTTGTTGTTGTGGTCTTCAGTCCTGAGACTGGTTTGATGCAGCTCTCCATGCTACTCTATCCCGTGCAAGCTTCTTCATCTCCAAGTACCTACTGCAACCTAGATCCATCTGAATCTGCTTAGTGTATTCATCTCTTGGTCTCCCTCTACGATTTTTACCCTCCACGCTGCCCTCCAATGCTAAATTTGTGATCCCTTGATGCCTCAGAACATGTCCTACCAACCGGTCCCTTCGTCTTGTCAAGTTGTGGCACAAACTCCTCTTCTCCCCAATTCTATTCAGTACCTCCTCATTAGTTACATGATCTACCCATCTAATCTTCAGCATTCTTCTGTAGCACCACATTTGGAAAGCTTCTATTCTCTTCTTGTCCAAACTACTTATCATCCAAGTTTCACTTCCATACATGGCTACACTCCATACAAATACTTTCAGAAAAGACTTCCTGACACTTAAATCTATACTCGATGTTAACAAATTCCTCTCCTCCAGAAACGCTTTCCTTGCCATTGCCAGGCTACATTTTATATCCTTTCTACTTCGACCATCATCAGTTATTTTGCTCCCCAAATAGCAAAGCTCCTTTACTACTTTATGTGTCTCATTTCCTAATCTAATTTCGTCAGCATCACCCGACTTAATTCGACTCTTTCCATTATCCTCGTTTTGCTTTTGTTGATGTTCATCTTATATCCCTATTTCAAGACACTGTCCATTCGGTTCAACTGCTCTTCCAAGTCCTATGCTGTCTCTGACAGAATTACAATGTAATGGGCGAACCTCAAAGTTTTTATTTGTTCTCCATGGATTTTAATACCTACTCCGAATTTTTCTTTTCCTTCCTTCACTGCTTGCTCAATATACAGATTGAATAACATCAGGGAGAGGCTACAACCCCGTCTCACTCCCTTCCCAACCACTGCTTCCCTTTCATCTCCCTCGACTCTTATAACTGCCATCTGGTTTCTGTACAAATTGTAAATATCCTTTCGCTCCCTGTATTTTACCCCTGCCACCTTCAGAGTTTGAAATAGAGTGTTGCAGTCAACATTGTCAAAAGCTTTCTCTAAGTCTACAAGATAAGTCGTAGAGTCAGTATTGCCTCACGTGTTCCAATATTTCTATGGAATCCAAACTGGTCTTCCCCGAGGTCGTCTTCTACCAGTTTTTCCATTCGTCTGTACAGAATTCGCGTTAGTATTTTGCATCCGTGACTTATTAAACTGACAGTTCGGTAATTTCCACATCTGTCAACACCATTTTTCCTTGGGATTGGAATTATTATATTCTTCTTGAAGTCTGAGGGTATTTCGCCTGTCTCATACATCTTGCTCACCAGGTGATAGAGTTTTGTCAGGGCTCTCCCAAGGCCGTCAGTAGTTCTAATGGAATGTTGTCTACTCCCGGGGCCTTGTTTCAACTCAGGTCTTTCAGTGTTCTATCAAACTCTTCCCGCAGTATCGTATCTCCCATTTCATCTTCATCTACATCGCCATACATACAACAGGGTCTGACCCGACGTTTCTATTAGTACTGAAGTGATTACAGTAAGCTCATGAAACCTCTCGTGAGTATAAATAACTTGTAACAAAAGCACTTTTTTTAATGCATCAAACGGTCTCTGCTTTGAACCATTCATGGGAGTTCAGTAACAATATACGATGGCAGCGGAAGGTTTACTGTAACCCTTGCACCTTCACACTGACGATGAAACACAGAAACTGCATCGCGATTGAATACAACATACACCATGCAAACTTCTGTCCAGGCGAGTAACGCCTAATACGGTCTGCGGTTGGGACCTTTATTGGGACTCTAGTAGTAGTTTCTGACGAACAATTACATGTTTACCGTAGCCCTTGGAATATCCCATTGACGATGAAACACAGAAATAGCATCGCGTTTGCATACAACAGGCACAGTGCCGACTTCTGTCCAGGCAAGTAAAGCTTCAAACGGTCCGTGCTTGTAAACCTTCCTGGGAGTCCAGTGGTTGTTTCCGATGCACCACTGCACGTTTACTGAAACACTTGGACCCTCACATTGACGAAGAAACACAGAAACTGCATTCGCGATTGAATACAACAGGCACAATGCCGACTTCTGTCGAGGCGCTTAACGCTTTAAATGGTCATTGCTTTGAATATTTCCTGGGAGTACTGTAACAATATCCGACGGACAGCGGCAGGTTTACGGTAACCCTTGGACCTTCGCATTGACGATGAAACACAGAAACTGCATCACAACTGAATACAAGAGGCACCATGCCGACTTCGGTCCTGGCGAGAAACGCTTTAAACGGTCTGTGCTTTTAGTCCAGTAACAATATACGACGGACAGCGGCAGGTGTACTGTAATCCTTGGACCTTCACATTGACGATGAAACACAGAAACTGCTTCGTGATTGAATACAACAGGCACAATGCCGACTTCTGTCCAGGCGAGTAACGCTTTAAATGGTCATTGCTTTGAACCTTTCCTGGGAGTCCTGTAGCAATATTCGATGGATAGCGGCGTGTTTAGTGTAACCCTTGGGCTTTCACATTCACGATGAAACACAGCATCGGCATCGTTATTGAATACGGCAGACGCTACGGCCGCAGGTTCGAATCCTGCCTCGGGCATGGTTGTGTGTCATGTCCTTAGGTTAGTTAGGTTTAATTAGTTCTAAGTTCTAGGCGACTGATGACCTCAGACGTTTAGTCGCATTGTGCTCAGAGTCATTTGAACCAATATGACAGGCACAATGCCGACTTCTGTCGAGGCGAGTAGCGCTTTAAATGGTCATTGCTTTGAACCTTTCCTGGGAGTCCTGTAACCATATCCGATGGACAGCGGCGTGTTTACTGTAACCCTTGGGCCTTCACATTCACTATGAAACACAGAAACGGCATCGCTATTGAATACGACAGGCACAATGCCGACATCTGTCCAGGCGAGTAGCGCTTTAAATGGTCATTGCTTTGAACCTTTCCTTGGAGTCCTGTAACCATATCCGATGGACAGCGGCAGGTTTACTGTAACCCTTGGACCTTCCTATTGACGAAGAAACGAAGAAACTGCTTCGAGATTGAATACAACAGGGACCATGCCGACTTCGGTCAAGGCATCAACGCTTTCAACGGTCTGTGCTTTGAGACATTAACAAAATCTGATGGATAGCGGCAGGTTTACTGTATCCCTTGGTAATTCACATTGACTATGAAACACAGAAACTGCATTGCGATTGAATACAACTGGCACAATCCCAAATCTATCCTGGCGAGTATGGATTTAAAATCTCTGTGCTTTGAACAATTCCTCGGAGTCCAGTAACAATATCCGATGGACAGCGGCAGGTTTATTGTAATCTTTGGTCCTTTACATTGGCGGTGAAACACAAAAACTGCATCGCCGTTGAATACAACAGGCACCATGCAGACTTTTGTTCAGGCAAGTAACGCCTAATACGGTCTCCGGTTGGGACTTTTACTGGGAGTCTAGTAGTAGTTTCAGATGCACCACTGCAGGTTCACAATAACCCTTCGACCTTGCCATTGACGATGAAACACCGAAACTGAATCGTGATTGAATACAACAGGCGCCATACCGACTTCTGTCCAGGCGAGAAACGATTTCACGGTCTGTGCTTTGAACCATTCCTGGGAGTTCAGTAACACTATCCGATGGACAGTTGCAGGTTTACTGTAACACTTGGACATTCCCATTGACGATGAAACAGAGGAACTGATTCGCGATTGAATACAACTGCCAACATGCCGAATTCAACCCAGATGAGTAACGCTTTCAGCGGTCTGTGATTTGAAACATTCGTGGGACTTCAGTAAGAATATCCAATGGACAGCGGGAGGTTTACTGTAACCCTTTGACCTTCACATTGACGATGAAACACAGAAACTGCATCGCGAATGAATACAACAGGTACCATGCCGACGTCGCTCCAAGCACTTAACGCTTTAAACGGTCCGTGCTTTGAAACGTTCCTAGGAGTCTAGTAACAATATCCGATGGACAGCGGTAGTTTTACTGTAACCCATGGACATACCAATTGACGATGAAACACAGAAACAGTATCGCGATTGAATACAACAGGCATCATGCCGACTTCGGTCCAGCCGAGTGCCGCCTGATACGCTCTGTGGTTTGGACATTTATTGGAAATCTACTAGTAGTTTCCGATGCACACCTGCAGGTTTACTGTAACCATAGGACCTTGATATTGACGATGAAACACAGAAACTAAATTGCGATTGAATAGAACAGGCAACATGCCGATTTCTGTCCAGGCGAGTAACACCTAAGACAATCTGCGGTTGGAACCTTTACTGGGAGTCTAGTAGTAGTTTCCGATGCACCACTGCAGGTTTACCGTAACCCTTGGACCTTCACATTGACGATGAAACACAGAAACTCCATCGCGATTGAATACAACTGGCACAATCCCACATCAATCCAGGCGAGTAGTGGTTTAAAAGGTCTGTGCTTTGAACCATTACTAGGAGTCCAGTAACAATACCCGATGGACAGCGGCAGGTTTACTGTAGCCCTTGGAGCTTTACATTGACGATGAAATACAGAAAGTGCAACGCGATTGCATACAACACGCACGATGCCAAATTCTGTCCAGGCGAGTAACGCTTTAAACGGTCTGTGCTCTGAACCATTCCTTGGTGTCCAGTAACAACATAGGATGAACAGTGGCAGGTTTACTGTAACCCTTGGACCTTCCTATTGACGATGAAACACAGAAACCGCATCACGACTGAATACAACAGGGATCATGCCGACTTCTGTCCACGCGCTTAACGCTTTAAACGGTCTGTGCTTTGAACCATTCCTGGGATTCCAGTAAGAATATCCGAGGCACAGTGGCCGGTCTACTGTAACCATTGGACCTTCACATTGACTATAAACAGAGAAACTGCATTACAACTGAATACAAGAGGCACCATGCCGACCTCTGTGCAGGCGAGTAACGCTTTAAAAGGTCTGTGCTCTGAACCATTCCTGGGAGTCCAGTAACAATATCCGAAGGACACTGGCAGGTTTACTGTAACTGTTGGACTTTCACATTGACGATGAAACACAGAAACTGCATCGCGATTGAATACAACAGGCACCATGCCGGCTTCTGTCCAGGCGAGTAACACGTTATACGGTCTTTGCTTTGAAACACTCCTGGGAGTCCAGTAACGATCTCCGATGAGCAGCAACAGGTTTTCTGTAACCCTTGGTCCTTCCCTTGACAATGAAGCACATTAACTTCATCGCGATTGAATGCAAGAGACAACATGCCGACTTCTGTCGAGGCGAGTAACGCCTGACACAGTCTGCGGTTGGGACCTTTACTGGGAGTCTAGTAGTAGTTTCCGATGCACCACTGCAGGTTTACCGTAACTCTTGGACCTTCACATTAACGGTGAAACACAGAAACTGCATCGCGATTGTAATCCTAGGCACCAAGCCGACTTGTGTCCACGTGAGTAACGCTTTAAATGGTCTCTGCTATGAACCATTCCTTGGACTCCAGTAACAATATCCGATGGACTACGGCAGGTGTTGTAACTCTTGGACTACCACACTGACGATGAAACACAGAACTTGCATCGCGATTGAATACAGCAGGCACAATGCGGACTTCTGTAGAAGCGAGTAACGAATAATACGGTCTGCGGTTTGGACATTTATTGGAAGTCTACTAGTAGTTTCCGATGCACCAGTGCAGGTTTACTGTAAGCTTTGGACCCTCTTATTGATGATGAAACACAGAAACTGCATCGCGATTGAATACACCAGGCACCATGCCGACTTCTGTCCAGGCGAGTAACGCTATTAACGGTCTCACATTTGAACCATTCCTGGGAGTCCAGTAACAATGGGTTACTGTAACCCCTGGATCTTCACATTGACGATGAAACACATTAACTGCATCACGATTGAATACAACAGCCACCATGGCGAGTTCCGTCCAGGCGAGTAACGCCTACTACCTTCTTCGGTTGGGACCTTTACTGGGAGTCTAGTAGTAGTTTCCGATGCACCAGTACTGGTTTACTGTTACGCTTAGACCTTCACATTGACGATGACTCACGTAAACTGCATCGCAATTGAACACAACAGGCATCATGCCGACTTCTGTCCAGGCGTGTAACGCCTTAAACGGTCTGTGCTTTGAACCGTTCCTGGGAGTCCAGTAACAATATCTGATGGACAGCGACAGGTCTACTGTAACTCTTGGATATTCCCATTGACGATGAAACAGAGAAACTGCATCGCGATTGAATAAAACAGGCACCACGCCGACTTTTGTCCAGTTGAGTAACGCCACTTACGGTCTGCTGTTTGGACCTTTAGTGGGGGTCTACTAGTAGTTTCCGATGCACCACTGCAGGTATACTATAACGGTTGGACCTTCTCATTGATGATGAAACACAGAAACCGCATTACAATTGAATACACCAGGCACCATCCCGACGTCTGTCCAGGCGAGTAACGCCACATATGGTCTGCTGTTTGGACCTTCCCTGGGAATCTACTAGTAGTTTCCGATGCACCACTGCAGCTTTACGGTAACCCTTGGCCCTTCACATTGACGATGAAACACAGAAACTTGCTCGCGATTGAGTACAACAAGCACCATTCCGACTTCTGTCCAAGCGAGTAACGCCTAATACGGTCTACTGTTCGGACCTTTACTGGTAGTCTAGTAGAAGTTTGTGATGCACTACAGCATGGTTACTGTAACCATTGGACCTTCAAATAGATGATGAAACACAGATACTGCATTGCGATTGAATACACCAGTCAGCATGCCGGCTTTTGTCCAGGCGTGTAATGCATAAACAGTCTCTCATTTGAACCATTCCTGGGAGTCCAGTAACAATATCCGATGGACAGGGGCAGTTTTACCTTAACCCTTGGCCCTTCAAATTAACGATGAAACACAGAAACTGCATCGAGATTGAATACAACAGGCACCATGCCAACTGCTGTCCAGGCGAGTAACGAGTAATACGGTCTGCGGTATGGACCTTTATTGGGAATCTACTAGTAGTTTCCGATGCACCACTGCTGGTTTACTGAAACCCTTTTACCTTCACATTGATGATGAAACACAGAAACAGCATCACGATTAAATACAACAGCCACCATGCCGACTTCTGTCCAGGCGAGTAACGCCTAATACCTTCTTCGGTTGGGACCTTTACTGGGAGTCTAGTAGTAGTTTCCGATGCAGCAGTACAGGTTTACTGCTACCCTTAGACCTTGACATTGACGATGAGTCACAGTAAATGCATCGCGATTGAAGACAACAGGCACCAGGCCGACTTCTGTGCAAGCGAGTAACGCTATAAACGGTCTGTGCTTTGAAACATTCCTGGGAGTCGAGTAACAACATCCGATGGACAGTGGCAGGTTTACTGTATCTCCTGGATCTTCACATTGACGAAGAATCACGTTAACTGCCTCGCTATTGAAGTCCCGCCCCATCGCCGATGAGGAGGGATTCAATCCAGCCACTCGGACGGCTCCTGCCCGAAAAATTACGAGTGCTGCTATATCATCAAACAACTCTTTCGCGGCTATGGGCGCCGAACCAACCGACCAAAGTGACACCTTGGCTACCACGGCCCAGAATTCTACAAGAGCACAGAAACTGTGGTGTCACCGCCAGACACCACACTTGCTAGGTGGTAGCCTTTAAATCGGCCGCGGTCCGTTAGTATACGTCGGACCCGCGTGCGGCCACTATCAGCGATTGCAGACCGAGCGCCGCCACACGGCAGGTCTAGAGAGACTTCCTAGCACTCGCCTCAGTTGTACAGCCGACTTTGCTAGCGATGGTTCACTGCCTACTTACGTTCTCATTTGCCGAGACGATAGTTTAGCATAGCCTTCAGCTACGTCAATTGCTACGACCTAGCAAGGCGCCATTACCAGTTACTATTGATACTGTGAATCATGTACCGTCAAGACCGACGTTCACCATTAATGGATTAAAGTTAAGTATTCCACCAGCTACGTCCGTTTTTTCTAAATTCTAATTTCCTTGTCCTGTTCCAGACCTCACGCCAGCCTGCGTGAGCTCAGACGCGTGTCTTTCGGCCTCCTCTAGTAACACGGTGTTGGCTCTCCTGCTAACCACACAGAAACCTCCTCCCATCATCATTGAATTCAAGGAGGCGTATAAGATACTATTGCAAACTATTAAGGGCCTTCTTTGCAACCCTTTTCAATGCAGAACAGCTGGTAAAGACCTCTATAAGCTTCAAACATGCAGAGGTCGTCGCCATACCGAAGGCAGGAAAGGACCCTCGATCACCTGCTAGTTACAGACCAATCAGTCTTTTACCTGCCATATCGAAACTTTTAGAACGTTTATACATAAAGAGACTTCAACAGCATGTGGAAGCAGAACATCTGATACCAGACGTCCAGTTCGGCTTTCGCCAAGGTCTTTCCACCAATCAGCAGCTACTACGCCTAGTTGAGGAAGCATTCAGCGCCATGGAAAGGAAAGAATTCTTCGGGGATGTACACTCCTGGAAATTGAAATAAGAACACCGTGAATTCATTGTCCCAGGAAGGGGAAACTTTATTGACACATTCCTGGGGTCAGATACATCACATGATCACACTGATAGAACCACAGGCACATAGACACAGGCAACAGAGCATGCACAATGTCGGCACTAGTACAGTGTATATCCACCTTTCGCAGCAATGCAGGCTGCTATTCTCCCATGGAGACGATCGTAGAGATGCTGGATGTAGTCCTGTGGAACGGCTTGCCATGCCATTTCCACCTGGCGCCTCAGTTGGACCAGCGTTCGTGCTGGACGTGCAGACTGCGTGAGACGACGCTTCATCCAGTCCCAAACATGCTCAATGGGGGACAGATCCGGGGATCTTGCTGGCCAGGGTAGTTGACTTACACCTTCTAGAGCACGTTGGGTGCCACGGGATACATGCGGACGTGCATTGTCCTGTTGGAACAGCAAGTTCCCTTGCCGGTCTAGGAATGGTAGAACGATGGGTTCGATGACGGTTTGGATGTACCGTGCACTATTCAGTGGCCCCTCGACGATCACCAGTGGTGTACGGCCAGTGTAGGAGATCGCTCCCCACACCATGATGCCGGGTGTTGGCCCTGTGTGCCTCGGTCGTATGCAGTCCTGATTGTGGCGCTCACCTGCACGGCGCCAAACACGCATACGACCATCATTGGCACCAAGGCAGAAGCGACTCTCATCGCTGAAGACGACACGTCTCCATTCGTCCCTCCATTCACGCCTGTCGCGACACCACTGGAGGCAGGCTGCACGATGTTGGGGCGTGAGCGGAAGACGGCCTAACGGTGTGCGGGACCGTAGCCCAGCTTCATGGAGACGGTTGCGAATGGTCCTCGCCGATACCCCAGGAGCAACAGTGTCCCTAATTTGCTGGGAAGTGGCGGTGCGGTCCCCTACGGCACTGCGTAGGATCCTATGGTCTTGGCGTGCATCCGTGCGTCGCTGCGGTCCGGTCCCAGGTCGACGGGCACGTGCACCTTCCGCCGACCACTGGCGACAACATCGATGTACTGTGGAGACCTCACGCCCCACGTGTTGAGCAATTCGGCGGTACGTCCACCCGGCCTCTCGCATGCCCACTATACGCCCTCGCTCAAAGTCCGTCAACTGCACATACGGTTCACGTCCACGCTGTCGCGGCATGCTACCAGTGTTAAAGACTGTGATGGAGCTCCGTATGCCACGGCAAACTGGCTGACACTGACGGCGGCGGTGCACAAATGCTGCGCAGCTAGCGCCATTCGACGGCCAACACCGCGGTTCCTTGTGTGTCCGCTGTGCCGTGCGTGTGATCATTGCTTGTACAGCCCTCTCGCAGTGTCCGGAGCAAGTATGGTGGGTCTGACACACCGGTGTCAATGTGTTCTTTTTTCCATTTCCAGGAGTGTATTTCTGGAAGTTTCTCGTGCCTTTGATTGCGTGTGGCACGAGGGACTCCTCTATAAACTCCTAGATATAGGGGTCCCCGTGTCGCACGCAACACTCCTGAAGATTTATCTAGAAAGCCGGACTTTTCATGTCCGCACTCAAGATGGTACATCGTCCACCAGACCAATCAAAGCAGGAGTACCTCAGGTCAGTGTTCTGGGACCACTGTTATACATCTTGTATACATCCGACCCACCATTGACGGCCAGAACACACCTATCCTTATACGCCGATGATACAGCCATTTACTCCCGAAGTATGAATGTTGCACACCTCCAGGCAAGACTGCAACAAGCATGTAATAAGCTGAGTGAATGGGCAACGAAATGGGGACTGTCTTTCAACGCCACAAAGACGCAGGTCATAGCAATCTGTAGAAGACCACTTCCATCTAACATCCAGCCCATTGAGATAAGGGGCACCCCAGTTACGTGGTCAAAAACAGCAAAATACTTTGGTGTGACCCTTGATAGGCGATTGACATGGCAACCTCATATAGAAGATATTCGAGAGAAAACCAGGAGAAGAATGGTACAGCTCTATCCATTATTAAATCCAGCGTCAACACTACCATCAAGACTGGGGGTGATATTGTAACTCACACTGGTGCGACCAATCTTAGACTACGCTGCTGTCGTGTGGGGCAATGCTGCTCCAACCCACATACAACGGCTACAAAGAATTCAGAATCGTGCTCTGAAAAGAGCACTCCATCTTCCATACCGGTTCCCAACGAATGAGTTTCACCAACTCGCAGGGGTACCCTATTTGAAAGACCGATTTAGGACCAGTGGAAAAACCTTGTATGAAAACACGCAACAGTCAGATAACGAACTAGTACGACAACTTGGACACAGGGTGCACTACCTGGCTTCCACTAGATGGCCCGATGACCTGCGTGAATAACGAGATTAAACATCTTGTGTAAATATTTTTTTATACACTTTTAATAATTTTAATTTTTTAACAATTTAATATTTTACTTTAATTTAAATTTTTATTTTCTTTATTTTTTTTATTTTAACTCAAATTTATTTTTTTAAATTAATTTTTAACCTTATTTTATTGTATTTATCATCTATTTATTTATTATTATTATTTTATCAAAGGTGAATGAATGAGTGTGAGAATGTGTTAACTATATATGTATGTGTGAATACAATGTATATATTGTGTGAATGTGTGAGCGAATGGGGAAAAAATATAAAAAAAACAAAAAAATATAATAAAACAAAAAAAAAAAGAAATTACCACACAGCTACCGTATTTTAAATCATTTAAAAGCAAAAAAGAAATATGACAACCAAAAAGAAATTGTTTTAATGACAATTTTTATTATTGAAGGCGTAGCTGCATGGCTTGAACTTCTATTTTCAGACTGGGCAATCCTTGATGCCCCAATGTATTCTGCAGCGCGGCGATTGAATACAACAGCCAACATGCCAACTTCTGTCCAGGCGAGTAACACCTAATACGGTCTGCGGTTTGGACTTTTATTGCGACCTTACTAGTAGCTTCCGATGCACCACTGCAGGTTTAGTGTAATCCTTGGACCTTCACATTCATGATGTAACACAGAAACTGCATCGGGATTGAAAACACCAGGCACCATGCCGACTTCTGTCCCGGCAAGTAGTGCTAAAAACGGTCGGTCATTTGAACCATTCCTGGGAGTCCAGTACAATCTCCGATAGACAGCGGCAGTTTTACTATAATCTTTGGACCTTCACATTGACGATGAAACACAGAATCTGCATCGCGACTGAATGCAACAAGCACCACTCCGACTTTTGTCAAGGCGAGTAACACCTAATACGGTCTACCGTTGGGACCTTTACTGGGAGTCTAGTAGAAGTTTGTGATGCACTACAGCATTGGACCATCAAATAGATGATGCATCACGATTGAATACACCAAGCACCATGCCGACTTTTGTCCAGGCGTGTAAAGCTATAAACAGTCTCTCATTTGAACCATTCCTGGGAGTCCAGT
Source organism: Schistocerca cancellata (assembly GCF_023864275.1). Lineage (NCBI taxonomy): Eukaryota > Metazoa > Arthropoda > Insecta > Orthoptera > Acrididae > Schistocerca > Schistocerca cancellata. The sequence continues at coordinate 896,218,712 of NC_064628.1, forward strand.
AACAATATCCGATGGACAACGACAGGTTAACTGTAACCCTTTGATCTTCACATTGACGATGACACTTATTATCTGCATCACGATTGATTACAACAGCCTCCATGCCGACTTCTGTCCAGGCGAGTAACGCCTAATACGGCCTGGTGTTGGGACCCTTAATGGGAGTATAGTAGTAGTTTCCGATGAACCAGTGCGGGTTTACTGTAACCCTTGGCGCTCCACATTGACGGTGAAACACAAACTTATATTGCGAATGAATACAACACGCACCATGACGACTTCTGTCCAGGCGAGTAACGCCTAATACGTTCTGCGGTTGGAACCTTTACGGGGGTCTAGTAGTAGTGTCCGATGCACCACTGCAGGTTTACTGTAACCCTTTGAGCTTCACATTGACGATGAAACACAGAAACTGCATCGCCATAGAATACAACAGGCACCAGGCCGACATCTGTGAAGGCGAGTAACACTTTAAACAGTCTGTGCTTTGTACATTACCTGTGAGTCTAGTAACAATATTCAACGCTCAGCGGGAGGTTTATTGCATCCCTTTGACCTTCACTTTGACAATGAAACACAGAACCTGCAACGCGATTGAATACTACAGGGACCATGGCGACACATGCCAAAGCGAGTAACGCTTTAATCACTCTGTGCTTTGAACCTTTTCTGGGAGACCAATTACAAAATCCGACGCACAGCGGCACGTTTATTGCATCCCTCGGACTTTCAGATTGACGATGAAACACAGAAACTGCATCGTGATTGAATATTACAGGCACCATGGAAACATATGTCAAGGTGAGGAACGATTTAAAGAGTCTGTGCTTTGTACCACTCCTTGGAGTCCAGTAAGATTATCCGACGCACAGCGGCAGGCTTATTGCATAACCTTGGACCTTCACATTGACGATGAAACACAGAAACTGCAACGAGATTAAATACTACAGCCACCATGGGACGGACATATGTCAAGGTGAGTAACGCCTTAAACAGTCTGTGCTTTGAACCTTTCCAGGGAGTCCAGTAACAATGTCCGACACACAGCGGCAGGTTTATTGCATGGCTTGGACCTACACATTGACGATGAAACAGAGAAACTGTATCGCGATTGATTATAACAGGCACCATGCCGGCATCTGTGAAGGCGAGTAACGCTTTTGACATTCTGTGCTTTGAACATTTCCTGTGAGTCCAATAACCATATCCGACACACAGCAGCAGGTTTATTGCATGTCTTGGACCTTCACATTGACGATGAAACACAGAAATTGCATCGCGATTGTGTACTACAGCCACCATGGTGTCATATGTCAAGGCGAGTAACGCTTTAAACAGTCTGTGCTTTGACCATTTCCTGAGAGTCCAGTAACAATAAACGACGCACATCGGCAGGTTTATTGCATCCCTTGGACCTTCACATTGACGTTGAAACACAGAAACTGCATTGCGATTGAATACTACAGGCACCAAGGCGACATATGTCGAGGCGAGTAACGCTTTAACCCGTCTGTGCCTTGAACATTTCCTGGGAGTCCAGTAACAATATCCGACGCAAAGCGGCAGATGTATTGCATCCTTTGGACTATCACATTGACGATGAATCTCAGAAAGTACATGGCCATTGAATACAACGGGCACCATGGCGATATCTGTGAAGGCGAGTAACGCTTTAAACAGTCTGTGTTTGAACATTTCCTGCGTGTCCAGTAACATCATCCGACACGCAGCGGTAGGTTTATTGCATGCCTTGTAGTATCGCATTGACGATAAAACACAGAAACTACACGGCGATGAAAAACTACAGGCACCATGGCGACATGTGACAAAGCGAGTAACGCTTTAAACAGTCTGTGCTTTGAACATTTCCTGGGAGTCTAGTATCAACATCCGACGCAAAGTTGCAGGTATACTGCATCGTTTGGACCTTCACATTGACGATGAAACATAGAAACTTCATCGCGCTTTTATACTACAGGCACCATGGTGACATATGTCAAGGTGAGTAACAATTTAAACAGTCTGTGCTTTGCATCTTTCCTGGGAGTCCAGGAACAATATCCGACGCACAGCGGGAGTTTTATTGCATCCCTTGGGTCACCACATTGACAATGAAACACAGAAATTGCAACTCGATTGAATAGTACAGGAACCAAGGCGACAGATGTCAAGGCGGGTTACGCTTTAACCAGTCTGTGCATTGAACCTTTCCTGGGAGACCCGTTACATAATCCGATGCACAGCGGCAGTTTATTGCATCCCTTGGACCTTCACATTGACGATGAAACGGAGAAACTGCATCGAGATTTAATACTACAGGCACCCTGGTGACATACGTCAAGGCGAGTAACGCATTAAGTAATCTGTGCTTTGAACCATTCCTGGGAGTCTAGTAACAATATCCGACGCACAGCGGCAGGTTTATTGCATCCCTTGGATCATCACATTGGCGATGAAACACAGAAACTGCATCGCGACTGAATACTACAGGCACCATGGCGACATATGTCAAGGCGAGTAACGCTTTAAACAGTGTGTGCTTTGAACATGTCCTGTGTTTCCAGTAACAATGTTCGACGCACAGCGGCAGTTTTATTGCATACTTAGACCATCACATTGTCGATGAAACACAGAAACTGCAATGCGATTGAATACTACAGGGACCATGGCGACACATTTGAAGGCGAGTAACGCCTTAAACAGTCTGTGCTTTGAACCTTTCCTGGGAGACCAGTTACAAAGTCCGATGCACAGCGGCAGGTGTATTGTATCCATTGGACCTTCACATTGACGATGAAACACAGATACTGCATTGCGATTGAATATTACAGGCACCATAGCGACATCTGTCAAGGCGAGTAACGCTTTAAACAGTCTGTGCTTTGAACCTTTCCTCGGGGTCCAGTAACAATATCCGACGCACTGCGGCAGGTTGGTTGGTTGGTCTAAAAATTAATGGGACCAAACTACATAGGTCATCGGTCTCTTGTTTCATAAACACACAGAGCTCAGTGAAACCACCCATTAGTCATTCGAAGCACAAAAGAAAAATTCCAGGGGAAGCAAAGCCCCAAGGTCAATAATAAAGCGACATGGGAAACGGAGCACAGCAACAAAAACAATATAGAGAGGATAGGCAGAAAGAATTATAATTGTACAGCAGAGGATCATGGCTGGCTGATCACGAAAATAAATGGATGAGTCAGCCACTCTGCAACACGTTAAAACCTAATCTTTTAGATTAGGGTGGAGTCGAATGATAACACAAAACTACGGAAAAGATACAACACAAAAGAGAGTGATGCAATAAAATTATAGGGATATATAAAAGCCGCTTGCGCGAATGTTTGCATCACAGCGACAGTGAGGGGGGTCCTCTCGACGCAGCAGATGACCATGCGTCAGCCAAGACCGACCAATGTGGAGTATACAGAGAACAACAGAATCCCTGCGAGAGGCCCGTTTGGAGGAACCCCACACAGTCGTGGTCTCCTTTACTAACCGCAGCTTGTTGGGTGCAGACAGAGTGCGCCATTCGTCTCCCCACATCCCAAAGACCCGACGGCGCAACACCGATCGGAGATCAGTTGCCGGGAGGCCGATCTCCAACGTCAGTTTGTGGGTAGCTTCTTTGGCTAACTTGTCGGAGAGTGTGTTCCCCGCTATCCCAACGTGTCCCAGGGTCCATATGAATACCATCGAACGTCCACACTGTGCAATAGCGTGAACGGACTCCTGGATGGCAACTCCAATGGGATGGCGTGGGTAGCACTGGTCAAGAGCCTGTAGACTACTGAGAGAGTCACTGCAGATGACGAAGGACTCTCCAGTGCTGGTACGAATATGCTCAAGGGCACGAAAAATGGCTGTGAGCTCTGTGGTGTAAACACTGCAGTCTTCTGGCAAGGAGCGCTGGTCTACTTAGTCCGCATGAGCATAAGCGTACCCCACATGGCCATCAACCATCGAGCCATCAGTATAGATAACCTCCGAGTCACGGGATGCGTCTAGGAGAGCAAGGAATTGGCGGCGCAAGACTGCAGAAGGAACTGAATCTTTTCGCCATCGTGAGAGGTCCAGCTGAAGCTGCGGTCGACGAATACACCAAGGTGGTGTATGTGGGCGGAACTGGAAAGCAGATGGAAGAGGCAAAGACTCGAGTTCACTAAGGAGGGACCAAACACGGAACCCAATTGTATGTGCTGATCGCGGCCGCCGGCGTGGGATATGGACTGCCACATTATCGAAAATGAGACGATAGTTAGGGTGATGGGGCGAACAACAGACGTGTGCAGCATAGTTGGCTAAGAGTTGTTGATGCCGGACGCGAAGTGGAGGAACCCCAGCCTCAGCAAGGAGGCTATTAACAGGGCTGGTGCGGAATGTTCCTGTCGCCTGTCGAACCCCACAATGGTGAACGGGGTCAAGCTCTTGCAACACTGAGGGTGACGCTGAACCATACGCCACACTCCCATAATCGAGTCGGGACAGCACAAGGGCTTTGTAGAGCCGCTGCAGCGTATTACGATCTGCACCCGAAGTTGCAGAGGCAGCGAAGGGCATTTAGATGCTGCCAGCACTGACGCTTGAGCTGACGAAGATGTGGAAGCCATGTGAGCCGGGCATCAAACAGCAATCCCAGAAAATGGTAAGTGTGAACAACCCTGAGCATGGCATCCTGAAGATAGAGCTCAGGGTGGGGATGGACAGTTCGACGCCGACAAAAGTGCATAACACAAGTCTTCGCAGGAGAAAAGTGAAACCCATGGGAGAGGGCCCACCCCTGCGCCTTGCGTATGGCTCCCTGCAACCTACGTTCTGCAACACTAATGGTGGAGGAGCTGAAAAAGATGCAGAAATCGTCAGCATATAACGTGGGTGAGAAAGACGAGCCAAGCTGCTGCAAGGCCATTAATGGCCACAAGGAAAAGTGGCACGGTCAATACAGAGCCCTGTGGGACGCCATTTTCCTGGACATGAAGTGAACTATGGGACGTGCCAAGAAAAACGCGGAATGTCCGAACAGATAAAAAATTCTGAATAAAAATGGGGAGAGAGCCCCGGATACCCCACCCGTGCAACATGGCGAGAATATGGCGCCGCCACGTCGTGTCATATGCTCTGGAGAGGTCGAAAAAGATGGAGACGAGGTGTTGGCGCCTGGAAAAAGCAGTGCGGATTGCAGACTCAAGGAAGACCAAAGTATCGGCGGTGGAACGGCCCTGACGGAAGCCGCTCTGGCATGGAGCCAGAAGATCCTGAGACTCGAGCATCCAACACAGCCATCGACTCACCATACGTTCCAGTAGCTTGCACAGAATGTTCGTTAAGCCGATGGGCCGATAGCTATCCACATTAAGCGGGTCCTTACCAGGCTTCAGCACCGGAATGATGGTTACTGCGACGGAAAGACACCATCGCCCCATATGTGGTTGAAGATGGCAAGAACACATTGCTGACAGTCTGGGGACAGGTGTTTGAGCATCTGATTGTGGATGCCATCTGGCCCAGAGGCCGTCTCGGGGCACTGTGCCAGGGCGCTTTGGAGTTCCCACGAACTAAATGGGGCGTTATACGCCTCTGGGTGGCGAGAAGCAAAAGAAAATCGTTTGCCTTCCTCGTGACATTTCAGCGCACGAAACGCAGGCGGGTAATTCCCTGACACAGAGGCCAGAACAAAGTGCTGAACGAAATGCTCGGCGATTGCATCGGCATCGGTGCATAGAGCCCCTTTGATGGAAAGCCCTGGGACACCTGTAGAGTGCTGCAATCCAAAGATGCGCCGAATCTTCATCCACACCTGGGCAGGTGAAGTACGGGAACCAATGGTGGAAATGTACCTCTCCCAGCACTCCTGTTTCCGCCTTTTGATGAGCCAACTGACCTGAGCACGGAGACGTTTGAATAAAATTAGGTTCTCCAAATATGGGTGCCGCTTATGTCGCTGAAGAGCCCGCCAACGCTCTTTAATGGCTTCAGCGACCTCCGGCAACCACCAAGGCACGGACTTTCGCTGGGGGCATCTTAAAAAACGAGGAATGGTACATTCCACAGCGGAAACAATCGCTGCAGTCAGTGTCTCAACCGCCTCATCGACGGTACCATGGGGGAGAAAGTCAACAGTGGCAGCAGAGGAGAATACTTCCCAGTTGACCTTGCTAAATACCCATCGGGGCAAGCGTTCAGGGGAGTGACGCTGGGGTAGTGAAAGGAAGATGGGAAAATGGTCACTACCACACAAGTCGTCATGGACCCTCCAGTGGACTGATGGTACAAGCCCTGGGCTGCACAACAACAGATCTATGGCTGAGAACGTGCCATGCGCCACACTGAAATGTGTGGCGGCGCCAGTGTTTAAGAGGCAGAGGTCGAGTTGGGAGATAAGATAGTCGACAGCTCTGCCTCGGCCAGTAACTTTCGTGCCACCCCACAGGGGATTGTGGGCATTAAAATCCCCCAGGAGAAGAAAAGGTGTGGGGAGTTGAGTGACAAGTGCAGCCAATTCGGCCAGTGGGACTGTACCACCTGGAGGGAGATAGACACTGCAGACGGTTATGTCCTGGGTAGACCTTACTCTGACAGTCACAGCTTCCAATGATGTGAGAAGGGGCACAGGAGCACTATATACAGAGGTAAGGACATACATGCAGGCTCCACCTGACACACTATTGTAAACACTACGGTTACAGTAATAGCCCCTGTAACCACAAAGGACAGGGGTCTGCATTGCCGGGAACCAAGCTTCCTGGAGGGAAATGCAGAAAGCAGGTGTCATTCTTAGAAGCTGTCGTAGCTCAGGGAGATGGCTAAAATAACCGCCAAAATTCCATTGGAGGATTGTACAAAGCGTGTCCTGTCGGGGCATGAAGGCAGTGAAAAAGCAAATTACTTCTCAGAGTCACATGCTGCCACCGACTGAGTGACTGACGACGCAAGTTCCATCGTTTCTGAGGAGACGGCAAGATCCAGGTCATCAGGGGATGCAAAGAGTTCGACCTCATCCTCAGAGGCTGAGCTGACAGGAAGCGGAGGCTCGGGAACCACTGGGCCCTTATTCTTCTTAGAGAGCTTCCTCTTCTCTCTCTTGTCTTTGGGAGGAGGGTTCCCATGCTGGGAGGGCTTTACTGACGGATTGTCAGGTACAGAGGAAGAGCGTGAAGCCCTTCGACCAGCAGCTGGTGGCTTCTTCAGCCACTGGCTAGTGTCTTGTGAGACACTGGTAAAGTCCTTGGAAGGGACTCTCACAAGGGACCCCTTCCGAACGAGTGAGGCCGGAGGAGGCTGTTGCCTCCTCGGCTGAGCAGCCGGAGGAGGCTGTTGCTTCTCCAGCTGAGCAGCCGGAGAAGGCTAGTGCCTCTCCAGCTGAGAGGTGGAGATGGATGTCCCCAGTTGTTCGGGGCCCACTGCTCCCAAACCAGGTGTTTTGGGAGTAGTGGAAGAGAGAGTGGCCCCTACCAGCTGTGGGGCAGGCGTAACTTGCCTGTTCTGTGGGCCAACTGAGAAGGGAGTCTTTGCAGGAACTGGTTGCGGCAGAGTTACAGAAGCATGACTCCTCAACATAGGTGTGGGGTTGAGTCGTTCTAGCTTCTTCCTTGCCTCTTGGTAAGTTAAACGGTCCAGGGCCTTAATTTCTTGTATCTTCTGCTCTCGTTGGTAGACTGCACAGTCTGGCGAGGTGGGAGAATGATGCTCCCCACAGTTAACGCAGGTGGGAGGCAGAGCACATGGAGCATTAGGATGTGAAGGTCGTCCACAACCACGACACGTGGGGCTGGCAGTGCATCTGGAGGACATATGTCCGAACTTCCAGCACTGGAAGCATCGCAGAGGGGGCAGGACATATGGCTTGACATCGCACCGGTAGATCACGACCTTGACCTTATCGGGCAAGCAGTCACCCTCAAAGGCCAGGATGAAAGTACCGGTAGCGACCCTATTATCCTTCGGCCCCCTAAAGACACGACGGACAAAGTGTATGCCTCGACACGCCAGGTTCTCCCTTATCTCATCATCAGACTGTAGCAGAAGATTTTTATGAAAGATAATCCCCTGGACCAAATTTACGGACTTATAGGGAGTGATGTGAACGGGGATGCCACCGAGCGTCTCACAGGTGACAAATGCCCGTGACTGTTCTTGTATCAGAGTGGCCCCGCAACTCATTTTGGAAAGATACCTCACTTCCCCAAACTTATCTTCAAGATTGTGAACAAAGAAGAGAGGCTTAGTCCCCAAAAACGAATCCCCATTGGTTCTGCTGCACACAAGGTATCACAGGGAATATGGCTATTGTGTGTCGGCAGCCCTACATTCCTCCCATGGCGTAGCTAGGGAAGGGAACGATTTGGGGTTATATTTCACGGCATTAAATTCTATCTTACCGCGCTTAGAGACGTTGGTGGTCGTGCGACCACCGGATTGAGACTTCACCCGCTTCATTGCGGGGCATAGGCCACGATGCCACCCACTCCGACCAGGGGCTCTCCCACGGGCGCCATCCAGCCACAGCAAAAGCCACCTGGCAGGATGGCTGTTGCCGGGAGTCCTGATGCACCAGAGAGACGAGCATCTACTCCTTGGCTTACGTGGGGAGGTGTCAGCTCAGGCATCGGCAGTACGATCCCTGTGTTGTCAGGGGGCTATAACATAGAGGGTACATGCCGACCCCACCACAACGGGCTGGCTACTGTGCTGGATTTTGGGTGCCATGGGAAGTCTATAGGTATCGTGGGTGCAGATGGTGACGCACTAACGGTGTAACTTACACAATTCATCAGCGGTGTATGGCCAAAATGGGGGATGGAGGGTGCAGTTACGACGCCAAGACGGTAAAGAGTGCCAAGGTCTTAGGGCAAAGAGGACTGATGGGGAACCACGTAAGGTGTCCTTCCGCAAAAGGCTCGTACTTCTGTTGAATTTGGAAAAATGGAGGTCAAACCCCAATGGGGACCATCACATTAAGGCCGAAACAATTGAGACTCCTTTTAGTCGCATCTTACGACAGGCAGGAACACCGCGGTCCTATTATTACACCCGGACCTGCAGGGGGGGACTGCGGAAGGTTTATTGCATCCCTTGGACCTTCACATTAACGATGAATCACAGAAATTGCATCGCAATTGATTACTACAGGCACCATGGCAAAAACTGTCAGGGCGAAACGCTCTCAACACTCTGTGCTTTGAGCCTTTCTTCGGAGTCGAGTAACAATATCAGACGCACAGTGGCAGGTTTATTGCATCCCTTGGACCTTCACATTGACGATGAAACACAGAAACTGCATCGCAATTGAATACCACAGGAAGCATTGTGACATGTGTCAAGGCGAGTATAACATTAAACAGTCTGTCTTTTGAAACTCTCCTGGGAGTCGATAACAATATCGGACGCACAGTGGCAGGTTTATTGCATCCCTTGGACCTTCGCATTGACGATGAAACACAGAAACTGCATCGCGATTGAATACTACAGGAGGCATTGCGACATCTGTCAAGGCGAGTAACCCTTTCAATAGTCTATGCTTTGAACCTTTACCGGGAGTCGAGTAACAATATGCGACGCATAGCGGCAGGATTATTGCATTCCTTGGAAGTTCACAATGACGATGAAACATAGAAACTGCATTGCGATTGAATACTACAAGAAGCATTGCGATATCTGTCAAGGAGAGTATCGCTTTAAACAGTCTGTGATTTGAACCTCTCCTGGGACTCGAGTAACATTAATCGACGCACAGTGGGAGGTTTATTGCATCCCTTGGACCTACACATTGACATTGAAACACAGAAACTACATCGCGATTGAATACTAAAGGATGCATTGCGATATGTGTCAAGGCGAGCAACGTTTTAAACAGTCTGTGCTTTGAACATCTCCTGGGAGTCGAGTAACAATATCCGACGCACAGTGGCAGGGTTATTGCATCCCTTTACTGGGAGTCGTATAACAATATCCAATTGTTATTGCATCACATGGACCCTCACATTGACGATGAATCACAGATACTGCATCGCGACTGAAAACTAGATGAGGCATAACGACATCAGTAAAGGCTAGTAACGCTTTAAACAGTCTGTGCTTTATACCTCTCCTGGGAGTCGCGTAACAATATCCGATGCACAGTGGCAGATCAATTGCATCAATTGGACCTTTACATTGACGATGAAACACAGGAACTGCATAGCGACTGAATGCTACAGGTAGCACTTGGACATCTGTCAAAGCGAGTAACGCTGTAAACAGTCTGTGCTTTGCACCTTTACTGGGAGTCTAGGAACAATATCCGACACACAGTGGCAGGTTTATTGCATACCTTGGACCTTCACATTGACATTGAAATACAGATACTGCATCGCGATTGAATACTACAGAACCATTGCGACATCTGTCAAGGCGAGTAACGCTATAAATAGTCTGTGCGTTGAATCTTTACTGGGAGTCGAGTAACAGTATGGGGCGCACAATGGCATGTTTATTGCATCCCCTGGACCTTCACATTGTCGATTAAACACAGAGACTGCATCGCGATTGAATACTACAGGAGGCACTGAGTCATGTGTCAGGGCGAGTGACGCTTATAACAGTCTGTACTTTGAACCTTAACTGGGAGTTGAGTAACAATATGTGACACACCGTGGCAGGTTTATTGCATCCCTTGGTCCTTCACATTGACATTGAAACACAGAAACTGCATGGCGATTGAATACTACAGGACGCATTGCGACATCTGTCAAGACGAGTAGCGCTTTAAACAGTCTGTGCTTTGAATCTTTACTGGGATTCGAGTAAAAATATGCGACGCACAGCGGCAGGTTTATTGCATCACTTGGACCTTCATAATGACGATGAAACACAAAAACTGCATCGTGATTGAATACTACAGTAAGCGTAGCGATATCTGTCAAGGCGAGTAAGGCTTCAAACAGTCTGTGCTTTGAATCTTTACTGGGAGTCTGTAAGTCATCTGTTTATTTTTTCTTATTGCCAACGTTACGTAGCGCTCTGTATGAAAATCACTGGCTGTGCTGTGTGCAGTCTGTGGCTAGTTTGAATTGTTGTCTGCCATTGTAGTGTTGGGCAGCTGGATGTGAACAGCACGTAGCGTTGCGCAGTTGGAGGTGAGCCGCCAGCAGTGGTGGATGTGGGGAGAGAGATGGCGGAGTTTTGAAATTTGTAACATTGGATGTCATGAACTACTATATATATTATGACTGTTAAGGTAAATACATTGTTTGTTCTCTATTAACATCTTTCAATTGCTAAATATGCCTATCAGTAGTTAGTGGCTTCTGTAGTTTGAATCTTTTATTTAGCTGGCAGTAGTGGCGCTCGCTGTATTGCAGTAGCTTGAGTAACGAAGATTTTTGTGAGGTAAGTGATTTGTGAAAGGTACAGGTTAATGTTAGTCAGGGCGATTCCTTTGTAGGGATTTCTGAAAGTCAGATTGCTAGCACAAGTAATACAAAAATTTCATATTTCAGAGGACACTCGTGCTCCAACACGGGAAGAGGAACTTAGAAATACGGAAACGCCACAAAATAATAACACAGGGCATTTCGGAAATTATGAAAGAAATTGGCAAGGTACACCGAATTTTGAAATGGAACCGCCGAAACGACGTAACAATGACCGACATGCGACTCGCCGACATGATGATTTTGACTACAAGCTGTTCATTACTACACGAAAATTCAAAACGTTTAAGAATTCTGCCAACGACATTCATCCACAAGCGTGGCTCCATCAATTCTCTCATTGTTTTCCTCCCAACTGGTCATTGGACCACAGGTTAGAATTTATGTGTGGCTACTTGGAGAATGAACCAGCTGAAAGAATGCGATCGGTCATTCACGATTGTTACAGTGAAGGAGAATTTTACCATGCGTTCCTCTCAGCATATTGGTCTCAAGCTACACAAGACCGAGCAAAACATAGCATCATAATGATGAAACATTTCGAACAATCTGAATTTTCCGGTCTTGTGAAATATTTTGAAGACATGTTGCACAAGAATCAGTACCTGTCAAACCCATACAGCCCCTCAGAACTCATCCGCATTTGCTTAATCAATTTACCTGAACATTTATCCCATATTATTTTGGCAGGACGTTGCAAAGACGACATTGAAGCTTTTCAGGGGCTCTTACAAGAACTGGAAATTGACACTGACAATCGAGGAACGCGAAAACAGGAGCACAACAATTACAGGTCTCATCCGTCACAATTCCGTGATGACAGAAATAATAACTGGACGCGACAAGGCTATTCTCGTAACACAAATCGTGACCAAAGCAGACACCACCCATATGACAACCACTGGCAGAGTAATAATAGTTACAGAGAAAGATCGCACTTCCGTAACTATGAATATGACAGAGATAACCATAGGAACAGACAATATGGAAACCAAAACAATTATTATCAAGGGAGACAGAATAACTTCAGATGCAACAGTTCAGCGTGCAGTTAAGATTCCGGGAGAAATTCTCCACCACATGACCGACAAACAAGAAACTATGTAAACTACCAACAGAACGACAGACCTGAATTCCATCAGAACTGGCGGGATTCGAACAGAGCAGGGCACTTTCGACAACGTGAATTTGTAGAAGCTAGGTCTCCTAATCCCAATAACGACGCGCGCCAACAAAGGAACAGACAATGACTCACACAGCAGGCAGCCAAGTGCGCCTGCTGTCTCAGGGAAAAATAACATAGACGCTAATCTCGAGAAAAATTCCAGTATTCTTTACCGACGTATACCACATGATAATTGCGTCGAAGTTGAAACTCTTGAGTACTATGAAGAGTAAAGGTTTGCATCACATTTCACATGTAAAACCGTTTATTGAAAGATAATCTGCTTTTTAACTTTGTCTTTGCCATAAAACGTTTCACTTCACGTTACTAGTATGCTTTAGAAATTGTTAACATGCAACAATGTTTGAAGTTAAATATCCAGTCAAGAACCAAGAGAACTTATTTAAACAGAAATTACGAATGCATTGTTATTGTGAACAGACGTCACAGTGTTATTGTGTGTGTACATTCTTGCTTGTTAGTTGCACGATCACGTAACGACTATAAGGCTCATATACTTATAACATATACAGGTACTGCTAATGAGATTTTAATGCAACATTTTGGTTTACTTGAAAATACATTCTGGATGTAAAGTGCTTTCTGTGAGATACCAGATGACACAGTGGTTAGTTTATGTGACAGCTACACGATTTTATCACGCCACTACTAATGAGTGACAATTTACAATGTTGCTTTTGCAGTGTTTCTGTTTTATATCTGCACAGTTTTTCTGAATTATTCTGGAAAGTAAAACATGTTTTAGTAGTAACTTTTGTGGTATAGCTACAATGAGACAGCCTCTTTCGTGGCACAACAATACGTTACAGCACAGTACTTTCTTCAACACAACAATAAGCGTAATAACTAAGATATCTATACGCAAAGCATTTCACTTTTGTTTATCATGAGGTAAGTACACTGACTTCTGCAGAACTTAGCTTTCGGAGGACAATAACTACGACACTTCCACAGAGATTATCTTACAGCAAGACGCACATTTAGCGCTACAGGACACGTATTTGAGTGATTAATTTTGTACTTAAATCATTTATTTTTAAAGATATTTGAAGTACAATGATACAAAGGTTTTCCGTAATACATTTCATTCCATTGTTGTAATATGTAACACCTGAGGGTATAATTACATTAATCCTCAGGGGGGTACATGCTTACTTTGTGTATCATGTGTTTGGCAAGCACAAGGAGCCCTAGCTAATATGGTATTTGCTTATACAACTTTACACATCAGTACCATATTTCTCTAACACATAGTTACACAGCTATCTGATCATTTAACTGAGAGAGACAAACATTTATTTTACTACATCAGTGACAGATATTTACGTAATTACACCGTTGGATAACTTCACATTTACGAAATTGTATTTTGTCTGTACTTTGTGAACTGTTCATATTTTTTCGGAACCATTGTGATACTATGAGAGCTTTGAATGCTGTATTTGGTATGAGATCATGATTTTTAAAGTACGTTTGAGGTAGATGACACTACTGAAATGAGCAGAGAATTTTCTTTAGGTTTTGAAATTATTGCAGAAAGCTACGACGTTTTTGAGATTTGACTGAGGTGTTATGATGTTATTATTACGATGACTATGTGTATTATGCTGCTGAGGTATGTTTATGATTAATAGGTTGACGCTATATGAGTTATTTGATTATGCTATGTATCTGTTATAATGAAATATTGAAGAAGTGTTGACGAATAAGGTAAGGAATAATGAGTAGTGGTTAGGGACTCTGGTTTGTGAAAAAGGTTGTTGGAAACCAAGAATCGTACTTTAAGAGTTATGAAATGTATGTAAATGCGTGAATGTATTACAATGCTGACGAAAATTTTTTGGACACTGTTATATCAATAGGATTTTGTTTCTACAGATTTGTAACACAATTTCTTGACCTGTGAAATATTTTTATATGAGACTGTCACTGTAGTGGAAACTGGTGTCGTAAATATTTCCGTAAGAAAGTTAAATGACCACCTGCACATAATGCGTCGTGGGCACCCAGCTGTGTCAGACGCCTGGAGAACAAGCCATTAGTGTGTGCCTTTTCAGAGGCACAGTTAAAAAGAAAGAAAGGGGAGACCATTATCCTCGCTATTGACATTTCCTTGTTGAAAGCATACTGTGGAGCTCGTAATTTATGATATTTACTGAAATGAAATGATGAAAAACATTTCATGTCTATTGTCTTGCTAGTTGAAAGATTGTTTACTGCATTATGAAATGCCATATGGCTAGTGAATGACGTTTCACGCCTTGCTTTGCCTATTTTGTTTTATATCTAGTTCCTAGCTGCACTGCAGCATAGGTTAAAATAAAATTTTATAGATGTACTAATATAAATATTTTATGCCTACAGATCCAGTAAAAAAATAACTGTATGACGTACTTAAAAAAAAAAACGAAGGAGCACAAAAACATTTCACAGGAATTGCATACAGAATTTTCTTTTCAAGTACTTGGTAATTTTTTGTAGAGTTAGTTTTTGTGGTGCACCACTTTAATTACATAGACATTAAGATGTTAATATACATTTCCCTTGTCGGCATTATTGTCTTTAGTGTAATGTTTTTTTTTTTTTTTGCTTGAGCTATGTCATGTTTAGATATAAGTTATTTCATTTGCTGCTGCTGTTTGCCAGGCATAGTGTTACTGAATTTGACTTTGTGTTACTCTTCTAAGCCAGTTTACTACTGATTTATTTTTCTTGTTTGCTGCACATTGCCTTATATTAGTTGTAATATTGCAATTGCTTTGCTAATTTCTATAATGCTGCTTGCTTCGCAAATCTGCATTTTTTTCATTGCTGTTTGCGTTAATTGTTTTGTGCTGCTGCATTGCCTCGTCCCTTAGTTTAGCATCTGAGCTCAGTAGATTTAAGTTAGCTTAAGAGGGGTAGACTATATAAGAAACTGACTATGGAGAATAGGTAAAGAATACATTGCGAAGATATATGAAAAAGATTTGGGCCAAAATGAGTATTGTACAATCAGAAATAATTATTTTGAAATAAATATGAATAGAACACAGGAAGGAGGTATAGATAGGACTTTTTGGGAATAATGATGAATGAAGGGAGATCTCCAGGAAGCAAAGAAAGTTTTGTTTACAAAATACTGCAACAAAACAAAACCTGTCCTTTTCTTGTGTTATCCCACTATGTGTTTATGTACTCTTGTTTATTTGTCTTTTTCCTGTCTTTATGTGTCTAGCTGATGAGAGCTATGTTGTAGAATTTTTCTGATAATATGTTATTTTCTTTGTAAAGATGTTTAGACATTATTTATTCTATTTTGTTTTAATGCTCATGTGTGAAGTTGATGTTTCGAAAGTTATTCTGATCTTTTATGTATGTACTCATGTCATAATTCCTGTAACACTGATGTACACTCCTGGAAATGGAAAAAAGACCACATTGACACCGGTGTGTCAGACCCACCATACTTGCTCCGGACACTGCGAGAGGGCTGTACAAGCAATGATCACACGCACGGCACAGCGGACACACCAGGAACCGCGGTGTTGGACGACGAATGGCGCTAGCTGCGCAGCATTTGTGCACCGCCGCCGTCAGTGTCAGCCAGTTTGCCGTGGCATACGGAGCTCCATCGCAGTCTTTAACACTGGTAGCATGCCGCGACAGCGTGGACGTGAACCGTATGTGCAGTTGATGGACTGTGAACGAGGGCGTATAGTGGGCATGCGGGAGGCCGGGTGGACGTACCGCCGAATTGCTCAACACGTGGGGCGTGAGGTCTCCACAGTACATCGATGTTGTCGCCAGTGGTCGGCGGAAGGTGCACGTGCCCGTCGACCTGGGACCGGACCGCAGCGACGCACGGATGCACGCCAAGACCATAGGATCCTACGCAGTGCCGTAGGGGACCGCACCGCCACTTCCCAGCAAATTAGGGACACTGTTGCTCCTGGGGTATCGGCGAGGACCATTCGCAACCGTCTCCATGAAGCTGGGCTACGGTCCCGCACACCGTTAGGCCGTCTTCCGCTCACGCCCCAACATCGTGCAGCCCGCCTCCAGTGGTGTCACGACAGGCGTGAATGGAGGGACGAATGGAGACGTGTCGTCTTCAGCGATGAGAGTCGCTTCTGCCTTGGTGCCAATGATGGTCGTATGCGTGTTTGGCGCCGTGCAGGTGAGCGCCACAATCAGGACTGCATACGACCGAGGCACACAGGGCCAACACCCGGCATCATGGTGTGGGGAGCGATCTCCTACACTGGCCGTACACCACTGGTGATCATCGAAGGGACACCGAATAGTGCACGGTACATCCAAACCGTCATCGAACCCATCGCTCTACCATTCCTAGACCGGCAAGGGAACTTGCTGTTCCAACAGGACAATGCACGTCCGCATGTATCCCGTGCCACCCAACGTGCTCTAGAAGGTGTAAGTCAACTACCCTGGCCAGCAAGATCTCCGGATCTGTCCCCCATTGAGCATGTTTGGGACTGGATGAAGCGTCGTCTCACGCGGTCTGCACGTCGAGCACGATCGCTGGTCCAACTGAGGCGCCAGGTGGAAATGGCATGGCAAGCCGTTCCACAGGACTACATCCAGCATCTCTACGATCGTCTCCATGGGAGAATAGCAGCCTGCATTGCTGCGAAAGGTGGATATACACTGTACTAGTGCCGACATTGTGCATGCTCTGTTGCCTGTGTCTATGTGCCTGTGGTTCTGTCAGTGTGATCATGTGATGTATCTGACCCCAGGAATGTGTCAATAAAGTTTCCCCTTCCTGGGACAATGAATTCACGGTGTTCTTATTTCAATTTCCAGGAGTGTATATGTTATTTAGATTCTTTTGTAAAGCCCTTATTACTACAAATGTTATCTGTATTGTTATGTTCTTAATGATGTATTTTGTACCTTTGTAATTGTATTCTCATGTTATAATATTATAATCGACACCAGTTCATCAAATTAAGTAACTTGTAAGCATTCATTTCACTGCACACATTTCTGTTGGTCATAGTAATGCACAATATGTGAGAAGTTGGGACTGTTAGTGTTTGCACATGTGTTACTAATTCAGCAAGGGACTGGATAACAGCATTGCTGGTTCTAAGGACAATTCCAAAAATTTCGTGAGTGTACAAGTGGTGGTTTATGGACTTGCTATATTGTCTGCAAGACTTCTAAGGACAATTCCAAAAACTTTGTGCGTGCACAAGTGGTGGATTATGGACTTGCTATCTTCTCTGCAAGACTCTTCGATGGTGATTGTGCATCTGCACAGTTCCAGCAGATGGCTGCTGGCCATCTCTACAAGGACTACAGTGGGTCTACACCTTTGATGATCCACCAATACCATTATTTCTACAAGGACTACAGTGGGTCTAAACCTTTGATGACCCACCAATACCATTATTTCTACAAGGACTACAGTGGGTCTACACCTTTGCTGACTCACCAGTACCATTATTTCTACAAGGACTGCAGTGGGTCTGCACCTCTGGTGGCTCACCAATACCACAATATCTACCAGGACTACAGTGGGTCTGCTCTGTGATGACCTACCTACCAATATTCTTCAAAACTTCGACTGACTGCTGTGGGTTTGCTCTGTTGTGGCCCATTACCTGTCTGCATGTCAAGAGTCAGCACTGTCTTTCCGTTGGAAGGACAACACTACTTCTTCAAGACTGCATGGAAATCCACTACTTCTGTGTGCATTCTCTTTTACTGCTCAGACTTTGAGAAAAAATGAACCACTGCAATTTTACTGTGATGAACAATCAGGACTGTCTTTATGGACTGTGAGAAAATTTTAGCTTTTGACCAACATTGTATAAATAAGTGTGTGCATTTGATATCTTTGTTATTGTAATTATGAAAAATTTTATCAAATCATTATTGGCCACTGCCCAAAACAATTTGTAAATTTTTTTATGGGGAGCATGGGGGCTATGTAAGTAGGCTGGTTATGTTTTCTTATTGGCAACGTTACGTAGCGCTCTGTATGAAAATCACTGGCTGTGCTGTGTGCAGACTGTGGCTAGTTTGCATTGTTGTCTGCCATTGTAGTGTTGGGCAGCTGGATGTGAACAGCACGTAGTGTTGCGCAGTTGGAGGTGAGCCGCCAGCAGTGGTGGATGTGGGGAGAGAGATGGCGGAGTTTTGAAATTTGTAACACTGGATGTCATGAACTACTATATATATTATGACTGTTAAGGTAAATACATTGTTTGTTCTCTATTAACATCTTTCAATCGCTAACTATGCCTATCAGTAGTAAGTGCCTTCTGTAGTTTGAATCTTTTATTTAGCTGGCCGTAGTGGCGCTCGCTGTATTGCAGTAGGTTGAGTAACGAAGATTTTTGTGAGGTAAGTGATTTGTGAAAGGTACAGGTTAAGGTTAGTCAGGGCCATTTCTTTGTAGGGATTTCTGACAGTCAGATTGCGATGCGCTAAAAATATTGTGTGTCAGTTTAAGCACAGCCTTGTATAATTGTTCAAAGGGGACGTTTCAAGTCGAGTAACAATATGCGACGCACAGTGGCAGGTTTATTGCATCCCCTGGACCTTTACAATGTCGATGAAACACAGAAACTGCAACGCGATTGAATACTACAGGGAACATGGCGGCATGTGTGGAGGCGAGTAACGCTTTAAAAAGTCTGTGCTCTGAATCTTTACTGGGAGTAGAGTAACAATATGCGACGGACAACGGCAGGTTTATTGCATCACTTGGACCTTCACAATGACGATGAAACACAGAAACTGCATCGCGATTGAATACTACAGGAAGAATTGGGATATCTGTGAAGGCGAGTAATGCTTTAAACAGTCTGTGCTTTGAACCTCTCCTGGGAGTCGAGTAACAATATCTCACGCACAGAGGCAGATTTATTGCATCCCTTCGAGCTTGACATTGATGATGAAACACAGTAACTACATCACGATTGAATAATACAGGAGGTATAGCGTCATGTGTCAAGGCGAGTAACGCTTTAAACAGTCTGTGCTTTTATCCTTTACTGAGAGTCGAGTAACTATATCCGGCGCACAGTGGCGGGTTTATTGCATCTCTTGGACCTTCACATTGACGATGAAACACGGAAACTGCTTCGTGATTGAATACTATAGTTACCATCGCAACATCTGTCGAGGCGAGTAACGCTTTAAACAGCCTGTATTTTGAACCTCTTCTGGGAGACGAGTAACAAATATGTGACGCACAGTGACAGGTTTATTGCATCCCTCGGACCTTCACATTGAGGATGAAACACAGAAACTGCATCGCGATAGAAGACTACTGGCACCATGGCGACATCTGTCGAGGCGAGTAACGACTTAAGCAGTCTGTGATTTGATACTTCACTGGGAGACGTGTAACAAAATGCGACGCACAGTGGCAGGTTTATTGCATCCGTTGGACCATCACATTGAAGATGAAACACAGAAACTGGATCGCGATTGAATACTACAGGTAGGATTGCGACATCCGTCAAAGCGAATAACGCTTTAAAGAATCTGTGCTTTGAACCTTTAATGGGAGTCGAGTAACAACATGCGACGCACCGTGGCAGGTTTATTGCATCCGTTGGACCTTCACATGACATTGAAGGACAGAAACTGCATCACGATTGAATACTACAGGAAGCATTGCGACATCGGTCAAGGCGAGTAACGATTTAAACAGTCTGTATTTTGAAACTCTCCTGGGAGACGAGTAACAAATATGTGACGCACATTGGCAGGTTTATTGCATCCCTCGGACCTTAACATTGACAATGAAACACAGAAACTGCATCATGATTGTGAAACACGTATGTAATATAGCAGCGATGGTGAGCACGTTAAAATCTTTGACCAGAGAGCCTATTTTCGCGGTTAGTCTGCGCTTGACCGCGCGAGTGTTGCAAGCAGTTGGGCAGTACTCGTCGAGTTGAGCAGTACTCGTCATGTAGAGCAGTACTGTGGTAGTCGTCGAGCAGTACGCTAGTAGTCGTCATGCAGAGCAGTCGGTCAGTAGTAGCACCTCAGTGCGGTTGTGTGATGTAGTCTGTCGGCAATCTTGGTCAAGATGCTGAATGAGGTATATTGTTAATTAAGGTAATCATCAGATAATGTAATTATTTATTGTAATTAATTTCCAACAAGTGCCCCAATAATAATTTTGATTTCAAAAGCAATTTTACAAAAAAAAATTTATTTAATTGAATTAACGATTTCGTTCCACTTCCCTTAAAGAAAAGTTTCAGTTAAATTACAAAAAAAAAAGGAATATTATTATTTGCAATGCAGTTCCTCCAAGCTGTGCACAAGAATAAGAGCAGAAATTTGACTAGCAGTTACAATGAGGTAAGAATTTAATTCTGATTTGCACAGGGCCAAAGACCGATATTTCGGTTTAATTGAATTATCATTATCACTGACATTTCCTTATCACTGAATTGTTTTTCATAATTTTTGCGGAAGCTTACACCAGAGTCAGATTGCGAATTTCACATTTTTGTTGCCTTTGTCAGTACATTTCATTGCGGGAGGTTACACTTGGCTCCATTTTTATTAAATATTGTCTTTCCTATGAAATTTTTGTGGGGAGGTTACACTTGGCGACACCCAGTCCAGGATCGTATTTCGTTGAGAATCTTTTGAACAACAGTCAGATATCTGCTCTTATTTGCTTAGATATAATTAGGATTTGGCGCAACGCTTTTACTAATCTTGTGACTTTCTTTCTACAAGTCAATGGCAATTCGTTGCTCTGTTGTATTTGTGTGTTGCTTTTGCATTTGTGCTTATTGTTTTGTGAATAATTGTGACTACTGTAAAAATGCCGCGAAAGACTGTGAATAGTGTATCGCGAGGTATTACGAACGAAATTACCGGCTCAAACGACTTTACCGATAGGACATGTGACACGCAGTGTAATGATGATAATCCTGCGTTCACTAACAATCAGTACATTACAACCACTAATGATGACTTTTACCTTAATGATGAACAAACGAACTCAATTGTCTCGTCTGTTAATTTGACGACAATTGATGACGCGGGGCGCACTACTGTAATGAGCGCTGCCCAGCTTAACACACCCGGTTTGGAAAATTCAAGTAACGTTCAGACGAATTTTTCGAATGAAAATGGTCAGTGTAGTGAAAGTACGACGGATTTATTTAATTCCGAAATAGGGACTGACAGTGTATGTTTAACTGGCAAACCTTTTTGTAAAATACAGAATGACCAAATGGTCACGCAAAACGAGACAATTCCAGATCGACCATTAAACAGCACAGAGAATAGAAATGCTAATTTTGTGTCGGATCCAATTATGGCAGTGTTGATGCAAATGAGTAAACAACTTAGTGAAAATAGCGAAGATAACAAACAATTTAAAGAAAATTTCAAACAACTTAGTGAACAGGTCAGACAACAAAATGAAAAATTAGACGACAATTCCAGACAGTTAAATGAAAAATTAGACGACAATTCCAGACAGCTTAGTGAACAAATTAGAGCCGTTGCCGCGCAGTGTCATGACACTAAGGAACAGTTACGCGTGGAAATTGAGGCTTGTTCAAAAAAAAGCAGCGAAGAAATTAAGTCTGTTGCTCAGGAATTAAGGGAATTGCAAACAGCTGCAACAGAAACACTCAGAGACGAAATTAGCGGAGTCGCTAAACAATGCTCTGAGAAAGCTACACAATTACGGGACGAGTTTAAAGCAATGACGGTAGAACTTTCGCGCACAATGGATGCAAAGATAGACGCGAAATTCGAACAGCAGAACACTCAGATTGACGAACGCTTTAATCAGCACATACAGAACAGTGATACGCGTTTCCGCAAATTTATTCAGGATCAAAATAAAGTCAAACGTCAGGTCATGGAAACAATCACTGCACAAAGACAAGAAGACAAACGTAAAATGTTCGCGAAAGCGAAGACGTATGTAGACAATAATATTACTACAGTGTCTGACAAAATTAATACCATAGAACAGTTGAACGCGGAATTACGGGATGAAGTTTCTGATCTTAAATCAAAAACAGATACACACACAGTAAATATTCAAACAGTGACAGACAGATTCGAACAATTAGAACTAACACAGGATTGCGATGTCATCAAAGCTGATGTTAGAAAACTGAGCGAAACTACGCGTAAGTTGCAGAAACAGATTAATGCGTCCGATTCGAAAACCGATGAACAGGCAAAAATACTGACTGAAAAATATGATGAATTGGCCAGTCGTATTGATGCTATCGAAAGTGCTAATGAGAATAAATCAGACGATACTTCACCGGTTTCATTTAATCAAACACCTGAATTTCAAAATTTACAGCAGACAATTAATGAGATCGATTCGTCTAATAACATGTTGCGTAGAAAATTGTCGAGTTTACAGCAAGAAGTAACAGAGATGAAAAACATTTCAGTTAATAATAACATACAACAGACACCACTTTATGAACATTTGCCAGACTCACGCAGCGCGTATAATTTGGGTAATCTACAGAGAGTACGGGACTTAGATTCCGAACAACCACAGTTCAATAGATACTCTTACGATCCTGAACCTGTTGCATCACACAGAGATGATAATTTCGATTACAAACATTTTCTGTCAGTGAGAAAGTTTAAAGTTTTTAAAAACGATAGAACGCAGATTCACCCGCTGGATTGGATTCAACAATTTAGCTTTGCTCTTCCACCGCTATTACCTGTAACGCAGAAACTAGCTTTGAACTGGATACGACAATTTGCTCTTGAATTTTTACCAACATTTCGTGTAATGCAAAAATATGAATTAGTATGGATACAGCAATTTATTTCTGAATTTTTACCGCCATTGCCTGTAACACAAAAGATGAAAAGTATTTGCAGTGCGTAATAGACCTCAGGGGATTCATTACGCTTTAATGAATATGTGCCGTAGCGAGCATAGGGCCCCGAGCTGTAGTAGTGCTGTTTCATCTTTAGTTTTCTGCACTGCTGCCTTCTCTTATACTATCCTTTATGTCTATCAAAACCGCTCTTCAACTATTGCTCTATCTAGAATTAAGAAACGTAGTAATAAGAAAACCGGATTTGACAAGTTATACCGAAAGTGACAATTTTTATTAGGCACTCCAGAATTACCAGCGTAATTTTGACATCAGGAAAAATTTTAATCATCAGTACGTGTAAAATTATCAGCAACAGTAAACACATTTTTGTAACAATAGACGTTTTCCACCGTAACAGCATGAAAGTCAGCCACTTAGCATACGTAACCAACAATGCAGTCTACAAGGTCAACCAAGCTTTAATGTTTCGCCGCGTGCACGTATAGTCCCAGCTACAACAAATAGTAACGCATAGCCACGAGGAAATAACTACGTACAGAAAAAACAGTATTTCAATCTCTATCGCAATGCGCCGTACAGAAATGACTATCATGACAAACGTAAAAATAATGAGCTCAATTTTCAGCGTACATTTAATAACAGTCGATCTTTTCAGCAGCAAGAAGTTCAGCAACAACATATTATCATGAATGAACCAGACAATAGGTGTCATACATAGCGTAATACGTCAGGAAGAAATAACAGAATAGTTCAAATAGTCAAAATTCCACAGCGTCCTCCTGAAAATAATAACATGTCAGATAGAATTTAACCAAATACAGTACAGGTTGCATCTTTCAGCTACGCAAGCAATACTTTTGAATCACAGAATCTTATTCATGAAAATGTTATTTGAAACATGCTTTGTTGAATGCTCCACTTTTATCGCACCCAGATCTTACCAGAAATTTTTGCATTGCCACCGATAGTTCTAACACCGCTTTAGACGTACACATTTTCCAGGAAATTGAAGAAGATGGTTCTACAGTAATTAAAAACATCGCATTTGCAAGCCGCATTTTGTCACCTGCTGAACGAAATTATTCCGTTACAGAATTGGAAACATTGTGTGTTGTATGGGCTTTTACGAGATTTCGGCACTTTCTTTATGGCAGACATACCACAGTGTACACAGACCACAGAGCGATACAATTTTTACTTTCGGCTAAATTCACTCACGACAGATTAAGCAGATGGAAACTTTATTTACAGGAATTTAATTTCACAATAGTTCACATTCCCGGTACGCAAAATGTTATAGCAGACGCACTATCGCGTTCTCTCGGCAACAATCAGCAAGACGTAGCAACCAACTTCTGCAAAACAAATTTCAGTGTCATGTACATTCAGCAAGTAGCATTTGAAAATTTTATTTCATCGTCATTACAGGACATAGCACAAGAACAAAATAAAGACAATGTGTGGAAAGAAATTAAACACCTTTGGCAAGATAGGAAAAATGTTACGATTAGGAACCACTACACTGTACGCAATGATATTCTGTTTCGCCGCTCTCATCCCGACAGCAACAATTGGTTATTATGCATCCCCGACGAACTTGTTAACAAACTAATCTGGTACACTCATTTAAGTTACGCACATTACGGAGCACGAAAATGTTTTCTTATACTGAGACAGAACTGTTATTTTAACAACATGGAGAAACGTATACAACGAGTTTTAGCGTCTTGTAAAATTTGCCAGAAAGCTAAATCAGACACCACTTCACATATTCCTCCTTTATATCCCATTGTACCTGTTAAATTAAGACATATGGCCGCAGTAGATATTTTTGGTCCGATTCCGAGAACTAACAGAGGTTTTTGCTACATCTTTGTCGCTGTTGAGCTCACTTCAAAATTTGTTACTTTCACTCCGTTACGCAAAGCTACTGCTAAAACTGTTTCGAAAGCATTTGTAAAACATTTTCTATTTCATGTAGGGCATGTGATGAAAGTAATTTCTGACAATGGATCTCAATTTCGTAGTAGCATATAGACACGCATGTTACGAGCCAGAAACATTTCTCCGATCTATATATCCAAGTACCACGCTTCTTCGAACCCCTGTGAACGGTTAATGAAAGAAATTGGTAAGCTGTGCCGAATATACTGCCACAAAAGACATATTGATTGGGATACACACATACTCTCATTCCAAGATGTAATTAATTCCATTCCAAATGAATCCACTATGCTATCTCCGTCTGTTATACTGAAAAACGTTGAACCACCAAACAAAATTAAAGAATTTGTAAATTTTCCTACATCTCGTCGCTTACGACACCACGCAATAATTGACATTGCGCTGAACAACATCAAACGTGCCGCAGAGCGCCGGAGAAGACAGCAAAAACAGGTTTGTACACGCCGCGACTTTCACGTTGGACAGAAAATATTAGTACGTACACACTATTTATCCAGCAAATTAAAAGGTAAATGCAGTAAATTTGAACTTCTATACGCAGGTCCATATCGGATTCGCAGCATCCCTCACCCCAATGTTGTACACGTCGAAACTTTGAGAACCAGAAAATCGAAAGGCAATCAACATATCTCAAACATTAAACCGTTTATTGAATGAAATCACTTTATGATGTAACATGCTATGATGCCATTTACTAATGCAATTATTTCACCTGACTAATTACTGATGATTATCGTATTTTTTCTTGGCAAGTGCCCGGCAAGGTAAGGTTAGCAGGTCGCTTTTCTTGTCGTTACACATCAGACCATGCACATTTTCCACCTTTTTTATGTACGATTGTATTCCAGTTTTGTCTATATGCGCTGTGAAATAGTTAAGATATAACACACACCAGTCGACTTTGACATTTTTTTTTTGCCTTATGACATCTCAACATCGTGACTTTTACATTTTTTGCTGCTGCATTGTGATATTCTCTGTACATTTTGGGTTTGAACACTGTCAATGTCTTTGACATATTACGTTGTCTGTAATGTTATGCTGTATGGTTAATTGTGTCACCATAAACCAGTCATTATTTAGTGGGTATATGATTTAAATGCAAGACGTTAATCTCTGTTCATCAATTTCAGAAAGAAATGATGCGTGTAAGAAATAAATTCAACAGAAATGGAATTTCACCTACGGAATAAACGATAGAAGATGCAATAACTTTATGAGGAAGAGTAAATGGATCAGGATTAAAAAGCATTAACAAGAATATACTATACTCATCGTAGAACAGCAGTCTTAACTAATTTTTTTTTCAGAATACAAGGTGATTGATGCAGGCTGTCAGACAGAACTACACATCTTAGTTTTAGTGATGAAATATGCTAGAGATAAGGAATAGTTGTATAATGAGTAATGAAGTGATATTTTTGCAGATGATAATGAATACTGATGAATAATGATGAAGAATATGCTATTATGAATAATGAAGTTTTTCTTTACAGGTGATGATAATAATGAAGTTATGATAATATGGATAATGAAGTGATTGATAATGAAGTTTTTTCTTTACAGATGAGGATAATGTTGAAGTTATGTACTTATGCTACGTAGTTATTTAAGTATTTGTTGCAGTTTGTTTTGACAGCAGGTGTTATATTGCATAGTAGGATGACGGAAAGTTTTGGAAAGGACAGCTATGGAACACATGTTTATACACATTTCACTACTTGTTAATTCGAAGTTCACTACTTTTCAGCATAGTGTGCGTTTCTTCTTTCAGGTCAATAATCCATTTTGTATTTTTTCTTTGGAGAAGTTTTTCATGATACTTACTAAACCTGTTACTTATTATACCTGTTCTAGTACTTGCATTTTTATTTTTTACCCATTTGTGTTTATCATTTATAAATGTGATCACATATACTGTCTTGTTTCATAACCTTGCTACAGCTAACTCATGACGAATGACGTTACACATTTTTGATTTACAGGAACAACCCACTACCAATTTTTTTTCCTTTTTTCTCTTCTTGCTTTCTCTTATAATTACCAAAAGCAATGCTTTGCTAGCACAAAAAACAAAAAAAGAAAAATATGTATTGCCAGTCCCGAATAATGACTTAAGAGATTTCTGAGTACTACTGATTATTAATGATATGACTGTAATTAACTGATTTTTTATAATGAATTAAGAGATTTCTGAATAATACCGAATGAAAAAAAAAATGTTGTACTATTTAATACTTGCTGGACACTGAGTGCCAATAATTAATGTCACTCAATGAATTATGTTATTAATTATGCCATTAATTAGCTCTTGTTTTCAATGTTGATACTTTGTAACTGGAAAAGAATATGATTCTTACTATATTGAAATGACAAATGATTAACTATGCTTTATAATTGGGAAAGAATGTGATTGTTTAATAATGCTTTGTAATTAGGAAAAGGCTAATGATTATTACTATATTGGAATGACAAATAATTAACGATGCCATACTTTGTAACTGGAAAAGAATGTGATTGTTTAATAATGCTCTGTAATTAGGAGAAGGCTAATGATTATTACTATTGAAATAACAAATAATTAATTAACAATGCCATACTTTGTAACTGGAAAAGAATGTGATTGTTTAATAATGCTTTGTAATTAGGAGAAGGCTAATGATTATTACTATTGAAATAACAAATAATTAATTAACGATGCCATACTTTGTAACTGGAAAAGAATGTGATTGTTTAATAATGCTTTGTAATTAGGAGAAGGCTAATGATTATTACTATTGAAATAACAAATAATTAATTAACGATGCCATACTTTGTAACTGGAAAAGAATGTGATTGTTTAATAATGCTTTGTAATTAGGAGAAGGCTAATGATTATTACTATTGAAATAACAAATAATTAATTAATGATGCCATACTTTGTAACTGGAAAAGTCTGTGATTGTTTAATAATGCTTTGTAATTAGGAGAAGGCTAATGATTATTACTATTGAAATAACAAATAATTAATTAACGATGCCATACTTTGTAACTGGAAAAGAATGTGATTGTTTAATAATGCTTTGTAATTAGGAGAAGGCTAATGATTATTACTATTGAAATAACAAATAATTAATTAACGATGCCATACTTTGTAACTGGAAAAGAATGCGATTGCTTCATAATGCTTTGTAATTAGGAGAAGGCTAATGATTATTAGTATTGGAATGACCAATGATTAATTAACTATGCCATACTTTGTAACTGGAAAAGAATGCGATTATTTAATAATGCTTTGTAACTAGGAAAAGAAGGTTACTGATTCTATGTAAAACAATTAATGAACATTTTTCTGTAATACTACATACTTGGTACAGAAATGTTCAATCACTGGGCTATGAATGCCGCACACTACTAATGAAGACTGTAATTGTCAATATTATGTGACTTAATGTCCTTCACCTCATGAGCTAACTACCCTGAATTACTGCAATGTCCATTTGTCCTGTCTATCCTAGTGATCATGGAGCACTATCTTTGGTTTTGCACTAATTCTACGTTGGTGTGCCTTGTAAGAGCGTGGTGTTGACACGACATGCTGTCCACCACCGTGGGCGATGAAGACGTTATTATGGTCCCACTGTTTGGTGTACCTAATGTACTGCCAAAATGAGAACATGAAATGTTACTACGAGAGTTCAGTGTCTTGGCTACACTGGTAAATTCTGATGGGAAAGAAACTTCAAATTGTGTCACTTGGTGTTGTACTTCTGTGGAAAGATATGGACTTTCAGAACAGCTGTGTGCAATCTAAAGTGCTACAACCATGATGCAATCCTTCCCTTTCCTATCCTAATTCTTGTCACATAGTGAAAATCATTTTTTTGCTAACATTATTTATGTTCATGGGTTATACATTTTTTTTTTTTTTTTGATTCGCTGAACTCCAGTGCGAGTACACTTATGTCACTTGTCGATATGCTTTTTTGCCATTATGTTTATTGCAAAAATGCCTAAGACATTTTTTCGATTTGTTCTCAAGTACAGTATGTGCACTCTTGTCTTTAATATTGTATATACATTTTTTTAATTATTTTATTTTAATGATATGTTCTGAACTACAGTGCATGTGCACTTATGTTATGTGTTAATATGTTTTCTACTGAACTTCAGTGCCTGTGCACTTTTCTCATTTTTCAATATGATTTGTACTCATTCTGTATATTCAATACTTCAGTACGTATGCACTTATGTCATTTGTTACTAATTGTATATACATTTCGTAAATTGCTAATATGTTCTCAACTCCAGTGCGAGTACACTCATGTCACTTATCAACACGATTTTCTGCCATTCTATTTATTTGTTCTGAAAATGCTAAAGAATTTTTTCAGTGCGTGTGCACTTTGCTATCTGTCAAATAATTTGTATATACAGTTTTCTGATTTACTACTATGTTTTGTATTCACATCCTGTCTTTGATATATTTTGTACTCGGTGCATGTGCACAACATTTAATTTATGTACTAAATTTGAATATTCTGTAAATTGTAAAAATTTCTTGCGATGGCAAGTCCAAATGACTCACCATCGCTGCCAAATTTTTGCCCCCCCAGTGGAGGGTTATGAAACACGTATGTAACATAGCAGCCATGGTGAGGCACGTTAAAATCTTTGACCAGAGAGCCTATTTTCGCGGTTAGTCTGCGCTTGACCGCGCGAGTGTTGCAAGCAGTTGGGCAGTACTCGTCGAGTTGAGCAGTACTCGTCATGTAGAGCAGTACTGTGGTAGTCGTCGAGCAGTACGCTAGTAGTCGTCATGCAGAGCAGTCGGTCAGTAGTAGCACCCCAGTGCGGTTGTGTGATGTAGTCTGTCGGCAATCTTGGTCAAGATGCTGAATGAGGTATATTGTTAATTAAGGTAATCATCAGATAATGTAAAGTTTATTTATTGTAATTAATTTCCAACAAGTGCCCCAATAATAATTTTGATTTCAAAAGCAATTTTACAAAAAAAAATTATTTAATTGAATTAACGATTTCGTTCCACTTCCCTTAAAGAAAAGTTTCAGTTAAATTACAAAAAAAAAAGGAATATTATTATTTGCAATGCAGTTCCTCCAAGCTGTGCACAGCTGAAACACAGAAACTGCATCGCGATTTAATTCTACAGGAAGCATTTCGACATCTGTCAGGGCGAGTATCGCTTTAAACAGTCTGTTCTTTGTAACTCTCCTGGGAGTCGCGTAACAATATGCGACGCACAGTGGCAGGTTTATTGCAACCCTTAGACCTTCACATTGACAATGAAACATGGAAACTGCATCGTGATTGAATACTACGGGTACCATGGCGACACCTGACGAGGCAAGTAACGCTTTAAACTGTCAGTGCTTTGAACGTCTCCTGGGAGTCGAGTAACAACATGCGACGCACAGTGGCAGATTTATTGCATCCCTTGAACCTTAACATTGACGATGAAATACAGAAACTTCATCGTGATTGAATACTACAGGAAGCATTGCGACATCAGTGAAGGCGAGTAACGCTTTAAACAGTCTGTGCTTTGAACCTGTCCTGGGAGTCGCGTAACGATATCCGAGGCACAGTGGCAGTTTTATTGCATCTCTTGACCTTCACATTGACGATGAAACACAGAAACTACATCGCGATTAACTATTACAGGAAGCAATGCAGACTCTGTGTTTCATCGTGAATGTGAAGGTCCAAGGGATGCAATAAACCTTCCACTGTGCGACGTATATTGTCACTCGACTCCCAGGAGAGGTTTAAAGCAGAGACTGTTTAAAGTGTTACTTGCCTTGACAGATTTCGCAATGCTTGCTGTAGTTTTCAATCACAATGCAGTTTCTGTGTTTCATCGTCAATGAGAAGGTCCAGGGGATGAAAGAAACCTGCCACTGTGCGTCGCATATTGTTACTCGACTCAGAAGAGAGATTCAAAGCACAGACTGTTTACGGCGTCACTCGCCGTGACAGCTGTCGCAATGCTTCCTGTAGTATTCAATCGCAATGCAGTTTCTGTGTTTCATCCTCATTGTGAAGGTCCAAGGGATGCAATAAACCTTCCACTGTGCGTCACATGTTGTTACTCGACTCCCAGGAGAGGATCAAAGCACAGACTGTTTAAAGCGTTACTCGCCTTGACAGATGTTGCACTGCTTCCTGTTGTACTCAATCGTGATACAGTTTCTGTGTTTCAATGTCAATGTGAAGGTCCTAGGGATGCATTTAACCTGTCACTGTGCGTCGCATATTGTTACTCGACTCCCAGGAGAGGTTCAAAACACAGACTGTTTAAAGCGTTACTATCCTTGACAGATGTCGCAGTCCTTCAAAAAATGGTTCAAGTGGCTCTGAGCACTATGGGACTCAACATCTTAGGTCATAAGTCCCCTAGAACTTAGAACTACTTAAACCTAACTAACCTAAGGACATCACATACACCCATGCTCGAGGCAGGATTCGAACCTGCGACCGTAGCAGTCCCGCGGTTCCGGACTGCAGCGCCAGAACCACTAGACCACCGCGGCCGGCTCGCAGTCCTTCCTGTAGTATTTAATCCCTATGCAGTTTATGTGTTACAATGTCAATGTGAAGGTCCAAGGGATATAATAAACCTGCCTTTGAGCGTCGAACATTGTTACTCGACTCCCAGGAGTGGTTCAAAGCACAGACTGCTTAAAGCGTTACTATCCTTGACATATGTTGCAATGTTTCCTGTAGTATTCAATCGCTATGCAGTTTTTGTATTTCAATGTAAATGTGAGGGTCCAAGGGATACAGTAACTCTGCCACTGCGCGTCGCATTTTGTTACTCGACTCCCCGGTGAGGTTCAAAGCACACGCTGTTTATAGCGTTACTCGCCTTGAGAGAAGTTGCAATGCTTCCTGTAGTACTCTATCGCGATGCAGTTTCTGTGTTTCATCGTCAATGTGAAGATCCAAAAGATACAATGAGCCTGGCACAGTGCGTCGCATATTGTTACTGGACACCCAGAAGGGGTTCAAACCACAGATTGTTTAAAGCGTTACACACCTTGACAGATGTTGCAATGCTTCCTGTTGTATTCAATCGCAATGCAGTTTCTGTGTTTTATTGTCAATGTGAAGGTCCAAGTGATGCAATATACCTGCCACTGTGCGTCGCATATTGTATGAATCGTCCCCTTAGAACTATTATACAGTGGTTTTCATATAGAGCGCTACGTAACGTTGCCAATAAGAAAACATAAACAGCCTACTTACATAAAGAAAACATAAACAGCCTACTTACAAATGTTACTCGACTCCCAGGAGAGGTTCAAAGCACAGACTGTTTAAACCGTTACCGACTTGACAGCTGTCGTAAGGCTTCTTGTAGTATTCTATCGTAATGCAGTTTCTGTGTTTCAATGTCAATTTGAAGGTCCAAGGGATACAATAAACCTGCCACTGTGCGTCGGATATTGTTACTCGACTCCCAGGTGAAGTTCAAAGCACAGACTGCTTAAAGCGATACTCGCCTCAACAGATGTCGCCGTGGTGCCTGTAGTATTTAATCCCGATGCAGTTTCTGTGTTTCAATGTCAATGTGAAGGTCCAAGGGATGCAATAAACCTGCCACTGTGCATCGCATATCGTTACTCGACTCCCAGGAGAGGTTCAAAGCACAGACTGATTAAAGCATTACTCGCCTCGACAGATGACGCAATGCTTCCTCTTGTATTCAATCGCAATGCAGTTTCTGTGTTTTATTGTCAATGTGAAGGTCCAAGGGGTGCAATAAACCTGCCACTGCGTGTTGCATATTGTTACTCGACTCCCAGGAGAGTTTCAAAGCACAGACTGTTTAATGCGTTACTCGCCTTGACAGGTGTCGCAATACTTCCAGTAGTATTCAATCGCAATGCAGTTTCTGCGATTCATCGTCAATGTGAAGATCCAAGGGATGCAATAAACCTGCCACTGTGCGTCGCGTAAGTTTACTCGACTCCCAGGAGAGGTTCAAAGCACAGACTGTTTAAAGCGTTACTCGCCTTGACAGATGTTGCAATGCTTCCTGTAGTATTCTATCGCAATCGAGTTTCTGTGTTTCAATGTCAATATGAATGTCCACGGGATGCAATAAACCTGCCACTGTGCGTCGCATATTGTTACTCGACTCCAATGAGAGGTTCAAATCACAGACTGTTTAAAGCGTAACTCGCCTTGACAGATGTTGTAATGCATCGTGTAGTATTCAATCGCAATGCAGTTTCTGTCTTTCAGCGTCAATGTGAAAGTCGAAGAGATGCAATAAACCTGCCATGTGCGTCGCTTATTGTTACTCGTATCCCAGGAGAGGTTCAAAGCACAGACTGTTTAAAGCGTTACTCGCCGCGACAGATGTCGCAATGCTTCCTGTAGCATTCAATCGCGATGCAGTTTCTGCCTTTTATCGTCAATGTGAAGGTCGAAGGGATGCAATAAACGTGCCATTGTGCGTCGCATATTGTTATTCGACTCCCAGAAGAGGTTCAAACACAGACAGTTTAAAGCGTTACTCGCCTTGGCAGATGTCACAATGGTGCCTGTAGCATTCAATCGCAGTACAGTTTCTGTCTTTCAATGTCATTGTGAACGTCCAAGGGATGCAATAAACCTGCCACTGTGCATCGCATATTGTTACTCGACCCACAGAAGAGTTTCATAGCCTAGACTGTTTAAAGCGTTACTCGCCTCGGCAGTTGTCGCCATGGTGCCTGTATTAATCAATCGCGATCCAGTTTCTGTGTTTCAACGTCAGTGTGAAGGTCCACAGGATGCAATATGTGGTGTCACCGCCAGACACCACACTTGCTAGGTGGTAGCTTTTAAATCGGCCGCGGCCCGCTAGTGTACGACGGACCCGCATGTCGCCACTGTCAGTTATTGCAGACCGAGCGCCACCACACGGCAGGTGTAGAGAGACGTACGAGCACTCGTTCCAGTTGTACAGCCGACGTTGCTAGCCATGGTTCACTGAGAATTACGCTCTCATTTGCCGAGACGATAGTTAACATAGCCTTCAGCTACAGTTGCTACGACCTAGCAAGGCGCCGTATTCAATTGCTATAATACTTCTGTAGCATCAAGAGCAATGTTCTACAAATGTGGATTAAAGTTAAGTATTCCAGAAGCTATGTACTTTTCTTTGTAGCGTTCATTACGTATCCTGTTTCAGACCTCACGACAGACTGCTTGAGTTTAACGTGTGCATTTCGGCCTTCTCTAGGTATACAACACAATAAACCTGCCATATTGGCGTCGCATTTTGTTACTCGACTCTCAAGAGAGGTTCAAAGCGCAGACTGTTTAAAGCGTTACTCGCCTTTACAGATGTCGCAATGCTTCCTGTAGTATTTAATGGCGATGCAGTTGCTGTGCTTCATCGTCAATGTAAAGGTCCAAGGGATACAATAAACCTGCCACTGTTCGTCGCATTTTGATACTCGACTCCCTGGAGAGGTTCAAAGCACAGACTGTTTAAAGCGTTACTCGCCTTGACAGATGTCGCAATGCTTCCTGTAGTATTCAATCGCGATGCAGTTTCTGTGTTTCAAGGTCAATGTGAAGATTCAACGGATGCAATAAATCTGCCACAGTGCGTCGCATATAGTTACTCGACTCTCAGCAGAGATTCAAAGTGCAGATTGCTTAAAGCGTTACCCGCCTCTGTAGATGCCGTCATCGTGCCTGTTGTATCCAATAGCGATGCAGTTTCTGTGTTTCAATGAAAATGTGAAAATCCAAGGGCTGCAATAAACCGGCCACTGTGCGTCGCATATTGTTCCTCGACTCTCAGGAGAGGTTGAGAGCGCAGACTGTTTAAAGCGTTACTTGCCTTGACAGATGCCGCAATGCTTCCTGTAGTATTTAATCGCGATGCAGTTTCTGTGTTTCATCGTCAATATGATGGTTTAACAGATGCAGTAAACCTGCCACTGCACGTCGCATATTGTTACTCGTCTCCCAGGAAAGGTTCAAAGCACAGACTGTTTAAAGCGTTACTCGCCTTGACGGATATTGCAATGCTTCATGTAGTATTCAATCGCAATGAAGTTTCTGTGTTTCATCATCAATGTGAAGGTCCAAGGGGTGCAATAAACATGCCACTGTGCGTCGCATATTGTTACTCGACTCCCAGGAGTGGTTCAAAGCACAGACTGTTTAAAGCGTTACTAGCATTGACAGATGTTACAATGCTTCGTGTAGTATTCAATCGCGATGTAGTTTCTGTGTTTCAAAGTCAATGTGAAGGTCCAGGGATACAATAAACCTGACACTGCGCGTCGCATATTGTTACTCGACTCTCAGGAGAAGTTCAAAGCAAAGACTGTTTGAAGCGTTACTCGCCTCGACAGATGTTGCAATGCTTCCTGTAGTATTCAATTGAGATGCAGTTTCTGTGATTCAATGTCAATGTGATGTTCCAAGGGATACAATAAACCTGCCACTGTGCGTCACATATTGTTATTCGACTACTAGGAGAGGTTCAAAGAACAGACAGTTTAAAGCTTTACTCACCTTGACAGATGTCGCAATGCTTCCAGTAGTATTCAATCGAAATGCAGTTTGTGTGTTTCATCGTCAATGCGAAGGTCCAAGGGTTGCAATAAACCTGCCACAGTGCATCGCATATTATTACTCAACTCCCACCATGGCAACATCCGTAGAGCCGAGTAACGCTCAAAACAGTCTGTACTTTGAGCCTCTCCTGGGAGTCGATAAGCAATACGCAACGCACTGTGGCAGGATTATTGCATCCCTTGGACCTTCACATTGACATTGAAACACAGAAATTGCATCGCGACTGAATACTACTGGCACCATGGCGACATCTGTTGCGGCGAGTAACGTTTTAAACAGTCTGTGCTTCGAACCTTTCCTGGGGGTGTAGTAACAATACGCGACGCACAGTAGTAGGTTTATTGCATCCCTTCGACATTCACATTGACATTGAAACACAGAAACTGCATCACGATTGAATACTACAGGCACCATGGGGTCATATGTTGAGAGGAATAACAGTTTAATCAGTCTGTGCTTTGAACCTTTACTGTGAGTTGAGTACCAATATGCGACGCACAGTTGCAGGTTTATTGCATCTCTTGGAACTTCACATTGACGATGAGGCACAGAAACTGCATCGCGATTTAATAGTACAGGAAGCATTGCAGCATCTATCAAGGCGAGTAACGCTTTAAACAGTCTGTGCTTTGAACCTCTCCTGGGAGTCGAGTAACTATATGTGACGCACAGTGGCAGGTTTATTGAATCCTTTGGACCTTCACATTGACATTGAAACACAGAAACTGCATCGCCATTGAATACTACAGAAAGGATTGGGACATCTATAAAGGCGAGTACTGATTTAAAAAGTCTGTGCTTTGAGCCTCTTCTGGGAGTCGAGTAACAATATGCGACGCACAGTGGTAGATTTATTGCATCCCTTGGACCTCCACATTTACATTGAAAAACAGAAACTGAATCGCGATTGAATACTATAGGAAGCATTGCGACATCTGTCAAGGCGAGAATCGCTTTAAACAGTCTGTGCTTTGAACCTCTCCTGGGAGTCGAGTAACAAATGTGACGCACAGTCGCAGGTTTATTGCATCCCTTGGACCTTCACATTGACGATAAAACACAGAAACTGCATTGCGATTGAATACTAGTGGAAGCATAGCGACATCTGTCAAGGCGAATACGCTTTAAACAATCTGTGGTTTGAAACTCTCCTGGGAGTCGAGTAAAAATATGCGACGCACAGTGGCAGGTTTATTGCATCCGTTGGACCTTCACATTGACGATGAAACACAGAAACTTCATAGCGATTGAATACTACAGGAAGCATTGCAACTTCTGAATGGAGTGTAACGCTTAAAACAGTCTGTGCCTTGAACCTCTCCTGGCAATCTACTAACAATATGCGACGCACAGTGGCAGGTTTATTGCATCCCTTGGACCTTCACATTGACGATGAAACACAGAAACTGCATTGCGATGGAATACTACAGGCGGTATTGCGACATCTGTCAAGGGGAGTAACGCTTTAAACAGTCTGTGTTTTGAACCTCTCCTGGGTGTCGAGTAACAATATGTGATGCACAGTTGCAGGTTTATTGCATCTCTTGGACCTTCACATTGACGATGAAACACAGAAACTGCATCGGGATTTAACATTACAGGAAGCATTGCGGCATCTGTCAAGGCGAGTAACGCTTAAAACAGTCTGTGCTTTGAACCTCTCCTGGGAGTCGAGTAACAATATGCGACGCACAGTGGCAGGTTCATTGCATCCCTATAGCCTTCTCATTGAGACGGAAACACAATAATTGCATCGCGCGCCCGCAATCTCGTGGTCGTGCGGTAGCGTTCTCGCTTCCCATCCCCGGGTTCCCGGGTATGCATCCCGGCGGGGTCAGGGATTTTCTCTGACTCGTGATGGATGGGTATTGTGTGCTGTCCTTAGGTTAGTTAGGTTTAAGTAGTTCTAAGTTCTAGGGGACTTCTGACCACAGCAGTTGTGTCCCGTAGTGCTCAGAGCCATTTGAACCATTTTGATTATTGCACCCCTTGGACCTTCACATTGTCTATGAAACACAGAAACTGGATCGCGATTGATTACTAGAGGCACCATGGCGACAAATGTCGAGGCGAGTAACGCTTTAAACAGTCTGTGCTATGAACCACTTCTGCAGGTTTAGTAACAAAATGCGCCGCGAAGTGGCAAGTTTATTGTATCCCTTGGACCTTCACATTGACATTGAAACACAGAAACTGCATCGCGATTGAATACTACAGGAAGCATTGCGACATCTGTCACGGAGAGTAACGCTTTAAACAGTCTGTGCTTTGAACCTCTCCTGTGAGTCGAGTAACAATATGCGATGCACAGTGGCAGGTTTATTGTATACCTTGGACCTTCACATTGATATTGAAACACATAAATTGCATCGCGATTGAATATTACAGGAAGCATTGCGACACATGTCAAGGCGAGTAACGCTTTAAACATCTGTGCTTTGAACCTCTCCTGGGTGTCGAGTAAGAATATGCGACGCAACGTGGCAGGTTTATTGTATCATTCGGACCTTCACACTGACGATGAAATGCAGAAACAGCATCGTGATTGAAGACTACAGGAACCATGGCGACATCTGTCAAGGCGAGTAACGCTTTTAACATTCTGTGCTTTGAAGACCTCTTGGGAGTAGAGTAACAATATGCGACGCACAGTGGCAGGTTTATTGCATCATTTGGATCGTCACATTAACACTGAAACACAGAAACTGCATCGCGATTGAATACTACAGGCACCATGGCGACATCTGTCGAGGCGAGTAACGCTTTAATCAGTCTGTGCTTTGAACCTCTCCTGGGAGTCGAGTAACAATATGCGATGCACAGTGGCAGTTTTATTGCATCCCTTGGACCTTCACATTGACGATGAAATGCAGAAACTGCATTGCGATTGAATACTTCTGGCAGTATTGCGACACCTGTCAATGCGAGTAACGCATTAAACAGTCTGTGCTTTGAACCTCTCCTGGGAGTCGAGTAACAATATGCGACGCAGAGTGGCAGATTTATCGCACCCCTTGGACCTTCACATTGACAATAAAACACAGAAACTGCATTGCGATTGAATACAAGAGGAAGCATAGCGACATCTGTCAAGGCGAGTAACGCTTTAAACAATCTGTGGTTTGAATCTCTCCTGGGAGTCGAGTAACAATATGCGACGCACAGTGGCACGTTTATTGCATCCCTTGGACTTCACATTTACATTGAAACAAGGAAACTGTATCGGGATAGCATACTACTGGAAGTATTGCGACACCTGTCAAGGCGAGTAACGATTCAAACAATCTGTGGTTTGAATCTCTCCTGGGAGTCGAGTAACAATATGCGACGCACAGTGGCAGGTTGATTGCATCCCTTGGACCTTCACATTGGTGATAAAAAACGGAAACTGCATTGCGATTGAATACTAGAGGAAGCATAGCGACATCTGTCAAGGCGAGTAACGCTTTAAACAATCTGTGGTTTGAATCTCTCCTGGGGGTCGAGTAACAATATGCGACGCACAGTGGCAGGTTTATTGCAACCCTTGGACCTTCGCATTGACGATGAAACACAGAAACTGCATTGCGATTGAATACTACAGGAGCCATTGCGACATGTGTCAACGCGAGTATTGCTTTAAACAGTCTGTGCTTTGAACCTCTCCTGGGAGTCGATGAACAATATGCGACGCACAGTGGAAGGTTTATTACATCTCTTGGACCTTCAAATTTACACTGAAACACATAAAGTGCATCGCGATTGGGTACTACAGGAAGCATTGCGACATCTGTCACGGCGAGTAACGCTTTAAACACTCTGTGTTTTGAACCTCTCTTGGGAGTCGAATAACAATATGCGATGCACAGTGGCTGGTTTATTGTATCCTCGGACCTTCACATTGACATTGAAACACAGTAACTGCATTACGATTGAATACTACAGGAAGCATTGACACATCTCTCAAGGCGAGTAATGCTTTAAACAGTCTGTGCTTTGTACCTCTCCTGGGAGTCGAGTAACAATATGCGACGCACAGTGGCAGGTTTATTGTATTCCTTGGTCTTTCACATTGACATTGAAACACAGAAACTGCATCGCGATAAGGTACTACAGGAAGAATTGCGACATCTGTCAAGGCTATTAACGCTTTATACGGTCTGTGCTTTGAACCTCTCCTGGGTGTCGATTAACAATATGCAACGCACGGTGGCAGGATTATTGCATCCCTTAGTCCTTCACATTGACATTAAATCACAAAAACATCAACGCGATTCGGTACTACTGGACGCATTGCAACATCTGTCAAGGCAAGTAACGCTTTAAACAGTGTGTGCTTTGAACCTCTGCTGGGGGTCGGGTGGCAATATGTGACGCACAGTGGCAGGTTTATTGTATCCCTTGGACCTTCACATTTACATTAAAACACAGAAACTGCATCGCGATTAAGTACAACAGGAAGAATTGCGACATATGGAAGGATAGTAACGCTTTAAACAGTCTGTGCTGTGAACCGCTCCTGGGATTCGAGTGAGAATATGCGATGCACAGTCCCAGCTTCATTATATTCCTTGGACCTTCACATTGACGATGAAACACAGAAACTGCATTGTGACTGAATACTACAGGAAGTATTGTGACATTTGTCAAGGTGGGTAACTCTTTAAGCAGTCTGTTCTTTGAACCTGTCCTGGAGAGTCGAGAAACAATATGCGACGCAGAGTGGCAGGTGTATTGCATCCCTTGGACCTTCACATTGACGATGAAACACAGAAACTGCATCGCGATTGAGTAATACTGGAAGCATTGCGACATCTGTCAAGACGAGTAACGCTTTAAACGGTCTGTGCTTTGAACCTCTCCTGTGAGTCGAGTAACAATATGTGACGCACAGTGGCAGGATTATTGCATACCTTGTACATTCACATTGCCGATGAAACACAGAAGTGCATTGCGATTCAATACTACAGGAAGCATCGCGACATTTGTCAAGGAAAGTAACGCTTTAAACAGTTTGTGCTTTGAACCTCTCCTGTGAGTCGAACAACAATATGCGACGCAGAGTGTGTAACGTCTATTAGCAAAGGTCATATTTGGTAGTAAAGAGAGAACATTGTGCACCATATTCTGTTATTGTATGAAATTATGTATTTTTTTATTATTATTTATTTTAGATAATATCTGTGTCGGCGTGTACTGAAACCGCACAGACGATAAATATCATACTAAGATGAAAAAATACCACTAGTATAAATAATACAGAACGAACATTAATTTCTCTGTCTTCTTCTTGGAGTTGTACGAGTAAGATAGCCTGTGACGTTGCCGTAAATGCCAACGTAGTCTTCTTTTGTCATGGTCAACGGATGTACGCCTTTACGTACTCATTGTAAAAGGTGTGTATTAGTTAAAATATGTGAATGTTTTGAATAGAGTTATTTAATGAAACCTTGCATTATTATTTGTGGCAGCTTGCTTGGAATATTATCCCATCCTTTTAAGAAATTTTCAGTTATTTAAATATTATCCGTGGTGCAGAGCTGTGCTACGAACGAACGAGCCGCTGCCGCGGCGCATTCAAACTGCATTAAAAGAAATCGATCATACCGCAAAGAAGCGGGAAGGTAAAAGTGAAATAAAATCATCTTTTTCAGCTTCCGGACTTGCAGAGCAGCGCAGCAGATTTTATGATGTGTTTTGCAGGTTGACGCGGGCTGCTGATAATATTTTGCTAACAGTACAAAAGAGATAATTTACCTTCATAACATAATAGGAATTTTGCTGTGCTTAGTTCTGGTCTGGCAAACCTTATAGTAAAAATGTATTTTTCTCCGACAATAGTCTCATGTTCTTGTGCTAGTCGTGGTAATTATTGGTGTTTTACTCTTAACAAAAATCCACTGCAAAATTTTGATGTTGAACAATCTTTGCGAACTGTAACGTCAGTATTTCATAAAAAAGTAATTTTCATTTTCAATAACGATAAAGTAAGGAAGATATGTTGACTTTTATAGTGAGTTACAGTAACGAGAAATGTTCCTTTAATAGAAAGCCAGATACAGAACAATAAGAACCCAATATATTCTGTTTTGTTGAAAATTAATGATTATAAAGAAATTCAAGGCACAGCATTACTGAAAGGTATTTCGCGGCTCTTTTTGTATATACGTTGTTACGCAAATAATAATAATAAAACAAATCAAAATAAGAGAAAAGAGATTTTACGAAAAGTGAAACTGACGCGAAAAGTGGCAAGTTCATTGTATGCCTAGGACCTTCACATTGACATTGAAACACAGAAACTGCATCGCTATTGAAAACTACAGGAAGCATAGCAACATCTGCAAGGCGAGTAACGTGTTAAACAGTCTGCGATTTGAGCCCCTCCTGGGAGTCGAGTAACAATATGCGACCCACCGTGGCAGGTTTATTGCAACACTTGGTTCTTCACATTGACGGTGAAACACAGAAACTGCATTGCAACTTAATACTACAGGAAGCATTGCGACATCTGTCAAGATAAGTAACGCTTTAAACAGTCTGTGCTTTGAACCTCTCCTTGGAGTCGAGTAACAATATGCGACGCACAGTGCCAGCTTTTTTGTATCACTTGGACCCTCAATG
Organism: Schistocerca cancellata; assembly: GCF_023864275.1. Taxonomy (NCBI): domain Eukaryota; kingdom Metazoa; phylum Arthropoda; class Insecta; order Orthoptera; family Acrididae; genus Schistocerca; species Schistocerca cancellata. The sequence continues at coordinate 896,261,299 of NC_064628.1, forward strand.
ACATTGAAACACAAAAAGTTCATCGCGACTGAATACTACAGGAAACATTGTGACCTCTGTCAAGGCCAGTAATGCTTTAAACTGTCCCTGCTTTGAACCTCTGCTGGGAGTCGAGTAACCAAATGCGACGCACAGTGGCTGGTTTATTGTAGTTGGTGGTGGTGGTTGTTGGGATGTTTAAG